>NW_021604578.1:1806216-1828165 GCF_004785775.1 Grammomys surdaster
AGGAAGGAAGGAAGGAAGGAAGGAAGGAAGGAAGGAAGGAAGGAAGGGAAAGAAGGAAAGAAATTCATCCTTGACATAGTGATATGGTGGTATAATGAGCAGTGAGGTGAAATCTTAGGATCATTGTCACAGCATGGTTCTCTTACATTGAAAAGAACTCATAAGAGTTTACTGCTTTCTCTCTCACATAGGTTACTATCCATTCTACATCTTCCTAAAAAGAAAGTTTTCTCATCCCTACTAATCTGAGGTTTCAGGTTACTGATTCAGATGACACAATCTTGAGCATAGACATGTCTGAAATATTTATAAAATTGTACAAAAGTAGAGTGCTGTGCCTTTACTTAGGATGATAAAGTCTAATAAATTTAGTTTGGAGGACATATTTTTTAAAAAATAGTAATAGCATTCTCTTATTTAGCAGAAAGTTCATATATCAATAGTAATTTATATTACTCAAACTTGTCTATTACTTTTATTCAAGAGTATAGTACTTTACAATTCAAATTATACAATGGAATTAAAATTGTGTTTCCTCTTATTTAAATTAACATATTAAATCTTGAATTTTTCATTAGTTTCACATCAAAAGGAAGCTTCAGTTTTCTAAAATGAAATCCAGAATACCAAAAGCTGAATTTTAGTTGCCGGCATTATAATAATCCACGTCATAGAAAACAATGGTAATTTTCTTCTTAGTAGAAAAGGAAGAAAGACAAGTGTAGGAGGGAATAGTGAAGCAACCATAATAAATGTCTTTGCCTACATGTTTCAGTGCCTGAGAGAAATATGGATGGACCATTTTAATGCCTTTCTCTGAGGTGAGACCTTCTACAATCTGGCTAGTTTCCTCTCTCTGTGGCAAAGTCTCCAACTAAATGACAATCACTCTGACTTCTTGCATATCAGCACCTAATGAAACATTAGGGCAAGTCAAAGTTGGAGCGAGCTGTATTCATATCGTGTGTAGTCCCAGGTTTTCATATTGTTAGTTTCATTCTGTGCTAGGCTGAAAAATTAGGGAAAACTTAGGATGACTTTCAGAGGTACTTGAAGCTCATGAATGTTTTATGATGTAATAATATTGTTGCCAACACATGAGGGAATTATACTTAATTGCTTTTAGAATTATGTGTAGTGTACAAAAGAATTAAGACCATCAAAACTAGTTTAATTGAAATATAATGGAATTAAGGCATAGCAAAAGAATGAATATCTATTCATCTGTCTATAGTACACTGATGCCTTACTCTCTCTCTGTGTGTGTTCTGTGCTATGGCCATTCTTCTAAGGGAACTTTTCAGTACTATTTGATAGCAGCTCTTTTTGCTCTGGTAAGGATAAAGTCAATAAGATAATATTTTTCACATAAGGAAATAGGGAAGATTAAAAAATAAGTTTGTCTGATGCTAGTACTATGAATAATAATCAAAGAGAGCAAAGGCCTGTGGAAATGAAGGATAGGTGCCCACCCTGACAGAATTATATCCATTGAGTTGTATACAGTGCTGACTAACAACATCTAGACCTGAATGGTTAAGTATTGATACAATTCATGTTCACCTCAAAAGTGAAAGCAATAGGCACATTATAGGGAGGAGGGCTTAAAACTAAAAGCAAACAAATACATGGTGGCAGGAAGGGCACAGGTTCTCAAATGCTGAATTATATAAGGGATTCAAATAAGAACGTTTCACTCATAAAAGTTGAGACTTGGCAAAGAGCCATCAATGACTGCCAAAAGAGAAAGAATCAGTTTCCTCTGAGGACAAGCTCTCACATAGACTGTCTAATTCTAACTGGTCAGCTTTAGACACATCGGTATAAAAGCAATACTAAATGTAGTGTTGTGGAGAGAGGCCACAGTAATATAGGTGCAGTACTGAGGAGTGATGTAGTAAAAAAAAAAAAAAAAAAGAACTGGGACCAGAATGGTGATTAGCAGCAGACAGGAAAGGAATGTGGTCGGTAGAGATGAACAATCAAAACCAAGTTGGGAGGACTAAGTCAGATGAACAAGTTGTAGGTTTCGACTGCAGAGTAGGACAAGTCTAGATAACAACTGTACACATTTAAAAAGCTAAACGAGATTTTCAATTTTCATCATATGGAAATGATAAATCTATAAGGAAATAAATGCATTGTCCAAATTATGCAAGGTATACATACATCAGGATACCATTAGTCATCCTTTTAATATGTATGTTTTTATGACTTAGTTAAAATAAATTTAAAGAAAAAAGTGTATTCAGAAAAAAAGGCAAATCAAACAAGAGTTCTCATTTATCACAGTGACTTTAACTTTCCATGTGTGGATGTCTGTCATGTTTGGACATTCCAAGATGATAAGACTGTCACGTACAATTAGAAATTCCATTACAATTTGAAATTTGAAAACTGTGAGTGAATTCTTTGCACTGTTAGGGTATAAGAATTTGCCACATTTTATACTATTTATTAATTTATTTTATTTTGTTGTTTATATACTTGAAGAAAAATCATTTTTGTTATAAATGTTCTAAAACAAAATAAAATAGCTCATTGTAAAGTTCTCCAGTAAGAGAAGTTTTAGTTGATTCTCAGCTTTTTCCTAGCCTTACAAAATTTAAATATTTCTTTTTACAAATTCAGAATGCATTTAAATTAAAGGTCAAACCCATGACATCTAATTACATTAATTTTAAACACCAATACAATTTTATTTGATATTTTCACAATATAGTCATGTTGGCCTTTTAATTATTCTTCTTTATTTGCTTTAGCTTCAAGAATACAACACCTCTTATACAACCATAATTTAGAACACAGGAGATAGCCAACCCTTGTGACTTGGAAAACCCGAGGATAACTAGTCAAACTGTCCAGAGAGATCTGATCTCAGCAGTTCACTGGCAGAATTGATAACGTCCCAAGTAGCTACCGAATGGATTATTCAAAACTGTGCCATTAAATATTACTAAACAGTAAGCAAGTCCACTCACAACTATTCATTATCAGAGCTGTATTCCATTGTAGTTCATGGCAATAAGCATATTTTATACACATTTCATTCTATCTTATAGTCGTTCTCTTTTTCCCTTAATCTCCCCTTTTCTTTTTCTCTTCCTTTTGTCCCTGCTATAGAACGTCTATGACATTGTTCAATGTTATCATACATTCTTCTGTAGCACCTGCTTATATTGCTCATTACACACTTTCCTAGAGCCCATGTCATATAGAGCACAGAATCCACTGACATGTTCATTTTTCATTCCATCATCCCTGTGTTTTGCTGGAAGACAGATCAATTATTAAAAGCCTTTCACAGTCACCTCGGAACAGTCATAACAGCTTACTAGCTGGAAAAGGAACATCAGGGAAACAATAATTAAAAGACAAATAAGGCAAGTTACTTCACTGCTTGCCTGATTATATAGGAGACACAGAAATCTTAAGGCCAAATATATTTAGTGTTTAGCTCATTTAACTTTTATTCTATTTGCTCTGTTTTTCATTATCAAAAACAACAAGGTAAAATTATAACTGGTATTGGCTGATTTTTTGAAAGATTAAATTTTTCAGTAAAGAATATTTAGATATCTAAAGACAAATTGTGGGATAAGCCCTTGTTTTTAGTGTTTGTTTGTTTGTTTGTTTTGGTTTTTGCTTTTTAAATACTTATTCTAGAGTTATTATTTCCCAAATTCATTTAAGAGAAAACATTCTATGTGAAAAAACTTACCAGAAAAATCTCAAATTTTTTGAGACGACTTGCACTTGCATTTTCAGTTTTAGTTCACTCACAGCTTATGATTTTTAAAGATTTTAATTTTTTGACTCCATATTTGTTATCATTGTACTACTGAGTAAAATACCACAGTGGGATGAGAATATCCCTGTATATTTTCAACTTGTTCCTGTGTCACTGGAGTCCTGCCTGGCTCCTGAGTCAAGCCTAATTTTTGTCCAACTCTTGCCAAGTCTATGTTTCCTAATAATGTAGAAAGGCTGATTTTGTTGGTATGTACACACATGGACATTTGATTACATATGTTTACATGTGAGTAAATGAATATAATCATCCCATTCTCCACCCAGATAGCAGTTAGTGTATATCTGGTCCTTGACAAAGGTGACACTAGGATTCCTGGTGATAGTACTTGACTTTTCAAAAGAGAATCAGAAAAATCATAGAAGCAGCTGCTTTGTGCTCTCTGGACAGTCCATTTTCTGATCTGTTGCTTGTATATTTAGCTCCATTACAGTATCTACTAGCAGCTAATCTAGGGACCAATAAAGATACACTCGCGATAATATGACAGACTGATAGTATAAAAGATTCTACATTCATCTTTAGGGCTCGGTTTATGGTTTTGTTTGTTTTCCTTTTGGTTCTAGGGACAGAATCTTTGCCTTTAAGTTGCCAGAAAAGCATTCAACCACTGAAATATCTTCCCGCCATATATATTAGAGATTAGAGGTAAGGACACAAATGCTATGCAATCCGTCTATCCTTAAACCACACTTCCAGCCATGCTATTAATATTTTGGTGTGTTTTACATTGTTATCCCCAACCAAGTTCTCACTAAATTAAAGCCAAACATTAGTAATATATACACACTTTTGAAAGATATCACATTCTAACCCCTCATTTTCAATAATTCCTTAAGTCATAGAAATTGAATACTTAATAAAAATGTGAAAATAGACCAGGGCTAGCAGGAAAGGGTATCACAATACAGTATAGTATTCTCTCCGTGTGTGATATTGTCATTTCTAGTTTTTAAATCTCATTCCGTCATAAATTACAAAACTAGTCAAAATAAACTAAGAGAATGAATTTAGATATTCTATAGCCTTTGCATAGTTAATAACGTATAGATAAATTTATGGAAAATTAATTATTAACGGTAAAAAATCTTGAAAGGAAGCATGTCCCAGACATATTTGTATGCGTAATATACAATGAGCACATTATAGCTGTGTTAATGCAGCTAAAGTTTAGGGGGATACAATTATACTTTTCTTTTCTCAGTTGTGTAGATATGTTTATTTCCCTTTAGTGGCAAAATAGACTTACCGTACACAAAAGATTTCTAGAAGAGTATTTTAAAGTCTAATAATAAGCTCAATGGTCATTATCTTATACTACAAAATTATGAAGGGTCCTATTAAGTCTATAGATTAAATTTCATCATTAAGTCAACAATGTTGCACAGAAGGCCAAGAACTCACAAACAGTGTAATTCTGCAGATGGTGGAGAAAAG
This sequence comes from Grammomys surdaster, assembly GCF_004785775.1. Taxonomy (NCBI): domain Eukaryota; kingdom Metazoa; phylum Chordata; class Mammalia; order Rodentia; family Muridae; genus Grammomys; species Grammomys surdaster. The sequence goes on from NW_021604578.1 coordinate 1,811,465, forward strand.
TTAAATACAGAAAAAAAAATAGAGCACAGAAAAAAATAGGGCAAGTAGACGGAGAAAAAGGACTTGTTTCCAAGGTAGTTAGGAATAGCCTAACTTCAGCATCACATGAGCAAGTGCTTGCATAGTGTTTGTACTGCTGTGTTTTAGCAAATAGAACTGCTTCTGTAAAAGCTGGTTTTAGGAGGTAACAACCTCCCAACTTTCCCTAAATGAATAACTCTCAACTGATGTATGCTTTGTCTTTGATTCCAAGCAAATCTTTTTTAAAAATGTAACTTTAAATATGTGGTAAATCTGTTCTCTCAGGTATACTAACATCGGTGTTGACTACTAATAGAGGAAATTTAAATGAAACTTTAAAAATTACTTTTATGCCTTAGACATAGTTTCCTTAATATTCTGAAATATGAAGGAATTAGTATATCTTTTAGGTTGAAGAACGAAATTCAGAATTGTGAAAAATATATAGATTTTTATTAGACATAAGCACTTTTGAAGGCTTACGTAGGTTGATTGAAAATACTAGGGCCATTCTTTCATTTATCACTAACTCACAGTACTTGATTATATTCTTACAAGGGTTACAACTTACGCAAAAGTATTTTTACCATGATGATCAGAGTAAAGTAGATTCAAATTCCAGAAAGAAAGAAAGAAAGAAAGAAAGAAAGAAAGAAACAAAGAAACAAAGAAAGAAACAAAGAAAGAAACAAAGAAACAAATAAAGAAAAAGAAAAGAAAAAAGAAAAGAAAAGAAAAGAAAAGGAAAGGAAAGGGACATTTTTCCTGTACTTAGAGTGAAGGTTGTTTTGGGTGCTCTTATTTCTAACTTTGATCCTATTTGTTCCTTTGTGTCTAAGTCTTGCAACACAAGAAGCCAAAATGGAATAGACATGGTACAATGAAAGTAGGTGTTTAATGACTAATACCTGCTCCATGGGTCTTGCTTAAGAATTTGAAGATACAGGCTCCCATAGCCTGGAAGCACATTTCAGACAGTGATCACCTTGTCTTTTATCAGAATTAAATATCAATTGACTTTAGATTCAAGATTTACTGTAAACTATCTGAAGCCTTGTGTCCCAAAAGACAGCACAAATTGTTTCTTCTCTGTAGTTATGAGGGAAAAAGAAAATTCACCCAGCCAGCCCTGTCTAGTGTGTTCCTAACTGTATTCCAATGTTTCTAGGAAGTACTAGTTGAGAGTAGGAGGTGGTGATACAAACATACAGTGTCACTCTGTCTGGAAGCCAATTTTGGAGACTGCCTGACTTCTGAGTCATAATAGTTCATCAGAACTTGAGCACTTACTTTGTCCAATCAACATTTTGAGTGGTTTACAAATGTCAACAATTTTAGTTATTATATAATGCCACCAAAATGATGCTATTAGTATCTTAATGTTAAATATGAGAAAATGGAGGACAGAGAAATTAATGAACTTTACCACAATAAAATGGCTGACATAGAACAGGCTTGGGTTTGAACCATGTAATTGTGCTCCAGAGTGAGAGGAAATATGCATAAGACACTTGCATTATATTGAAATGAGAAAAAGTAATAGGGTAAATTAAGAAGAGTATGTGAATGTTATATTCATGAAGCTCTGTGCTTCTTAATCCCCTAGATTAGATACAGTAAATTTAATCTATGAGCAAAGCCATCATTACGATTGTAAGATAGTATCTAATTACTCAAGAAAGTCTTTCAAACATAAAATTTTCTAAACCAAACTTTAGATATATGTCCCTGAAATGTACGTTAACAGTTCAACATTCACAAAATTGATCAATAAATAGAGATATAAAATGCGAATGAATAGAATTTAAGACTTGAGTATGCCTTTGAAATTCTAGCCAAACTATTAGTTTAAAATGAAAACTAGAAAAGATAGTTTTATTGAAGGCCAAATGAATTGCTAGTACTTGAAAGAAATAAGCAATTTTTTCTTAATACCAAACAATAAATGCGGTCAAATTTTCCTTTATGGCAAGCAAACTGTAAATATAGTCATTGTCACACTTTAGACAAACTCCTCAGAAGTTGCTGCCCACAAAATAATTCAGCCAAAAAACTCATCTCTTGGAATATGATGGACTGCCTCTTAAAGATTATACTAGACGAGAGAATTCAATGCAGGCAAGTCATACGAGGTCCTTGCTTGCTTTTGCAGATGTAAGTGAACCAGAGGCCAAGACAAATCTGGCTCAGGCAGAAATCTTGTATCACTCACTGAATAAAGGAGTAAACAACTGAGGAAGATTATGTCAACCATTGGCATCCACATGTATCTGAAAATAAGTCCATATGCACCTACATGCATGTGAAATGTACATTCATGAATACACAACAGACATGCAGAATGAGGTGAGTTTCATATAACTTTGAGCAAGAGTTGTTCAAATTCCAAATATAAAAAAAGTTTTAGAATACCTATTTTCACATAAATTATTGTACATCAAATGCAGTTTATATTAACTCCCAGCTAGCATTGTCTACAAAGTAGCACCATGACAAGAGATCTTGGCTCCAACTTCAACATGCCAATAACCTAATCCTTCCCTGTAACTATCACTTAACACATGGTTCTATCCTCAAGCCTATGCTTTTAGACATTACTAAATATGGTTAAGTGATGGTTAACGCCTATCTGTTCACTACTCACTGCACATTCTGAGCTGTCCTAGTATTATCTCATTGCCTCACACTTGGTAATAATGTTTTCATTGTAAGATTTATAGCAATAGCTTCAAAAACTGTTTATATAAAAAGAACACTTTATTGTGTTTCAAGTTTGAAAAAAACACAGAATTGTGCAAAGGTAAATACAGTAAAATTTTTAGAACAACTTGTTGCAGAATGCAAATGAACAAATATTTGACATATTCCTGACCCTCTTTGTCTTACCTATACCCCAGATGGGACAAGCTGCCTTGCCTCAAGTTTTTAGACCTTGTAGAAAAGGGAACCAAAAAGAAAAGTTACAATGACTCTTGTATTTTTCTTAAATGTGACCAGTTACTCGAACTCAATCATGGACTGGTCTAGAAATCAATCCAATATTGGAAATAACAGTCTTCACTGGGAAGGTTGGTTCTTGACATTTTCAGAGAAAAATAATTGAAATGTGTGTTATTTGGAGCTAGATTGGGTTTTATAATTTATTTTCATATAAATAGCCACTTGATGAAAATAACTTTTCACCATTGCAATATATTCACTGTTTTGTGAAAACTCTATTGGGTAAACTTATATGTATCTCCATATAGGTTGATTCCTGAATGAATGGTTGGGTTTCATTCATCTGTCTCTTTACTTTTTACACCTACTGAACATGGATTACTAAACCATGGTAGGTTTTGACATCAGACCATATCTGTTATTAAAGTTAAAAATTCTGCAGTGTTTTTAATATATATTGAAAATAAACTGAGATTTAATGAATCTTAAATGTAAATCCAAGAGGATGAAGAAGGTAGTAAGTACAACTGAGGAAGGAACACAATGAAAGTGAATATTTTCCATGTATTTTGACATTATCATAATTTTTCAGTTTACAAAAAGGCCATAAAGATATTATAGAAAGAAAAAAATAATACTAGCTACTAATTAGGCATTGCGTTTTCAGTCAACATATATATAATTATGTTACATTTCAATGCTCTTTAGTAAGTTTTGTTACATTGAATTCACTGTTGTAACTCAAAAATATTCTACTTACTTAGGCATGGATATTTCTTGAGTGGACTTGTAATGTGGAGTGGTTTATAGTTCCTCTAAAACATCTTAATTTGTGTAAGAAAATGCACAATTACACACACACACACACACACACACACATATATATATATATATATATATATATAGAGAGAGAGAGAGAGTTTTGTGTATGCATGTGTGTGCACACATTGTATAATCTACAAGGTTACCCAAATCTATTAAAAATAGGGATTTAAAACAACCTAAATAATTTCAATTAGATCATAATTGGGAAAAATATTTAGAAGCAGATAAAAACTGTTTTATTGCTTACTCAGATACCTTCAGTAAAAATTAATAATGGAGAACAATATTTGCTTCACTTAGAATCACAGGGCTAGTTTTCACTTTGTGTATTTTACTAAAAGTATTTGCCCATCCAATGTCCCTTAATATTGTCATTTTTTAAACTACAGTTTAACAAAATCATTAGTTGTTTAATTTTTAAGAATGTATAACTAATTTGGAAATAACATGCCTTCACCTGCCTCAAGTTCTTACATCATCAGGAAGACACGTTTTTTCCTACTCCTAATTGTTTTCAGAATGCTGACATTAATAGCCCTCATAGACAGATGCATGCAAACAGCTAATGGCAGGGACAGGTGGACAAAGACAGAGGCACTCCCTACCACACACGCGCATGCACACACATAGTACAGAGGACACAGTGTGTGACATTCATATGAAGAACCTGCAAGCTTTTCCATCACAACAGCACTTATCCCTGATGGTGAGCCATATTTAGCAAGACAGTAAAGCTGGTAAATGTCTGAAACACCTGGGCAGACTTCCAATGGGAATACCCGCCCACTTAGCAGAGACAGGGAACCTCATTTAACCTCACTACTGCCAACCCAACGGATGATGTGGATGAGCAAGAGAATCTGTTCTCAGGCTTTCCAGTCTCTATGGTGGAGTAGCTACTTCAGTGATTATCTCCTACTTTCCAACAAGTTGCTGTATTGCTGCTCTTCTCTGGACCTGGTACAGAGACATCAGAAAACTCATTAACACTTGCAGACCTCTTAGGAGACCCTTAAGAGTGTTTCGGTGGCAGTTTCCTAAATGGTTTCCCTCAGCGAGATAAAAGTGCTATCTATCAGACCACCCAAGTGCCTCCAAGTCCTAAAGTTCAGAGGGAAAAAGTGCCCTCTCTTTTCTCTGGTTTAAGGATATCAATGGTTATTCTTCTCTGCTTTTCGGTTTCTAATATTGCATCAAGCTATTAGAATATAATTAGTTGCTATTTTAATTTCAGATTAAAGTGTTGTTTCTGTATCATCTTCCTCAGAAGAAAGAATGATCAGTTGTCCTGCACTGGTGACTGTCAATACATAGAGCAGTCACAGACTATTTCCATTTCCAAGTCATCTAGTGAACAGAAAGAGTGCTGGCTTTTCATGCATGGCTCATCAAACCCCATACTTTAGCTTTATTAGTTGAATTGCACTGAAAAATAAACTGAAGAGATGCTGTGGACAGTTAAACTATAGCATTATTTGATTCTTAGTTGACTAAATTTCATTTTGGAAAATGCCACCAAAGAGCATTCTAGATGTTCATAAATAAATAAACATAACATATATAGATCCACTTTCCACACAGAAGATTCTCTACTCCTCCAAACCACAATTCTTTTGCAGCATTCAGCTGCTCTCTCAACTATAAATAGATCTCTCCTTAAGAGCTCCCAGTATTACGTTAGCCCAAGTTCATCATTTTCCTCACCCTTCAATATATTCTGGATACCACGCTCACTGGCTTCTATTATGACAAAAGAACAGAAACTATATATGTAGCTGAATAAGTATACTCATAGAGGGGAAGAGTAGCCTAAAATGTAACTGAATTAAAATGTCTATTAGTAATCAGAAATTGATCTCCGGCCAGAAGTGGATATGAAATAAACATGTAGATGTCTTGGTTATTAAAGTTCTGGATGTGTAATGAGTTAGCCCAGGGAAAGCAATGAGGAACAGGAAAACAGGTAATAGAGGAAAAGTCATGATTACTTTGCCGCTAATAAAGACCAGTAGACGTTGAAATGCGAGTAAATCTGAACTTCTAAAAACTAAAACCCCGAGGCCTTCTAACATCCAAACTGTCAGGACCAATCTCGCACATGGAGAAGTGCAGCCTTCAGCACTGTGTAACCATGCCCGGGAGCTTCACTGGGAGACTGGCCAATTTCACAGGGTAATCACACTGATTTATAGGTTAAGAATTAAGTGCCCAAGAACCCTGTGGAGTTTCAATTGCTTTGTCCAATTTTGCTGAAATATGTTTTCACATTTGATTATTCCATATTAAAACTCCAATAAAACATTCCATACGTCTCAAGATACACTTGAGGTGTAAATTAGTGGGATAAACATGACTTTGAAACCCCAAGTCGAGCATTCTCTTCTGCTTATATGTACTAAGAAGTTTATCGACTTACAGCCTTTATTTGCCTTTATAGGAAACAAAAAAGAGCCAATCAGTCTGTTATTATTATTTTAACTTTGTTTCTTTATTATTTTTGAAAGAACATCATGTAGTGTTGGCAGGCTTCCAACATACTATGAAGCTGAGAGAGTTAGGAATATAGATATGCACTATCATGTTATGTTTTATGAAGTGCCAGGCCTCAAACCCAGGTTTTCACACATAGGCAAGCTCACTGCTAGTTGAACTATAGAGTACTCTGTGTTTAACATCTTTTGAACAATAGTCATGTTTGTCTCTTGAAGGTATTGAAATATTTGAATGTGGCAGTGCCTGAGAAGAACCTAGCACATAGAGGTCAAAAGTGTTATTTAAAGCAAGCTGGGTGACTCATGCCTATGATTCCAGCACTCAAGAGGTTGATAGAAGATCTCTATAATATGAAAGCAAGTCTGAGTTACACAATGAGTTCTAGAGCAGCCTTAGCTACAGAATTATTGTAAATGTACACTCCATACTAACTATATGCAAAGGCAGTGCCTACTACCAAACTTTATTGTATAAAGATATTTAATCTGATTTTTCAATTCAGAAGAAACCCATCTAACTAAAAGGAGAAGTCCAGATAAATACTCTATACACATAGCCATGCAGAGAACATGTATAAGGCCCTCAGGAAGGCTGCTCTATCTCTCAGAACAAGAGATGAAGACCTGGATTTACTGGATGAACCTATGTTTTCTTCCCAGATTGCCAGGTGGAGACAGTTTTGAAATACTTAATCCTATGTGGAGTGAGACTGTCCATGACTAAGAAATGATGCACAAAGTAGGCTATGTTTTTTTTCCCACAGAAGATAGTCCACAATTTACATCAGAATTATATACTGTAGGAAAAGTTGCTGACTGGATGAACAAAATTAAAATAGCTACAGAACTCTCGCATCATCTGAAGTAAATTTAGAAAAGGATTTCAAAGGCGATGAGAAAGAACTAGAAAAAAAAATGAGTGTCTGATTTTTCTCCCAAATTAGAAGTAAAAGCTAATACTTCCATTTGCCTGGATGCCAGTTTTGTTTTGTTTTGTTTTGGGGAGTTGTTGTTATTTTTTGGTTTTTTTGTTGTTGTTGTTAACCTAAGAAAGTTTGAGAGTTCAGGCAAAACCTCCTGACATACTAAGGGTGGAACTGCACAACACTAAGCCCAGCCCATTGAGGCCAAAACTAATTCACCGGCTGTTTCTGTGCAGATTGTGCTATGCAGTGATACACTATCTGAAGAAATGAAGATTAACATTAGGAATTTTAAAAATCACTACACGTTTGTGCTGTCAAGCAGCTTCAAGTGCCTATGGTGTCAGAAAGTTCTTAGTCAAAAAGTTTAGTGAGGTCACTGAGTTCTACTGGTAGGTAACTGGGCAAAGGTTTGGTGGTGTTTTACAGTCTGACGAACAAGGGAAGGAGTAACTTACTGTGTCATTTGTTAATCCTTCAGGCAGGTTACACAGTATTCTTCCTTCCCCCCCCCCACCTTTGGAACATATTTACCAGACTCCATCACAGATGTTAACATGAAAAATTCTTTACTCTCTCATCAAGGTCATTCAGGGACAGTATACTCACCAGACAAAATAATGATTAGAACATAACAACTTGTCCAGGCTTTCTTACAACTCAGCAGCTTCTGGCATATATAATAAAATAACTAGTCATTATATATTAACTAACTCCACAAAAATAGCAACAGTCTTAGGCACAATATCACAACGTTCACCCTTCCCACTTTTCTGTTTTCTTCTTCCTACCTCCATAACCTGAAACAACAACCATTGAGCTTGCATGGGTCAAGGATAGGCCCTCTGCATAAATTCATAAATAAATAAATAAATAAATAAATAAATAAATAAATAAATAACATATAACATATATAATATGTAATATAAATAAAATATAATATAATAAAATATAAGTAATAATATAAATATAAAAATATAAAGAAAAAACAATAAAATATAATATAATAAAATATAATAAATAAATAAATAAAAATAAAATAAACGCATAAATGATTGTTTAGATGAGGTTTTTGTTGACCTCCTAAGCTTGGGATTGGGGCTGCCTCTGACTCTTTTGCTTGCCCATGGGACTCTTTTCCTCCTACTGGGTTACCTCACTTAGTCTTAGTGCCAGGATTTATGCCTTGTCGTATTACAGCTTGTTATGCCATGTTTGGATGATATCCCTGGGAGACATGCCCTTTTCTGAAGGGAACCAGAGGACTCTTGAATTTTAGGGGACAGGGAATGGGGATCTCCCAGTCTGTGGGCTGTGATCAGAATGTATTTTATGAGAGAGGAATAAAGGAAAAGACTAGAGACTGAGAATCCCACAACTAGTCCAGGTGTTAAGAATATTTCTTAAAAGAATATTTAAACTTGATATGATCCAAAAAAAGGAGGCTAAATTTCATTGATCTATTATTTTTGCTCCTGAAAAAAATACTTGTTGTTTACTAGAGTCATTTAAAACAAGCTAGGTAAATAAGAATTAAACTGTTAAAGGGTACATAGGAAATGGGTATAAGGTTGGAAGGGATACAATTTTTTTTCTATTTTTGTTTTTATAGATCTAACTAATGAGAAGAAAACAATTAGAAACTGAATATGCTTCTGCAGTGTAAGTAGTGGATGAAGATTCACACTGGCTAGTCTACTTTGGACTTTGGGTAATGGATATCACACTTGCATTCTGCTTTGCCTTATCATAATGAAGATATTTTCCTTCTATTATTTATAATAAAGATATCCAAAGAAGAATTTCACCCTTGTGTAGATAAGTATTTGCTGACTCTTTTCCAATAAGAAATAGCTTCTAAGAAGGTTCATATGATAGACTCCAATTGCATTTGAACAAACCAAGCCCATGTGTAATATCCAGATGTGTAGCCAGATGTGGTTGTGTTGTTGTAGGTTCTGCCATTATCATTGGAGCCCATTAATCTCCCTTGTAAATTTAGTAGTTAGAGAATGGTAGTTCAAATCAGCTCTATTTTAATACCAATTTCCTTATAATTGTGCAACTATGGAAAATCATTTATGTTTATAAAATTGTATAAATTTGACATAAATCAGATCTTTGCAATAGCCCAAGATGTGTTGCAATAGCCAAAACAAACATTTATTTATTTATTTATTTATTTACTTATTTTTTTGTACATAGATTTAAGGTTATCTGTTTTGGCTTAAAAATCTTTTTAAAAAAACTGGCTGAACTCCAATAACTTAATTACTCACAGCATTCATGAATTCTAACTACTGAGTTTGGTTTTGTAAGCTTAAAGGAATTAAAGCAGTTTGTAAAAATGCACTTATTTTTTTTCTAAACATAAAATTAGAAAGAAAAAAATAAGCTATACTGTAGATAAGTAGAATCCTTCCAAAATTCATATATTGAATCCTTAAATAAACCCTAGTACTTCAAAATGTAACTGGGTTTTAGGTATTTTAAAAAATGTAACCAGGCTGAAATGCAACCATTAGGGGACTAAAGAGTTGGCTGGGTAGATGAAGTTCTTGTCTTGGAAGCATGAAGACCAAAGTTCAGATCCCTAGCACACACAAGGCATGGTGGTCCACCTGTAATACTAGCACTCAGAAAACAGAGGCAATATTACGAGAATGAGCTTTGCAATTAGAGTAGCACTATTTAACGTATCCCAGATCAGCAAGAGACTTGCCTCAGTAAATCAAGGAAAACATCCTGTCTTGTCCATTGGCTTCCACCTGTACATGCACCACACGCGTCTGCCCACAAATATGCAAACTCACATAACCACACTTGCAAACACCACATACACACATTTAAAAATGAAAACATTAGGAATGGCTTTAATCTAATATCTAGTATTCTATAAGATGAGAATATTTGGACACCTAAGACAACACGGATATTCATGAAACTAAATGGTTGATGACACAGAGAGACAGGGGCTACCTGCAAGCCAATAATGGAGAACCCAACCAAGAACTAAATCTGCAAACACTTTGATCTTAGGCTATCAGACCAAAACCAGGAGAGTGCAAACTGTTTTACGGCACATGGTTCACACAACTTTGTCATAAAAGCAACACCAACACATACAAATATATCATTCTCTATTTCTGCTTCTCTATAACAGCTAACATTTTAATTTTTAAGTGAATATGTATATGACATCTGACTGTGAAAAATGCTAGAGTTTCTCTCTATTTCTGTTGTCATTAAGATACAATATTTATTTATAAGTTTAAATTTTTCAGAATCCATTGTCAAAAAAATCACTCTGCATTTCTTTATTAATCACACTAACACAAAATGGTTGGTTATTCATGATTAGATTTTATTTCTATTATCATTAATCAATGAAAGCATAAATGGTGTTTAAGCTACTTATTTCTAAAAGCAATCTGTCTCCATAACATCAACAAAATTATTTGGCTGCATTGTGAAAAAATAATTAGAAATCTCTCCAGTGGAGAAAACAGTCAAAGTTTATGTTAATATGAAGACTTCGAAACTTGACCTAGAGAAATAGTTCAGAGATAGAGATAGAGATAGAGATAGAGATAGAGATAGAGATAGAGATAGAGATAGAGATAGAGATAGAGATAGAGATAGAGATGAGATAGCTCATCAAACACCAACAACACAGGGTAGTTCTCAACCATCCTTAACCCAAGATCCAAGTTATATGATATCCTCTTCTGACATCCATGGGCACAAGCATGCAAGCAAGCATACATATACATATATATATACACAGAAGAAAAAATTATCTTAAACAAAAATACCAACTGGGTCCATTTCACATACTGACTGTATTTATTCCATCTAATTTTATAGATTGAGTATGACAGTGACCCTACTTCATGTGCTTTGAATATTTCTAGAATGCAAAAAAGAACATAGCCTATAATATTGTAGATATTGACTTCAGAGTACCTTGTTATAACTGCTGACACTGTATGATTCCATTTGCTGTTTTAATATTGACAAAGATGATTTTCTGAAAAAAAATTATCTATCTTCTCAAGTGTCTAACCAGTTAGATAGTATTTTGTTTGGTTGGCTTTGTTTTGGTTTTTTGAGACAGCATTTCTCTCTACAGTTCAGGCTATCCTGGAACTCACTCTACACAGACTAGCCTCAGACTCACAAATAACCCTCTGCTTCTGCCTCCAAAATTCTGAGATTAAAGGTGTGTGTCACTATACCAAGCATCCAATTACATACATTAAAATCTATGATGGCCATACATAGATCAATGAGTAAAAGAACTGCTGTAATGATATTCTACACGAACTATGTTATGCATTTTAAGTCATAAATCCCTATCCTGTGATTAAAACGGAATAAGGTAACTTAACTAGAAAGCTATTTCAAACTGATATAATCTAGCTTCTAATACTTACAGTTGAAAATTGGATAAGAGTGTATGTTTGTATATCATCCAGGATTTTAAATTTAATATTTATGCCATACTCTTTTTACATAATGTTTAAAATGGGCCTTAAACATAGCATTAGTTTTGTGGCATTTTTTTCATAAGAGAATATCAGATATATGGCTTCCTGCATGCAATTTATAGCAGAAAGCCTTGTCTAGAAAGGCTGTACTGCCAGCAAAACCATTAAAGTTATAATCAATTATGGATTGTCACGCTCCAAGAAATATCCTAAAGCAAAATGAAACCTTGCCAGATATTGAAAACATTACCTACTATGTGATTTAAAGTGTGACTACTTGTTTGACATACTTCCCATATTAGTTCTTGCTTGAAGCTACAAAGCTAGACATTTTTAAAGAAAATAAGTGGCCTCGGATTATCTTTTTGATCAGTGCAATAAATACAGTGTTTGTTATTTAACCGCTTTCTCTTCTTTTCTAAAATTGTTTTCATAATGGTTCTACATGTTAAAGGAAGTAGAGCATTAGGGTTGATATTGCCACATAATAATGTCCCTTTATATGTAGTTTCACTTAACTATCTATGGTCAGCCAATACCTGTAGTCAGTGTGGGTTTGAAAATATTAAATAGGAAAATCCAAAAATATGGCATTTTAATTACAGGTTTCCTGATGTTTTGAATAGTATGATAAAGATTATTTCATTTCTGACATGTTCTAGCCATACTACGACATAATCCATCCTCCTCGTTTATGTCATGGTTACGTCAAAAAAGGAAAGCTTATATCTTTTGGTTTAATGCCACAGTTCTATGCCTATAGTAACTTATTTAACTTATATTGAACTTATTTATTAGATACGATAATGGTAACAGATTAACAAGGGTAAAATAGAGTAGTCATTATAACATAATAAAATTGTCAGCAATATCATTCTTGTGCTTTAGAGTATTACTGAACAATATGTGGTTTACTGTGAAACTACAAGCATCTAACTGACAACAGAGAAAGTAGGAGGAAACTAGAAAAGTTATTGTTTTGAATGTGAAGTGTTCCTGGTAGGTTTGTATGTTTGAACACATGCACTTGAGCTGGTCTTGCTGTTTGTGGAGGTAGTATCTTTCCAGAGAATTTGAATCATTGCATGTGAGCTAGGTTTTATACACTTTACTCTACTCTCTGCTCCAACGTGCTGGTACAATGTGACCAGCTGCTCCATGTTCTTTCTGCTGTGGAGTCTCCAGCCATTAAACCTTAACCTGTCATGATGTACAATATTGTCTAAAGCTATAAGCACAAACAAATCCTCCCTTCCTTAAGTTTCTCTTCGTCGGGCATTTTGTCACAACACAAAAAAATAAAACATATAGTAATTTGGTTTGGTATTCTCAAAGATGAACACCATCTAATGGTGGTCTTGGAATATACTTCTTATAGATCAAGGTCATTACTGTGGCAAAAATAAAAACAGCCATATAGTTTGAAATGCCTGTTGAAAAATCTGTAGCATACCTAATTCATATTAACACAGGATGACTTTCTTATAGCAGAAGGTAGTTTTGTTTGACTGTTTGGTCCACAATCACCCTACATGAACCAAAATGTTAGTATTGCAATGATGGTCTTGGATTTCAAGATTTTAAAATATCTTGAAATCAAAGATCTCTTGGGTTTGAGAGTTAGTGGTTTGTAACAAATTTACTATCAATATGATAAGGAAGACTAGTTGTACAACCTCACACATATACAGCATACATACTGTGACTCATTTCTCTGCCTCCCTTGCCTTCACTGGGAATCTATTATGTCAGGGGAACAGGTCAATTCTGCACTCTGATAATATAGAAATATTATCCCTTCTCATTCAGAGGTTCAGACATAGTGTGTTCTGTGATATTATTTTGTAAAAGGATTATTTTATAAATTATTAAAGCTAAAATATGGAGACGATTCCTTTCTCTTAACTAATGGACTCAGAGTAACATTCTATTGACATTAGTTTGATAGTTATTACATAAATGGAAACCAAGAAATTACTGATTTTTAGAGAAGACTTTAATCCCAGATTCATTAGAATAAGCTTATATGATACAATATGTAATTACACATATATGTAATATAATAACTAGCACATATATGTAACATAGAAACCAACACACATATGCAATAATAGGTCAACACATAAAAGGTCAATGTGAATATTGTATTGAAACTTCCAGCCGGGCAGTGGTGGCGCACGCCTTTAATCCCAGCACTTGGGAGGCAGAGACAGGCAGATTTCTGAGTTCGAGGCCAGCCTGGCCTACAGAGTAAGTTCCAGGACAGCCAGGGCTACATAGAGAAACCCTGTCTTGAATAACCAAAAAAACAAAAAACAAAAAACAAAAAAAAACAAAAAAAAACAAAAAAATAACAAAACAGATAAAAAACTTCCGTTTTATATAACTAATATATTTACCATTTTAGTTTTGCCTGAAATGTCTGAATATTTTGTTGTTGTTGTTATTGGGATTGAATACATGAACTAAAAAATCATGCTAAGTCACATCCTCAAGCCTCATAAGTATAAATATATATCTTAATTATTTGAGAATCCTTTCCTCCCTTTTATTTTCCATTTCTTCATCAAGCAATTTAGATCACAATTCACTACACACTACACACACACACACGCACGCACGCGCACACACACACACACACACACATGCACACACATGCACACATGATTTAAGTTACTGAGGCCAGGAAAATAGATATATTCATCAAGTAAGAGATTGTTGCTATTTGAAATTAATGCATTATTTGAAGTTGACTGTTCATCAGCAGATACACCAAAATATTAATTCCAAACCATTTAGTCAGACCAAAACATTCTAAAGAATCAAGCCAGGGGCTGGAGAGATGGCTCAGTGGTTAAGAGCACTGACTGCTCTTCCAGAGGTCCTGAGTTCAAATCCCAGCAACCACATGGTGGCTTACAACCATCTGTAATGAGATCTGATGCCCTCTTCTGGTGTGTCTGAAGACAGCTACAGTGTACTCATATATAATAAATAAATAAATCTTTAAAAAAAAAAGAATCAAGCCAAACACAATGGTTCACAAATAGTTGAATGAATAGAAAACTCCAGGGAAATATTCTTTGAAATAGTAATTTTTTAAAAGGGCTAGGGAAGTCATGTTCAGAATATCATAGGAAAAAAATCTTAACTCTCAATATTCTTCTGAGAGATTGAACCAAATGTACTTCCTTACAAAATGGAATTAACAACACTCTTTTTCTCACCTTGTAGATCACTCAGAAGATATGTAGCTCATGTATGTCTAAGGAAGTACAGAGAGCCAATGGAAAAGCAAAAAGTCCAAGACAGGCAGTGTGGGTGGTGATTACACACTCTAGCCATTCTGCCAGGATTGTCATCATTCATTTTTCCAGTAAGTGACATTAACCTCTGTGGTCTTAACATACACAAAAGGTTCTATTCATAGGTAGTAGTAGTGTAAGAAATTAGGGAACAAGCCCCATAAGTGTCAAGCATCTATTAACTACTGTCCTGGGTTCTGCTGATAAATGATTCCTCAAAGTGTATGAATAATACAGACAGTGAAATTATATTTCATATGCCCACAGAGGCTAAATATATCAACCATCTCAAAAATGATACATTTGAGCCAATGAGTGCTCTGTTGCTTAGAACTGGCAAAAATAAATGTAAACTAACATGTTTCTGGAATGTTTTCAGATTGGCTGAAGGATCAATAAAACCAAACCAGAAATTATAGCTTCAAAATTCAAAATAATGATTTCCATAACTATTCCAAGTACAAGGAAAGATACAGTTAGCAGATTACCACAAGTCTACATTTACACAATATTCTACTTTTAGTGAGTTAAAAGTTATCAACTAAAACCATTTTGCTGGTAGGTGATAGAGAAGTGAGTCAGGAATGCCTCAAAAACAGGAAAACTTTAATTTGCTTTGCTAAACTTACATAGATATTTTTAGAAAGTATCTATGTTGTACTTTTCACGTCTAATGCTTAAGGGAAAAAACATTGAAAATTAAGATAGAGGACTGGGAAAGGGGTAACAATTGTACTGTAAAAAAATAGTAGTAAGCAAGTAAGTAAATAAATAAATAAATAAAAGATTGTGAGCTATGTAAAAAATAAATAAATAAACCATTGCCATAAGAAAATCTTTCCTTTTTCTTTAAAAGATAATATATCAAGATGATATTGAAAAATAAAAAGAAGGCTGAATACATTGCTTGATGAGTGACTAACTTCCTAGCATACAAGGGCCTGTGTGCCATTCCCAGAAATAGAAGTACACCCCTACCTCCCTACACACACTTACTCTACAGTCATATAATCTAAACCAAACCTGTGATAGAAGAAAAGCAAATATTTGCCTGGTTTTTGTTTCATATTGTATGGAATCTAAATAAAGAAACTTTATGGAAGGATATGTAGTGTGGATGTTTCTAATCTAATTGGATGTAAAATGTAAAAAAAAGAATTAAAAATAATAACAAGAGACTTTTGCTATAGCTTATGGGTTGAGTGATTGCCTAGTGTACTGAACAATTTTATGTCAGATTGGCACTTCAGAAGAGGAAGGGTCATTTGAGAAAATGCCCCTACCAGATTTGCTTTAGACAACGCCATCAGACATTTGTTTTGATTAATGATTGACGTGAGTGTGACAAAACACAGAGAGGGGTGTTGTCCCTGGGCAGGAGTCCTGAGCTGTACAACGAAGCAGCCTGAGCAAACCATGAGGAGCAAGACTTTAATTAACATTCCTCCCTGGCTTGGCTTCCTCAATGGTGGACTGTGATTGGGACAGGAAACCCAATAAGGCCTTTCCTACCCAAGGTGCTTCTGGTCAATTATTTTCTCACAGCAATAGAACCATACCAAGGTGTATTATATGTACAAGTCTTTCGGTTTGATCCATAAAAATGTATAGATAAAGAATAAATAGATAGATTAGATTTGATTAGATTGAAAATAGATGATAGATAGATAGATAGATAGATAGATAGATAGATAGATAGATAGAT
>NW_021604578.1:1828175-1831046 GCF_004785775.1 Grammomys surdaster
GATAGATAGATAGATAGATAGATAGATAGATAGATAGATAGATAGATAGATGGATGAGTTGGTGGGTGTATGGATTGGGGTACAGAGCTAAACAAAGAATTCTCAACTGAGGAAATTTGAATGGCCAAGAAGCACCTAAAGAAATATTCTGCATCCTTAGTCATGAGGGAAATGTAAATCAAAACAACCCTGAGATTACACCTCACACAAGTCAGAATAGCTAAGATCAAAAACTCAGGTGATAGTAGATGCTAGTGAGGATGTGGAGAAAGAGGAACACTCCTCCATTGTTGGTGGGATTGCAAGCACTCTAGAAATCAATCTGGCGGTTCCTCAGAAAATTGGACATAGCATTACCTGAGGACCTAGCTATACCACTCCTGGGTATATCCAGAAGATGCTCCAACATATAACAAGGACATATGCTCCACTATGTTCATAACAGCCTTATTTATAATAGGTAGAAGCTGGAAAGAACCAAGATGTCATTCAACAGAGGAATGGATACAGAAAGTCTGATACATTTACACAATGGAGTGTTACTCAGCTATTAAAAACAATGAATTCAAGAAATTCTCTGGAAAATGAATGGAACTAGAAAATATCATCTTGAGTGAGGAAACCCAATCACAAAAGAACACACTCACTGATAATTGGATATTAGCCCAGAAGCTCAAAATATCCAAGATTCAACACACAGAACACGTGAAGCTCATGAAGAAGAAAGACCAAGTGTGGGTGCTTCAGTCCTTCTTAGAAGGAGTAACAAAATACTCAACAAGGAAATATGGAAACAAAGTGTGGGACAGAAACCGAAGGAAGGGCTGTATGGAGATCATCCCACCTGGGTAACAATCCACCAAAGGTAGACACTGATGTGGATGTCAGAAAGTGCATGCTGACAGGAGCCTAATGTGGCTGTCTCCTTAGAGGTCTGCCAAAGTCTGACATATTCAGAGGCAGATGCTCACAGCTAACCATTGAACTGATCAAGGTGTTCCCAATGGAGGAGTTAGAGAGAAGTAACTGAAGGAGCTGAAAAGGGTTTGTGGGCCCCATGTGAAGAGCAACAATACCAACCAATCAGAGCTCCCAGGGTCTAAACCACCAGCCTGGGAGCACATAGGGAGGGACCCATGGCTCCAGCCATATATGTAGGGGAGGATGGTCTTGTCAGGCATAGGTGTGAGAGAAGATCCTTGGCTAGAGTATGAAGGCTAGTGTGGAGGGATGGCTTTGTCAGGCATAGGTGTGAGAAGAGATCCTTGGCTAGAGTGTGAAGGCTAGTGTGGAGGAATTCAAGGGTGGGGAGGTGGGATTGGGGTTGTGGGGACACATCCTCATAGAATCAGGAGGATGGGGGATGGGATGAAGGATTCCTGGGTGGGGAAGGGGAATTGGGTAAGGGGATAACATTTGAAATGTAAATAAAATATCCAATAAAAATAAATTTAAATTTTAAAAAAAAGAGGTGTAAATATTCTTAGAGGAAATTCAGCTAAAAAAAAGGATCTTCCCCCAAAATGAGAACTCACAGAAAAGAACTCTTAAGACTCCACAGTCTCAGCCAAAAAAAACATTGACTTAAATCCAGCAAGAAAAGCAGACCATCTACTTAGGTCTGGCTTAGGAATAAACCAGGATAAAGTGACACACAGTAGTGGAAAATAAAAGAAGTAGTAGAAAAATAAAAGCATGACATGGAAAGCTAAATCTCTTAGAGGCAAACGACAATTTAAGCAAACTAAAACAGAGGCCAAGAAAATGATTCAGTGAATGGGAGAGCTTCCTTTGCAAGCGGGAGAATCTGAGTTCAAATGACCAAAGTAAATGTCTTGGCAAGATTTACAGAGGCCCCTGTAAACATACCTTCGGAGAGCAGAGACAGGCTGATTCCTGGAGTTTCCGGGCCAACCAGTTAGACAAACTGCAAGATTCAGATGCATGGGAGAATCTCTTAAAAGTCAATTAAGCAAAGAAAGACATCCTGTGCCCTGAAATTACTACCCACAAATATAGCCCCTCAACGTTTTACAAACACACACACACACACACACACACACACACACACACAGAGAGAGAGAGAGAGAGAGAGAGAGAGAGAGAGAGAGAGTTCAGAAACACTGCACAAAAATTAAATCAAAATTATAAAATAAACAATATTATAAAGAGATGTTGAACATAAATAAGTACATAACCCAAATAAATAAAGTTAATCAAATATATCTAGGAAATAAATTGTAAGTATAGTAAGAGTAGTGTTTTTATTTTATTTTATTTTATTTTTTTAAGAGTAGTGTTTTTAAATGAGAAGCTTATAGGATATATAATAGAAATAGCTACATATGTATGTAGACAAAGATATACTTCAGCCCTAACTTTATAAAAATGAGGGGGAAAAGCTGACAAATATCTTGTCACCTTGTATGCTACTAAAGGAACAGAAGATTATGATCAAATCAACTAGAAATGCAAATAACAACAAAATAATAAATGAAAATATTTTTATGTTCTCAAATTATAAAATATGGGGAAAAGCTAGTTTGAAAAGTATTAGGAAATAAAAACTGATTCATATACAAATAAAAAAATTACTTGTTAACAAAAATCTATTAGATTCAACTGCAAAATAAAAAGTTAACAGCTAAGACACTTCAATTTGAAAGAAATTAAACAATAATACAAGAAAACCTGTTTCTTGTTGTTTGTATAACCTTACTTCTTAATTTGTAAGAAGCTTTTTGATGAAGACCTTCTCACACAGTTCCAAATATAACAAAACAAACCAAAATATACACAAAAAGATAAGAGGGTGGAAGCTATCAAAACTGGTTTTAAAGGCTGTAGAGACAGCTCAGCATTTAAGGGAAA
>NW_021604578.1:1831146-1849564 GCF_004785775.1 Grammomys surdaster
CACACACACACACATATATATATATATATATATATATATATATATATGCAGCTGAAACACACATAAAATTTTTAAAAATCCTTAAATTTGTTCTAGAAATACATTGACAAGCTAAAGGAGTAGTCATAAAGTCCAGCAACTGGTATATGTTGAAAACTCAGGAACTGAGGATTACAGGACAGTTTCTTGCCCTTTATATAATAAGGGACTCATCCCATGGGTGGTCACCAAACCCTAATACTAATAATGTTGCTATGATATGCTTGCAGACTGGAGCCTAGCATGACTATCCTCTGAGAGGCTCTACCATCAGCCGACTGAGACAGATGCAGATCCTCACTACCAACTATTGGACCTAGGTCCAGAAACCCTATGGAAGAGTTAACAGAAGGATTGAAGGAACTGAAGGAGATGGCAACCCCATTGGAAGACCAACAGTGTCAACTAACCTGGACTCTAGCTCCCAGAGACTAAGCTACCAACCAAAGAGCATACACTGGCTGATCCATAGCCTTGGCACATATGTACCAGAGGACTGACTGCCTTGGCTGACCCCAGTGGGAGAGGATTAGCCTAATTCTTAGAGACTTGATGCCCCAGAGAAGGGGGATGCCTGAGGGAGCACCCTCTCAGAGGTGAATGGGAGAGAGGATGGGGTGAACACTCTGGGAGGGGAGACTGAGAGGGGGACAACATTTGGGATGTAAATAAATAAAATAATTAATTAAAAAGTAAAAGACATTATTAAAAACAGCACTAATGGTATTGCTTAGTAAAAATTTTAAAGTTTTATGTTTAAAATAAGAAATGAGAAAGAATATTTGCATCATGTTCTCTATTTGCTATGGTGTATCTAGTCTGAGCAACAATATTAAAATAAATAACTGAAGAGGGCAGATGATGCTCTCAACTGAAGTTACAGGGGTTTGTGAGTTGCCTTGTGGGTGATGGGAGTGAAATCCATGTCCTCTGGAAAAATATCTGATGCTCTTAACTGCTGAACTGTCTCATGAAGTAAAAGATTCTTCTTAGCCATATTAATGGTTATTCAAATTAGGAATCCAAATGGATCTTAAAATATATTTTTAGAATCAATAAAAGAAGTTGAAATGTAGGACCCCAAAGCAATTTTCAGAAATCAATTTCATCTCAATTTCCAGTAATTATTAAAAAGGTGATGCTAAAATGGTACTATTTAAAACTATTGAAGTTTTTTGAGTTTAGAAATAGGTCTAACAAAAGTTATTTATAAATAGTACTTAGAAAAGTATAAAATTATGTTTATTAAAGATCAGCACAAGACACTAAAACATATTATGTTCATGGCTAATACAATTTAATGCTAATATTAAATCAAGCTTCTCCCAGTGCACCTTAGGATTCATTGCAATTTTAACTAAGTCCCCATGTGATGATGTGTGTACTTCTATATGTGATGAAGAAATTAAGATATTTCCAGAACAATAGAATCAGGGGAGAAATTGTGGCTTGGCAGTTTGAATATATTTATTAATATAGGTTAGTACTAGCTTATCTACAGACAGGGCAATGGGAAAAAAGAGCATAAACCTCACCTACTTAAGAAATTGTATGTGTCAAATGAAAATTATTTTAATATAAAATGACATACTTATCAGGCAATATATTTTGAATTGAAAAATATTTAAAAAGTGCTTCATCATGCGGGTAGAGAAGATCTTCATCACATTGGATAATGATAATAAAATCTACACATGAATGAAAATTTAAATGAGTGCAAAAAGGAAAGTTCACAGTCAATCTACTAACCAGGTAAAGGCCATTAATGAAAGATTTTCAACTTTCTAAGTGCAGTTTTCTATCATATGTAATGTTGATGTAACGTAAAATCAAAGGAAAGACATTTACAAAACTTGAAGCCACAGTCAGAAATATGCATAACCTTTTTGGTAATTGGGGACATAGAAAATCTAAGCCAAAGAAACAAACAAGTTCTCATGAAAGAGAACTAAATATTAAAAGACTGTAAAATATACTTAAGACAAAATGAAAGAAAAGGATATCTCCCACATGGTAATAAGATAATAAAGTTTCCTACCTTAGGAACTTTTTTTTTTTGGATAACAGTGCAGAGACAAAGATACCTATTTACCTTGCTTTGCAATCCCATTCCCTGGAAGAAACTTTGTGAACATCCAGGAAATGATACATATGATAATGCTGAATATAAGCTTTTGTCTTATCTTATTATATTTTGTTTTGTCACATTTGGTTTTTGTCTCTTGGGTGTCTCATCTGCTCTCAAAGGAGATGGAGCCGGAGTGGGTCTGAGAGAGAGGGAAGGTGAGCTGCACTAGGAGGAGTGCAGGGATTGGAAACAAGTCAGCTTGTATTGTATGAGAAAAGACTCCATTTTCAATTAAAAATATTAATTGCAAAAGCAGAGGGAGGGAGAGATGTCAATACTTGGTGCTCTTCAGAGGACCCCAGTTCTAGAACCACTGGCATGCTAGATGTCTCACAACCACCTGTAACTCTAATTCTACCAGCAGATACTGATACACTCTTGTGTCCTCTGTAGTCATTCTTACATGGTATACATATAAATAAAAAAATAAAAATAAAAAAAACAGATTGATCCAAATGTTTGGATTTTTCTGCTTTTGATTTGTTTTATGAAATGTTTAAATCCAGAATAATGCCAGTGTGGTTTCATTTCACTTAGGATAAAACTAATCACCTAAAGAAATAAATAATCACATTTTCTTTCAGTTTCTATAGCAGTCTTGATCTACATGCATATGCATGTGCATGTATACACACATACACACACACACACACACACACACACACACACGCCCAGCTGCTGCAATACAATTTCCTAGCTGGTGTGTGAATATCTTTGATAAACCTGATGGAGTTCTTGTCCACATTGTATTCTTGTACCAGGGAATATAGAGATTAGCAAAGCTTTACAGCTGGGTAGAACTAGTGATTGCTCCTCTTACTTGGCAGCTTATATAGCATCCTCTGATACTATGACCCCCAGGAATGGGAGTTCCAGGTAAGCTCAAGCTCATCCAAGTCACCATGAATTCACGGGCAAGGTATCTAAAATGATGTAATACTGGCACTTGTATCTGGGTAGCACCCAAAAGATGTCTATTTTGACTGAAGGCCTACTCAGTAAGATGGAATGACACCTGATCGCGTTTAGCTCTCACCACTCATCTCAGAAGCTTCTTTTTGCAACAGATGGAGGCTATCACAGACATCCACAGCCTGACAAAATGCAGGAATAAGCAACGACAGTGTGTCCAACCCTAACTGATATATCTGGAGAACGGCTCCAATATCCAAGGTTCAAAACAAGAAATGGAAGAGGAGGGAATATTATGAGAGCCACAGACCCCAAACACCTGATGCTAGATAGTGTCCTTTACCATGACAGGGAAAACTTACTCACGAAATTTCAATAATATAATTACTTGAACAAAATTAAAATAAAAACACCAACAGTTGACATGCCAGCAGGGACTGAAGAATTTCAACATGCCCCTCCCCCACTAGATAAAGAGGTAAAGATGATCAATTTCTATTGAGAATGGGAGAATCAATTTTGTTGAGATCCCACAAGGCTGTTCAATCCCGTATAGTCAGTAGAGGAAGTAAGTTGTGTGTGTGTGTGTGTGTGTGTGTGTGTGTGTGTGTGTGTGTGTGTGTTTATACACATAACAAAAAGTAAAGAAAAACTAACGACTTTGTACCATGGCCACAGCAACTCTTATAAAGGAAAACATTTACATGGAGCTAGCTTACATTTCTGAGGTTTAGTCTGCTATTGTCATAGCAGGAAATAGGGCATTTTCAGGCAGACATGGTGCTTGAGAAGAAGCTGAGAGTTTGATATGCAGGCAGCAGCAGGAGACTGTGAATCACACTCAGTATAGCTTGAACACAAGAAACCTGAAAATCGCCGCCGCCACGATATCACTCCTCCAACAAGGCCACATAAACCCCGATAAGGTCATACCTCCTATGGCCCAAGCATTTAAGCACATGGTGGGAGTGTGTGGCTAGCGAGGCATTTCTATTCAAACCACCACAGACAGTAAACTCAATAGGCAGAGGAGAAAGAGAGGAGCTGGAGGAAGGGTCAGAGTAATGGAGTTACAGTGTTTACATGTGAAGTTCTCAAAACGAAAATACGAGTTTAAACAAAATATAATCATGAAACGATTTAAGAAATATGAAGTGAGAAATGCTTAGTTACTTGACGTACTCAGTTTTCACTGTAGCAGAAGAGTGTCATCCAGCATTTTTGAGGTTTCGCACGATGAGTTCTCAGAATTTGATGCACTACTGATGTGAGACATACACGTGTAATAGTTTACCTCTTGTAACGTTTAGGATAGAAGCTGATTAGAAGTACCTAGAGGGACAGGTCGAGAGTCTTGTGGGATGTTGGGTTTTTTTTTTGTTTGTTTGTTTGTTTGGCTTGTAGAATGGAAATTTTGATGTGATATCCTCTTGTTTGATGAAACTACCTGCATTTTCAGCATTGTATTTGAAGGAAGACTTTGTAACCAGTTTTGAGATTTAAAGTCTCTAGTACCAGCATATGTCTGTCCTTAAAACATAATAAGCTCATATAAGTGTAAATTATTTTTTTAAAATATATGAAGTGCTTATTTTATAAGGAGATAATAGATTTTATTTAAAAGAGTAGAACTCAGAAGAAAGACAAAGATTTAGCTGAATTGATAATTTATTAGTGTCATCTACTCATCTAATGGGACAGATCTTAATAAATTTAAATAGTTGTCCATTAAAGAAAAAAATTGGCCAGTGAGGCCATCCTCTTTTGATATCCTTCTGACAATGCAGACACCCTTGCAATAAATTTAGATGCAGAAATAGGTAATTTGAAAAACAGGAATAATTGTGTGAAGCTGGTAAAAGCAAAACAATACAAATAACCTGGACATGAAAGCCAGACTGTGTGGTGCATACGGTAATCCCACTAGGTAAAGTCAGTCTAAGATATATAAATGAGATGTTGGGAAAAGTTAGTGCTAAGGTAAGTTGAGGTCAGATCCCAGCTGGCATTTTAGAGGGGTTTAGATAGTACACTTGCTATGTTAAAAAGAACTGTGACTCACATAAATATCCTCCTTAAGATTAGTACATCTTGATCTTGAACTGTTTTTCTGGAAACTTAAATATTCTATGCCAAAGAATCATGCCAACACACAAAAAAAGGAAAAAAATTATTCTATACATATTTTTTCGGAAATATATCCACATGTTTGCATAGTGTTATTACAATGAATTCATAATAGAGTTCCAAGTGTTCCAATGAAACATGATATTGAAATGCTTGTTTATGTGTTATTGTGAAATAAAAGTGACCTGAAATACTATTTCAGTTGTACGAGATTCAATTTTAAGACATTAAAATAGAATCTATAGTAATTTGTAAGTATTAGTTTTGATGTATTTGAACTCACAGACCACATGAAGCTCATGAACAAGGAAGATCAAAGTGTGGGTGCTTTGGCCCTTCTTAGAAGGGATAACAAAATACTCATGGGAGCAAAGTGTGGGACAGAAACTGAAGGAGGGGCCGTCCAGAGACTGCTCCACCTGAGTATCCATCCCATGTGCAGTCGCCAAAGGTAGAAGCTGATGTGGATGCCAGGAAGTGCATGATAACAGGAGCCTGATATAGCTGTCTCCTTAGAGATCTGCCAGAGCCTGAAATATACAGAATTAGATGCTCACAGCTAACCATTGAGCTGATCATGGGGTTCCCAATGGAGGAGTGAGAGAGAAGACTGAAGGAGCTGAAAGGGTTTGCAGGCCCCATGAGGAGAGCAACAATCCCAACCAACCAGAGCTCCCAGGGTCTAAACCACCAGCCTGGGAGCACATAGAGAGGGATACATGACCCCAGCTGTATACGTAGGGGAGGATGACATTGTCAGGCATAGGTGGGTGAGGAAGTCCTTGGTCCAGTGAAGGCTGGATGCCCCAGTGTGGGGGAAATCATGGGTGGAGAAATGGGAGTGGGAGAGTGGGTGGAGGCATATCCTCATAAAAGCAGGAGGAGGGGTGGCTGGGATAGAGGGTTTCTGGGTGAGGGGGAAAATGGGGAAAGCGGATTATATCTGAAATGTAAATAAAATATTCAATAAAATTTTTTTAAAAAGAATAGAAAAAGTATTGATGTATTTGTAAATGTTCTATAATGCAATGTGTTATTATGAGTATATTAATGTATAATTACACATAATCCTTTAAATATGAATGACTAACACGTTATAAGCCAAACTTCCCATAATTAAATATTTTAAAGCTCCATACAGATATCATTACATAATTTCACATGTTATCATATCATATCTTAACAACTTAGAAGAAAGTTAATAAGGCACTCATTGAATAAGATTCAATTTAAATATTATCTTATGAATTTCTCTATGTGTAAAGACGGACACTAGTGCACCTGTGCATCACATAGCACTTGTGTGAAAGTGAGGGGACAACTTACAGGAGTCTGTTTTTCCTATGTGTGTCCTGGGAATTAAATTCAGAATGTCAGTCTTGGTGACAGAAGTATGTACCGTTTAAGCCATCCCACTAGTTCCAATTTAAATGTTCTGAATGTTGTTTATCTTCTTTGTCTATATCAATGAAATTAATTTGGCACAGGTAAGAAGTATATGTCCATTAAACAATCTCTATAAAGTTTAAAATAATTTGTCTTTTAGATTTGTTTTATGTAAAATAACCTAAAAATGGAATACATTTACTTTTTAAATGATGGGTTTATTGGAGCTTTGTAATTATAATAAAATATAATCTGGTAATAGAATATTTCAAAAGATTTTTAATAATTACTTGTGTTTTTTCTCCTATGGTCTTTAAATTTAACCAAGAAATAAACATTTAGTTTCCTCAATACAGATATTTTCAATCATTTAAGACACAAATGATCTCAGAATGTATATATAGATCTACTTCAGGAGAATGCCAAGAGTGATATATTCAAAGATGGTTGTTTAAAAAATTTAGTGAACTGGAAGCCTACGGCAACCATCTTTGCCAAAACTTTTCTATTTTAGCATAAGAGATGAAATAACTTGGACAGTCAATTTTAAACCAATGAATTATTGTGAAGAAGTAATCTTCTGGGAGACAGATCTTAATATAGAGCAGAGACTTGCAGGCCTTACAGTGATTCTGACCTCCTTGGGTAGCTGCAAGGAATCACAGGCCTGGAATGAACGTTTGCTCATACAGGTAAATGTTTGCAAACAAGTGTTTCAAGACTTAGGGAATATTTGAAGCCTAATGTATAGTTTAAAATTTCTGACATTAGGGAGTAAAAAAATTCTGTTACATTCTTGGGAGCAGTACCTGATCTTCTAATAGATACTGTATACTATTTTTGGAAACTTGATTTAATTTCCTCAGATTCTGTCTTTTACATAGAATATTTTTTGATTGGAAGCTCCTGTATTCTCTAGTAAATCATCAGTGATTATTGATGTATTCTTATTTTTAATAACAACTATTATTTGGATTACTCCTATGCCTTTTAGCCTTTAAAAATATTCTTTCTCTGCTCCACTGAGCATGAAGCATCTTCATAGCAGAGTAGCTGCACTAGGATGGTTTCCACAACCATTGTCTGTCAGAAAGAATAACACAGTCATGGCAGCCAGCACATTAGTAGTTGGAGATTTTTATTTTCTTGTTTTGAAATTTAACTGCACTTATGCACTTATGTAATCCTGTATATTAATATATAAAGACAATATATCCTGAGTCCTATTTGTGAGTGACATGCTATTGTCTTGTGTCAATTTTGTTTGGTTTTTGTGTTCTTATGCTTCTTTGGATTTGTTGCCCACTCATCACTCTTCTAGATACATTGACAAACTTGAGAGTTCAGAGATCATGTGCCCAGGTCAACAGGTACCTGTCAATGTTAACTTCAGTTGTAACAATCATCTCTCTCGATTGTATAATGTTATCTCATTGTTTTCACCATGGTTGACTGTATCAGACATTGTAAAACAGGCCACTAACTTTATGGGTTCTGTATGTTGCAGAGGAAAAAAATATTGAGAGCCGGTGGAAATTAAGAAATGCTGAGAATGAGAGAAACAGTTTTCTACAGAAAAGTTAAAGAAAAAAAAAACAAACAATCAATAATGAGTTACCTGAACCAAAAAGTCATCCCAGAAAGCAGGCATACAACTACAGAATGGGTAGTTATATTTAGGAATATAAGTATATACATTTAAATATATTCATGTAACAACAATTAGTAAAAAAAAAATAGGCTATGAATTTGGATGAGAGAAAGAAGGAATAAATGGGAAGATTTGTAGGGAAGAAAGGGAATGAAATACACTATAATCATACCATAATTTCAAAAACAAAAGATAAAACTTGAAAATAAGAAAAATGCTATCATTTAAAAATAAAATATTACCTTTTAAAATACAAATATGAAAAATAATCTCTTTTAATCTATAAGAAAAATAGTTTCTATTTCAACAGTATACAGAAACTAGACTATCGTAGAAAATTTACATGGCATTGAAACATACTAATTCAAGTGTAGAAAAAGTGATTACTGTGAAAATGTATTCAATAATACTTTTTAAATTTTAGTTTCCAAGTTTTACCCTTACTAGGTAGAGTATATTGGGAAAATGTCATCCCATAATATCCCTGGTCTTATCTTTTCTTGTGGCTACACACTTACTAGCAATGATATCAATTCTCTATGGGATATTCATTCCTGATAATCAGAAACCCTTAAAAAAATCCATGCTCCATCATCACAGTGGCCTCCCTCCAAACCTGATCTTGCAGATGAGTAAAAATTCTGTGTTTCATTCCTACACTGAATGAATACCTCTGGATACTGTGTAATATGAATTGTACAGAAGTATCCGTCTTCAAACTTCATAGGCAAATATGAATATATATTAATACAGTCAGCATAAATGTTCTTGAAAAATAGGAGAGTATTTACAACCTGAATGCTTTACTATAATCTGAAAACCTACTTTGCGTGCCAGGTGCTGACCATGGTGTGCACTGACTAAAGATGTCAAAACTCAGTAATGA
Source organism: Grammomys surdaster (assembly GCF_004785775.1). Lineage (NCBI taxonomy): Eukaryota > Metazoa > Chordata > Mammalia > Rodentia > Muridae > Grammomys > Grammomys surdaster. The sequence continues at coordinate 1,840,276 of NW_021604578.1, forward strand.
TGCAAAAGTGAAAGGCAAAATTTGAAACAAACTACTTCTCCCAATGACAATGGGGTCTGCTTTTCTCCACTGATATCTCTTCTTACACTGTTTCCTCAAACACTCACTGAATGAGCTGGAATGGAGGACGAGAATCCGCAGCCGTGAAGGCTGGCATGGGCACACAGTGCTGCCTCTTTCTGCTGTGCTCCCTTATTTTTGGAATTGCAGTTTTCTGTTTTTCCGTGTCTATGTTACACACTCTACATTATCTCGCCCACACTTTCTAAAATGTATCTCCACAGAGGATGTATAAACCTTCATTTATAAGAGTATTTGCATTTCCTCTTTTAGTCTTTATATTCATATCTATAATGATTTATTTTTTTTTACCTCTGAAACAAAGTCATGTTATGTAGACTAAGCTGACCATCAAGTCTGAATCCTTCTGCCTTGTCCAAGTCATGATTCTTCTGCCTCGCCTAAAAATACAAGCATATGCTACCACATCTAGCTTATTTATTTATAATATTTTAGAGAAAAAACATCCACCACTTTTGTGGGAAAAATAGTTAGCAGTTACATTCTAAAATGAGGTCAAATTACATTTTAAAATGCAAACTTCTTCTTCATAGTCAACAAAGTCTTCTTGGTAGAATAAGTTACCACATACAGAACTTGTATTAATTGGACAAAAGCATAAAGTTTTTCTACTTTTCCAAATATTCCTCATTTATTTCCCTTCTTCCCTCAAGAGAACAATATCACAACAGAAGTATAACTGGGAAATTTTAATGGATTCTCTAAACTCGCATGGTAAATAGTTGCTCACAGGGCTCAGAGTGACATTCAGAGTTTCTGAATTACTGTATCTACACATGGTTAACAATATAGAAGAGAACAGAGTTTCTATGTTGAATAAACTAGAGTTGGCAAGCGCTACTGGTTTGTAACATACATACCATTCTGTTGTAGCTTGCTCTTCTAAAACTAAATAACTTTTAGTTACCATTGTCATGAGACCAAATTTCAAAAACTGGGATTTCCTTCTCCATGTAGCCACAGTAGCTTGGCATATGTAACAGTCTGGTGATGAAGTTTATAGGATATTTTTTAATGCATTTTCTCAAATACATTTAAAATAACTGTTGAATATTTGGTTGGTTATTTTCTGTGGTAATTTGGCATCTGTCACTTGAATAAAGTGCCTTTTTACTATTGTGGGAGTCGAATTAAAAAGCACAACATCCAGAGAAATGGACATTTGTTCTTATGAGGCAATCCTAATTCCAAAATGTGTCAATTGGCTCATTTTGGGTGGAAGCTGAATATTCACTAGTAAAGCATGACACATGCTTGAAACCCACAGAGGGTTCCAAAGAATAAGAAGTCAATTTTATTAATTTAATTTTAGTTTTCCAAGATGGAAATTTTCTCCATGCTTCAATTTCATTTACTCTTCAAAATATGGAAAGATTCCATGTAGTTGAACTGATGAGTTTCCCAGTTAAAATCCATCACTTCTTCTAACTGGATTTTAACCTTTTCCATCAAATGCACAATGTGAATATTAATGAGTATATATTATGAACTCGATATCTGAATCCATAAAACAATCATACTTATATTAGCTGTTTAACAAAGGTCATCACCTAAATAACTGTTGGAATCTTGGTGTGATGAATAGTTATATTTGAAAAGAAATGAGCTAGAACTTAATTTTTGTTCTTATGCACATCATTATATGGCTTGCTCTGGTCATTTGATGCCTACTTCCAAGGAAAAAACCAAAGGCAAATCAATTTGTGGAAAATTTTCATCCCTTAATTAAAAAAAAAGATTTAATTTGACTTAATTTAACTCAATTGTAAAACTCCAGAGTTGTTGAATTGAAGATTCCCACAGCATTAGTTCAATTAACAGAATTCTGAGCATCATCCATTGACATAATGTTGTGTGCTTAAGAAGTAAAGCTTTATCAATTACAGTCTAGATGTAATATAATTAGAAAATATATCTTTTACTCAAGATGATTGAACCCATTGTAACTGAATATAATAAGCTAGAATTAATTGCTTTTCTCTATTCTTAATTTACTGTAGCTTCTGCTTTGAGTTCTGATTGACAAGATGTATGTGGTTTGCAATTTCATCCCTTTCTTGTATAGGACACTTTAATCAACTCAACACAGCTAGAGTCAGGAAGGGGAGAACTTCTATTGAGAAAACTACCTCCATCAGATTGGCCTACAAGTAACACTGTAATTATTATTTATTGATTAATTATTTATGTGTAAGAGCCTAGCCCACTGTGGGTCCTACCACTCTCAGTCAGGTGGTCCCTAATTATATAAGAAAACAGTCTGAGCAAGCTCTGAGCAGTAAGACAGTAGGCAGTGGCACTCTATAGCTCTGCTTCAGTTCCTATTCTGCATTTCTTCAATGATAGAATATGACATGAAAGATCCAGGATGAAATAAATGCCTACATCCTCAAGTTACTTTTGGTCATGGTGCTTTGTCATAGTATAGAGACCCTAACTAAGATGTCTCTTTAAAGATTCTGATTGCATACAATATTTGAAAAACTACTTACAGTGAAATAGTTCCCTATTCTAAATACCAAAATCATTTTTCCAAGATTTTGGTGAGCATGTAATCTAAATTACAAGAAGCCTTTGAAACATTTAAAGAGTACTACTTAATGTGAATTTATGGAGTTATAAAGTATGTAAGGAAAAATAACCAAAAGTTTGGTACTGTTTTAAAAAATGAAGATGGTACTTTTTCTGCAAAGAATGTACAGCCAAGTATTAGAGAGCTTACATTTGCACGGAAACATTCAAATTCACAGGAAAGAATACAATATGAGAATACTTCTCAGGCAAATGCTACACTCCAATACCCAGACCTACAGGGAATTATGTGAGGCACATGGAATGGGAAAAATTGGGAAAGTTAAGACATTTTAAGAATGTTATTATAAATACTGGTTTTAAAAAAGCTAGATCTATCAGCTAATTAAAGGTCTTGAGAAAACTTGCTGCTCTTGAGAATGTTGGTTACTCAGCAAAATGAGGAGAAGATTAAAATTGCATAGTCACAATAACAATAAACACAGGCATACTTGATTGATGATGATGAAAAATGTTATATGTTGGTCACAAAATTCAAGATTTAATTAAGGAATCTTTTTTAGCTCACAAATAAACTAAATACAAAAGCAAATGAGGACTTTCTAAATGAAAATCATCAGTGAGCTCCATTTTCCTTCAGCTTTGAGTGAAAATTAAGTAACTACATGAATGTAACACGTGGAAATATCTAGAAACATCACCCACTCTCCTCTTCCTAATCATATAATTGTAAGGACTGAAAACTTCTTCTCCTTCTCCTTCATCATCATCTTCCTTCTCCTTCTCCTCCTCCTCCTCCTCCTCTTCCTCCTCCTCCTCCTTCTTCTTCTTCTTTCTTCTTTCTTCTTCCAGATATTTATGAAGAACACATGAAAACATGGTGCCACGTATAGTAATAAAATATGAGTAAATTTACTGGAAAAATGTACATTAAGACTGGTAAGAAGCTAATAAGTCAAATTAAACCATTGCTGAATTGTATTATATATTTTAGAGAGATGTCTGGCCTTCGGAAACTCACAACTTCTATACACCTGTCCATTAATCAGTGATGCTGGAAGTTCAGACAACTAAAGCCTAGTGGTCTCAGATTTTTAATGAAAGTTCAAAGTTAACCAGTTAACCAGGCCCATATTTAGGCCAGGAAGTGCTTTTTATCAACACAGTTCTATGTACAAAATAAAAATTTTAGAAGTCGGGTTCTGATTCTATTGTGTTCCCTCTACCTCCCATGATCAAGCCTCAAGACAGAAAAAGAGAGATAAGATGAGGATAACATACCCACTATTTTAAGTCAGCATAATAATATGCTCCTTGAGTTTACTCTGACTCTGTTAGCAAGAAGTCTGCCCTGTCACTATCTTCTCTTACTGAAAGGTGGTCTCGGAAAACGGGTATGTTCTTGGGAGAATTGAAATAATTCTGTCAGTCTTTATTTCTGCATTTTTAAAACTGGAAGCTATACTGTTTTGCAATATTTTGTGAAAATTACTTTTTCAAAACACATTTACCAAATTTAGGAGAAACATTTTTAAGTTATAAATATTCTGGAAGGACTTTCAGTGTTGGTGGGTGTATTTGTTTTCATTATCTTTTCTGCACCTGTGAACACTGGCTACACAGAACAGTGAACTAGAGCAAGTGCGTTCTAAGAAGAGTTTGTAGTCTTTCATGTATCCCAGCTTGTTTCCATGTGTGAGCATCTCCTCACTACTGAATATCTGATATCCTGTCTCCTGCAGGAGACACAACAGTCACAATACACAAGAGGAGACAGAACTCAAATGAGAAATTGAGATATAGTAATATTTTATAAAGGTAAAGAAAAGCTGATTATACTCTTAAATTTTTAGTCTATGATAAAAACAATAATAATAAAATAGTACAGACAATCCTTATCAAAGACACTTGTTTTTTATTTTGCTGCAGATGATGAGTAACAGAGAGCTGCATGTTGTCAATGTGCAGAGAATAGGAGATTGGAATGGTCAGCCCTAAATGCAAAATCTGCATCAAACTTTCTCCTCCCAGGGCTCAAGGAGATCCTTGCAAAAGAGGGGACAGAAAGATAAAAGCCAAATATGTTGTCTAATGACAAGAAAGCAGTGTCTCTGGATACAGTCCCAGAGTTACACATGGGAATTTGCAGCAGCTGAATTGCCACATAAAAGCACAGCATAGAGGGAGGAGATAGACACAAAGTCCCACCCTTAGCTAAGGAGTTATTTGCACCAAAAGCAACTGAGAGAGGGAGAGTCATTTTTCTTTAAGGATGTGGCCTCTAGTGAGTTGACTGCGTTACAGTGGAATGTCACACATCTGAGAATATATGGGCAACATCAACTGTACTTGATGGTTTAACACAAGATGGGACAAATGTTGGATGCGTAGAGAAAGACAGTTGTGGATCTGGTAGGATTAAGTATTGAATATGATCCAAATAAGTAGTAGGAGATTCTCCAAAAAGAGAAAAAAATGTTGACTACAATACTTTGGTATGTAATTTTAACCAGTTATTAACTTTAATATTAATGAGATGGCAGGGCTTATTCTTCTTTACATTAAGTATTAAAATTTCATCAACTATTTGATACTATAGAACACAGAGTATCATGAACCTTTTACAGAATTGATTGATATTTTGATGTTATAATTAATTATCAATATTGAGAACTCTGCTTCAGATAAATATATAAAATAAAATGCCAATGGCAGGCAGGGGGACATTCAAAATTGTTGGAAATACTGACCTAATATTAACTTATTTTTATATGGTAATTTTCTAAGGTTTTGTGCTATGTCATTCAGACCTCACATTCCATAATATTCTGCTGTCTTAGTTAACACGTGGTGATAGACAAACAGATTTGTGAATATATATATATATATATATATATATATATATATATATATATTATGTGTGTATATATACATATGTGTTGTTCTAGTTAGCTTTAACTGCCAATATGAAACAGCCTAGTGATGACTCAGAAAGGAATATCAATTGAAGAATTGTCCGGATCAGACTGTCTAATGGACATATCCCTAAAGGAATGTCTCAATTGCTTTTGTTTTCTTAATTAACTTTTCTGTTCACTTTACATCCTGTTCACGTACACCTTCCCTCCTCTCTTCCCAGTCTCTCTCTTACAAATCCCTCCCATCCCTCCCATCCATGATTGCTCTTCTTCTCCTTGGATAAGGAGAGCTCCTCTTTGGTATTACCCCACCCAGCAGGACTAAGCACATGCTCTCTTACTGAGGCCCAGCCAGGTAGTACAGGAAGGGGATCCAATATCAGGGAACAGAGATAGAGACATCCCCTACTCCAATTGTTATGGAACACACATGAAGACCAAGCTGTACATCTGTGACAAATGTGTAGGGAGGTTTGGCCTAGTCCCACCATGCTTCCCCATTGGTGGCACAGGTTCTGTGAGCCACAATGGTGCCAGGTTTGTTGACCCTGTGGGTATTCTTGTGGTGTCCTTGACCCCCTCCTACTTTCTATTCTACTTTTCTATTCTTCCACAAGACTCCCCAGTCCCAGTAGTAGAGTCCAGCTCTGTAATTAGTACCACTCCTTGGGAAGGCAGCCTTGGGCTATAATTAAAAGCTTTTGACCAGAGTTTAAGCTTCAAAATACTATTTAAATTCCTGCCTGACTTCTGTCAATGATGGACCATAAATTGTAAGATAAAGTGATACCTCTACTAAAAAAAAAATAATGGCATAAAGGTCTAATAGTAGAAATAAATAAATAAATAAATTCTTTAAGAGAGGATGATATAGCAGGGAGAGAGAAACAGAGAGACAGAGATAGACAAACAGAGATGGATAGACAGACAGAGACACAAAGACACAGAGATATTTATTGGTGAGAGCCATGTGGTGGTGTTGAAGTAAAATTAACTGGAAGACATTTCTACTTTAACTACAGGCCTGCTGTGGGTGTAAGAACACAGAGGTTCAGGATGAGTTGTGTGATATTTTAGAAACATGAATTCATGTCTGCAAATAACAGTCATTTAATAGACTATAAGGAAAACAGTAGAATGGGAAGTATTTTGTTTGTACAGTGAGGAAAAAAATGAGTTTGAAAAGAAACAAAGCTAACATAATCAAAGACCGGGTTAGACATAGGAGAGTCCACTCAATGCTCTCACGAGGCACTGGGATAAAATAAGACAATACAAAGAGAAAGAAACGAGGAGAGTAACTTCAAAGAACAGGAAAAGAAATGTTAGGAAAAACAAGGTGTTTAAATTTAAAGAGAAAAATATCCCCACCCATTGTAGTGATTGGAGAGAAGAGTCAGTGAAGAGATTCTACTTTAACTGGCAGGGAGGAAGTCATCAAAGGTTGGGGTGAATAAAACAGAGAAGGATGTTGAAATGAATAGGGCATCACACAAATGATTTCTTGTTGAAACGTTCAGTGGAGGGAGACGTGGGAATGAGTGATGGAAAGTAACCAAAGATGGAATTATAGTTTTCAGAGACACCATAGTTTTGGTAATAGAAAAAAAAATCTCTTTCAATGTTGGTGTTTGATTTTAAAATGGCATATTTTTTTTTTTTACACAGTGAAGAGTGTGGATGTGATGAGAAAGTTGTGAATATACATACAACTGCTCATTAAAGTCATTAACCATGTGAATAAGGAGAGTACAAACAAAACATCTTAAGACGTGTTTTAACCAGGCTTGTTGGATAATGGCTGTAATACGACCAATTGAGAGGAAGAAGCAAGAGTATCAGGAGTTGAAAATCATCCTCAGCCAAAAAATTTTGAGATTGTTCTGGCAAACATGAGACCCAGAATCAAAATATTGGGGGGAAATGTTAACTATATAGACAATGAGGACAGAGATGCAACAACACATCTGAATCCCAGATGGAAAAAATTTCATATTATTTATTTGACAAATACATACATATGTAATATATCCTGGTCATACTCATCAACCTCACTGTGGTGGTTTGAATATGCATGGCACAGGAAGTGTCACTATTAGGAGGTGTGGCCTTGTTGAAGTAGGTGTGGCCTTATTGGAGGAAGTGTGTCACTATTGGGGTGGGCAATGAGATCCTCCTCCTAACAACCACTTGGGAAACAGTCTTCTCCTAGTGGCCTTCAGATTAAGTTGTAGAAATCTCAGCTCCTCCTCTACCATGAACACTGGCTCCTACCTTGATAATAATGGACTGAACCTCTGAATCTATAAGCCAGCCTCAATTAAATGATCTCCTTATAAAAGTTGGTCATGGTGTCTGCTCACAGTAGCAAAACTCTAACTAAGATACTCACCCTCTCTTATGCTCCATCCCCACCTACTACCACGTACCCAACCCACTTGCATGTCTCTTTTGCCTTTTCTTTCTTTTTGCTTTGGGGCACATTAAGTTTAACAAAGGCCAAATATCTGCTGGAGTATATGCAACTTACCAGTACATACAGTTCTGAAGACAAAGACTTCCGCTACCTCAGAAGTCCCAAATGTCAATAGTTCTCTCTAAATATCTATATCCAATAAAAATGATATCAAACTGAATATTCGAGGATTGGGACAAAGATAAATACAAGATGGGTATGGATTAGGTAGTACACTATGCAAAATAGATAAAGGCTGAAACTTCAGGCAAGAGGTTTGTCTACAGTGCATTATAGCAAACTTAAGAGTTGGCTACAGTTGGACTAAATTGAGCAACAAAATAAATGAAAATAATATTGGGAAATAACAATAAATAATCACAAGTACCTATTGACACAAAGAATGGATGTGTAAGGTGAAAGTTTTCCTCAGTAATTATAAGTAATAAATTTCACAGAATTATAGTAATATAAAATCATAATTAAAACATCACAGACATATTTGCTCCAGCCATTCTCAGATGCTGTCATGGGACAATGTTTAGCTAAGGTTAACCTGAAAAGTGTACATAATCTAAATAAATCCCCTACAAAGCAATTATTATCTAGTATGGTGATTTCAGCTGCTAATCAAAAATTCTCTGTAGCACTTTTCTCCTTTGAGTGGAGACATGTTCACTTTCTTGTAGCAAGTGAAAAGTGATAAAGACAAAACAGATAACAATTTTACAGTAGAGAAATCTGGAAGACAACCTATAAACCAAGTGACTCAGACTGATTTCACCAGTACCAAGTCTTGATGACAACACGTGCTCTTCATAACAGGCAACAGAGAATCTCCCCTCAACGCATTTTCCATAAAGAAACCATGAGTCTTGTCCAATTATGATAAAATATCACAATTAAACATGTTCTTGAAAATGACCAGTCTTCATCAATGCCATGTTTGCCAAAGGATTTAGGAACATCATAAATCCTTTACAAAGCAGGTATCTCATTATGAGGTGATGTCCTATGTATAACCTCAAGGACAAAGCACACCAGTGGACAAGTGAGATTCTAAATAAATATGTAGTTTCATTAATGGCATCATACTAATGCACAATACACTAACATCAACTTCTCACTTTAGTAAATATGCCAGTTTTGTAAAATTTTAACATTTGGAGATGATGAAAGTCCCAGAGGAATCCCATACACTAATTTATAACTCTATAAATCTGAAATTGTTTCAAAGCAAAGAAGAAGGAGGAGGAGAAGGCGGAGGAGGAGGAAGGGGGAAGGGAGGGAAGGAGGGAGGGAG
>NW_021604578.1:1849664-1856307 GCF_004785775.1 Grammomys surdaster
GAAGGAAGGAAGGAAGGAAGGAAGGAAGGAAGGAAGGAAGGAAGGAAGGAAGGAAGGAAGGAAGACAGGCAGGCAAGAAGAAAAGTAACGACTCTCTTGGTATCAGAAAACAAATATGAAAAGCAGTGAGAAGCTAAACTACATAAAGAACTTAGCATACTTATGTAAATATATTATATAAATCAGTTTAAGAGCTAAAGATTCATACACACACACACACACACACACACACACACACACACACACACAATACACAGTTGAGTAATTCAAGCAAAGTTCCAAAACCATACCACTAATACAAGAGTAGAATCACAGTGAGTCCATACTTTCTTGTTATGCTACAAGACCCCTCTGATATCATTGTGGGGTTTCTTTCAATGTAGTTTATACCATCTCAGCTGAAAAGGCAAGGTAAAGCAGTGTACAATTTTTTAATTGGATATTAACTTTATTTACATTTCAAATATTATCCCCTTTCCCAGTTTCCCACCCAGAAACCCACATCCCATTCCCCTCCCCCTGTTTCTAAGAGGGTTTCCCCTACCTACCTACCCACTCCCACCTCCCCACCCTGGCATTCCCCAACACTGGAGCATCACCGAGCCTTCATACAACCAAAGACCTCTCCTTCCATTTATGCCCAACAAGGCCATCCTCTGCTACATATGGAGCTGGAGCCATTTTAGTCCCTGGGAGTTCTGGGGGTCTGGTTGGTTGCTATCGTTGTTCTGCCTATGGGGTTGTAAACCCCTTCAGCTCTTTCAATCCTTTCTCTAACTCCTCCATTGGGAATCCCATGCTCAGTCCAGTGTCTGGCTTATTCATTCAGCGTGTAGTCTTTTGAGACTCTGTTCAGTGACAGGCATTATACTAGGTGATTTGGATATGTTAGTCCTAGCTACATGTAACAGCTATACTAGACAGTCAAGAACAATGAACCTAATGTCTTTTTTATTCAGATGACATCTATATTTTTAAAGTTTATATAATTAATAAATGAAATAAGAAATGTTAGTCTACAAATCTGTTATGTTTTTCAGTGAATTTCTTCTCAACTCAAGCAATGATTCTAGTATTAGAAGAGATACTGTGATTCTTCCACTGTGGGTTTGTTCCTTTCTACCCAGAAAATTCTTTATGGACTTGCAAGTCTTTCTGAGCTCATGATAATGATTTACTAATCTCCTGCATCTGGCAAACTTTGTTCCAGGAACAGGAAACTCACAGTTTAATTTTCAGAGTATCCTTGTTAGATAAGTCTCAGCATTATTGAGCTTCACATTTTCCCCCAGAAGTGGAGACTCAGGCTTTGAAAGGTTAAAAGCTTTTCCAAGCTCACTTAATACGAGAGTGACAAAGCTGAAAATAGAAGTCTCCAGATTTCTCACGCTTGCCTTATTTCACCTCATGCTATCACACTGAATTAAATTCCACTTTTCTGTAGTACTCGTACTACCAAGTCAAGTTGCCCTGAACTTCAGTAATTCAAGGGACACATTGGCTTTGATGGGGGTGGAATGATATGTGAAAGAAACCCACAGGCCTCATTAGACATTTTAATTTCAGATACCATCTTCTCACATCCCATGTGATAGCCAAAGCCCTTATCTTGTCTGAACCTAAGTTTTCTTATCTGTGTAAAAATGACCTTCATAGTTACTATGTAGATCATTTAATATCATTCATGTGAAGTGCTACCATATAATTTATGCATGGACAGTTAGTGAGACTACTTCTTCAAATATGTTAGCATCAAGAGCAAAATCCAAAGTATAAAAAATTCAGAAAACCAAGAACTTTGAGAAATACCTATATATGGCTATAAGGAATTAAATGTTGCTAAATAGTGATTTCTGGGATTACTTTAAATATCACAAAGGTACATATTACTGTCAAAACAAAATGAAACAATTTGTAAAGCACATTATCTGAAGCAATATTGAAGTTTCAATTTTTGCATTTGCAAAATTTTTTCTCTTTTTACTCTGAATGCAAAAAGCAAACAGGCTTGTTTTTAGAAGCATGCATCTTTTTTTGAAGGATATTTGGCTATTTCCTTTTTGCCGTACTTTAAAAATACAATATTAGGCAACAGTGGGCTTGAAAGGTGGCTCAGCTCTTAAGGACACTTTGTTCTCTAGCAGAGACCCCAAGTTGGTTCCCAGAACGAATGCTTGATAACTCACAACCGTCTCTAACTGCAGCTCTAGAGGCACTCACATTATCCTCTAGTGCTGCGGGCCTTTGCACACACAGATGCACCTACCCATCCTCTAAATACATATACACAAAATTTAAAATGAAAATACTCATTTAAAATAAGATAACAGCACATTATCAAGGTATATCGGAAAGTCCCAGGAAATGTCCTTTTTTTTAATACCTCTCAACCTACTTGAGATCAGATCTTTTCAAATGTATACAGTGGCACATAGTTGCCTCTTAATGCCCATGAGTTACTGCACCTATAGATTCCCACAACCCTAGGTCAAAACATTGAACACCTGTATCCACACTAAGCACCCACAGACTTTCTTACCACTATACATAAAGTTGGGTTTTTAAATATTTTTGAGATTAATATAACTACATCATTACCCCTTTTCCTTTTTCCCTATAAATCTTCCCATCTACCCCACCCCCACTCCTTCAAATTAATGTGTTTTATTGATTAAGTGTGTGTGTGTGTGTTTGTGTGTGTGTGTGTGTGTATGTGTGTGTAATTCTAAATACATAAGTGCAACCTGCTCTGTCTAATATTTCTCATAAGTATATTTTCAGGGCTGACCCAGGAAAGACAATTTCTCCAGCTCTCAGCATTCCATAGCGTCCTGTAGCTTTTGTATAGTGTTGAGGCCCCTAGGCTTTCTCTTCTTTCCCTCTTTTAGTCTGTCTATTGTTGTTGTCCTTAATTAAGTTCATTTTGAAGCAAAGATGCTGGTGAGACATTACAGATGTGGTTTCCAACATTCCTAAGAGATACCATCTCGAAGCAAATTCTCTGTTTCTCTGGATCTCTACACTCTCTTTTTTTCTTGCATTCAAGTATATGGAACAAAAAGTATTCTCATATTACGTTTCTATATTGTATAGGGGTGTGTGTATGTATGTGTGCATGCTTGCTTTTCAGACATCAACATTAGGTGTCTAATTCTTAATATAAGTTCTCTTCCTGAAACTGAAGTTCATCAATTCAGCAGGGCTGGAGTTACAGCTATGTCTCGTGGCATCCAACTTTGTATGGGTTGGAGATACAAACTGAGGTTCTACAGCTTGTCCAGTTGTGCATCAAGTACTTTACCAGCAGAGCCTTCTCCCCCTCCCCCAGCTTCTCTAGAATTTTATATTCATGTTAACTTTCTTAACATTCACATGGGATAACATCAACAAGACTTGTTCCTTGGAGGAATGTTTGAACTTTCTAACAACTGCTTTATTGGGAATATATTTTTTCATATATAATGGTAAGGGAAATTAACAAGTTGCATTACTGGCTGGGGTATATAGCTCATTGTTATATCACTTGCCTAGCATGCATGAGTCTCTGGGTTTGATTCCCTAGCACAGAAACAAAAGGAATAATTATTTCTAGAACATTTTAGCTATTTAATTCGGTTATATTTTTATACCATACCACATTTACTTTGAAAACAACGAGAGTGAGTTGGTTTTGAAAGAATTGTAATTTCTAAAGAAAAATGAAAGGAAATAATTAAGGCACAAAATGAAGGCTATATGAAAAGAAAAAAAAAACAAGAATTTTCCATGAATCCCAAGGCTTGGACTGTTTATAGAATGGAATGGAGATTTTACAGACTACTCAACACCACAAGGAAAGCTGCAGTGTGTTAACTAACTGATAATTTCAGAATCCACCACTACATTCTAGTCCTATCCATATTTGGAGACTCGTGTTTTCCTAATTTTAAAAAGTGCACCTGTAGCATATTTTTTTCCTCCAAAAGGATGAAGCCAGCTGGAGAGAAAGAGAGAGACAATTAAGCCTGATTGGATGACTCAGCAATAAAAATAGGAAGCTAGCTGGATGAGAAAGGACAAGCTACAAAGCACCAGATTGTGAGAGTGTGCGAGTGAGCTCTTTGAAGAAGAGATGGAAACAAGCCCATGAGCAAGAATCAGGGGACTGAGGTTAAACTTCTCAGTTAGTGGCAAGCGCATCCCTGAAATGGAAAAAGCCAACAAATGAATCCTCTACCCGCTGTCAGATCGTATTATAAAGCAGGACAGCATTTATTTTGCTGGAGTCTATCAACAAATGTAGTCATCAAATTAGGGGTCTGACATAATCAAAGGACACCAAGGCATTTGTTATTCCCATTTAGGTGAAAATGCTCCTTCTAGTGTAGGGAACTATTTTATTTTTTCTCCTTTTCAGAGGACGTATTTCTCCTTCCCTTCAATCTAGTCACTGCTCTCCTCATTAAAGGTTTATCAGCTTTAGATTGCACCTGGCCATGGATTCTCTTCACCCTTCAGATTAGGTCAGTCTTCTGTCATAATGCTCATTCCCTCACCCACGGCTTCCTCTTTCCAATCACACAGCCTTCGCATATGTACTGACTGTATTTATTATTCTTCAAGAATTCAATCCATGTGTAAAACCTATTTTGACCATGTCCACCCTTCATTAACCCCCTCCAACAACTAGATTTTCCACATGAACCCCCATGGAACTTCATGTCCACCTCTTTAAAAATCAACCATTGTAATCCAAAACTAGTCTACCCAAACACTCATATGTATAAACCCAACTACTAAAGCAGGGTCAGCTTACTAGGGCCCACATTTCTGAAAACAAAAACAAAACCACAAAAAAATTGATCCTACCTCCTCCAACAGCTGTCTACTACTACCAATAGCTACTCAGGAGTGCGGCCTCATGAATAGCTAGCTCCCTCACACATGTTGAAAAACCTACTGGCTTGATTCTATCAGCCAACCCAAACTGTTTGGGGTCCTTAGTTTTAACAGCTCAATCTTGTCCAAAAGACAGTGTTTCACAGCATCCCTGTCTGTGGTCTTAAAACCCTGCCACCCTTTCCACAATGTTCCCGGATACTTAACTTTAAAATGTTTTTGTAGATGCTGATTGACTGTATGTTTATAATTTCTGTTAAGCTGCACAATCCATAAGGAAGAAACTCTGTATGCTTCCTTGACCCCAGGCATGCACTTAGTAAATAAAAACGGCTGAATGAATGAATCAATGAATCAATGAATAAATGGCATTTAAAACTTTGAAACAGGATTCTGCCTCATATCAATCAGTTCTGTGGTTTTCAACGAGTTTACCTACTTTCCTCCTTGCTTTGCTTATGCCTCAGAAGACTCTCATTGCCAAGACTGTAGGTCTGAATTTGTATCTGACATACTTTTCTATTTTTATTTACATGCTTTTAGGGTATGTGGTATGTTTGCCTATGTGTTTGCATGTTTACTATATATGTCAGTGCAAGGGTGCTCAGATATGTAAGATATAGATGCACATGGGCATCAGAGCTCTTTCTCAGTTACTCTTTGACTTAATTCTTTGGAAGCAAACCTTCTTGCTGATACAGCTAGTCTCACTAGTCAGCATGTTCTGGGAATCTTCCATTTATCCTTCTACAGCTACAATTACAGGTGAGATGTCACATCTGCAAGGCACTTACATGGGAGCTGGGTATTGGCATTTGTCTTTTATGTGTGGCAAGGGCTTTAATTGCAGAATCGTCTCGGCAGCTTATGACATGTGTTTTGTTTGTTTTGTTTTTTACTTAGATATGAGGTTCATATGAAAATGTAACTTGGAATTTGGACTACTACAGCATCATTATGATAGGTTCTCTGTCTTTTTTTGGCAAGTAAAGGAGCACTTAGTGAAACAAGTAAAAACTCTATTTGATTAAAACTCAAGAGCGATTACACAATTCAATCATTTATTCAACAAATAATGAATCATCATATATTAAACACAATAAGGAAAATATAAATCCCAGAACTAGTTTAGAACTAGAGGCCAAAAGAAAATAGGAAATGAAAGCCTTTATTGCAGTTTTTGTTTGAGACATGTGTGGGGAAGGAGATAAATGACAGAATACATGAATTTGCATTAAGTGTTGTAAAGAGAAACTAAAGGACACCAAGGTAGAAGGGAGAGAAGATGGAGATTTATGATAGTCTGACACTTGAGAGGAGCTCTGTAGACAATAAGAATAAGAGATCATTTGGCAAGGAACAACCAGATAGAGAGAAAAGCTCCTCTAGAAACCAAGAACCAGGGCTCCTTTGCTTAGTTCCAGGTGTAGTATGGGAAAATGTGACAAGAAGAACCCTGGGGTTGCAGCAAAAAAGATGAAGTCACAAAGGTAGTGAAAACTCATACAACACAGTACCTCATGGATTCCTCCATTGAGTGAGAGGTCATGTTGGCCTAGAGGTAGGCAGTAATGATTTAGTTTTGATTCTCAAAGATGAGCTCCAGTTGCTTTCTGGAAAGAAATCTCTTGTTAGTTGGAAATGTATCTCAGTTAGAGGAATATTTGAGTATGATGCAGGAATTCCTGGGCCCCCTCTTTGGACATATAGCTTATAGAATCCTAGTTTTTTTGTTTTTTGTTTGTTTGTTTGTTTGTTTTTGTTT
>NW_021604578.1:1856407-1857802 GCF_004785775.1 Grammomys surdaster
ATAGGAAAGGAAGTGGGGAAGACCGACTTAGTTAAGGTTACAATGATCCAAATCAAAGGTGAGAGGTGGAAAGACTGCCTATTTCCTTTTAAAATACAGTCAGTGGGACAGGATTAGTTGAGTGAGAAAGGCAATCGAGAGAAGAAACTGGACAGAAACTAAAAACAAGGGTCAAGACTCTTCATCACTTGCAGGCCCCAAAGATGAGCAAAGGAAAGAAAGGCTACTGCTTACAAGAGCTATAAGAGGAAAGAGAAACCTCAAGTGAGAGTTTGGATTCAAAGAAAAACAAACAAAAACAAAAAAATTCCAAAAATCAAAACAAAACAAAAAAAACCACAAAAATACCTTAATGGTCTATTTAAAGAAGAATAGGAGGGAATAGGCATTTTGTTGATCTCAAGCTCTATAGGACCCAGTGGACATAAAGAATGAGGAATGGTGGTTGTTAGGGAATGCAGTAAGCCAGGATTATGGCTGTATGGAACTACCTGGGATGTGAAAAAGTAGGAGTCCAGGACTTTTAGCATGGATGAAGGATAGTGGAGAGGAGGGTATAATGAGGTAAATCTCAGTGGCATCATGGGCTAACTGTGATAAGAACATACTGGAAAGCTTTAGGAAAAGGTCACACTTCTTGAACCTTTATTTCTCAGAGATGCCGAGAATGCATAAGATCTGTCTTCCACAAGTTTCTCCCCACAATATTATACATATTGTGGTCATGGATAGGTTTGAAGCAGTGGTCAATGTTTGTGTTAGATAAGGATTTATCCAAGCATAAGGGCTTAGCTCTTCCTACAGCATTTATATACTCAAGCTCCTCTTGTACCACCTTCCTCTTTATTGCCATGTCTTCCTGTTATCTCATGCCACAGCCATTTGACAATGTAGTGCCTCCACGTATTAGCAGACAATATATATTTAATTCATGCTGATATAGGTCTTGTCTAAATATAAAATAAGAAAGCATACTGAATGCTAATGAAAGAAAAGTTTAATCCCTAAAATAATAGAATTCAAAATATTATCAGCTGAAAGGGGAATATTTTTTCAAAGAAATCTGTTTTTTGAAAGTCTTAAAAGATTTAATAACATATTGTCTTAGTCACGGTTTCTTTTCCTGCACAAAACATCATGACCAAGAAGGAAGTTGGGGAGGAAAGTGTCTCTTCACCTTACACTTCATATTGATGTTCATCACCAAAGGAAGTCAGGACAGGAACTCACACAGGGCAGGAACTTGGAGGCAAGAGCTGATGCAGAGGCCATGGAGGAATGCTGCTTACTGGCTTGCTTCCCTTGGCTTGCTCAGCTTACATTCTTATAGAACCCAAGACTACCAGCCCAGGGATGCTATCATCCACAATGGGCCCTCCCACCCTTGATCATTAA
>NW_021604578.1:1858202-1888642 GCF_004785775.1 Grammomys surdaster
TAGTAACATTTGTAAAGAAGAAAATCTAATGATTCAGAGATGAAGAGAAACATTTGGCAACATGATTCATAAATTTATTTCCATATGCTTGGCATTGTTTGAGCTATTTCTTGGATTCTTACCAAGAAACATTGACTCATTTATTCTTTTCAGTGGTCCACGAATTATTTCTACTCAACCCAGTAGTAATCAACAGGTCACAAGGGCTCATAAGAAACAGAAACAAAATTTCAACCTAATCATTTGTATCCTGATACATGATGATCTGTCATACCATGTATGATAATTATGAACCATTCAGGTGTCAACTGCAAAACTATCTACCAGTGCTTCTTTGTTGAAAATAATTAGGTCTAGATGAGCAGTTGTGAAGATTTACATGCAAACCACTGCTATAACACCACCATCAATGATGCCTCCAGGAAATGTCCTTCAACCATCTCGACAGAGCATTCTTCATGTAGTAGCTATGTGAGCACTGAGAACTCAGCACAAAGCAATTGTTGACTACATAATGGACATATAAGATTAGCACACCAGTACAAAGCCAAGCTCTGTGTCAGAATGTAATACATGACTCACAAGGATTTGGAGTCAGTATGCAGGTAGAGGAACTCTAATTAATAAGAGGAATACCTACCTGAAATGACCTCTCACCTAAGAAGATGAGGCAGAGAAAATAACCAATGTAGACACTCCTAAGAAAGACCCAAGCTCCAGAGCAGAAAAAAGGCTAGTGAAGCTACTTTATCATCACCAAAAATGTGGAATGCTAGAAGCTGAGTATGAAGAGGAAAGCAGATGGAAGAGTGTTGGGGTCTTCCGCATAATACACTGGTTAGACTTCATTCTAAGCTATTGGGAAGGAATAATGAGAATATTCAGGAATACACATTCAGTTTAGGGAAAAAAAATGAAACAAAAATATCACAGAAAAGGAAGGACGATGTAACAGGAGGTATTTGAAAAGTCAGCACAGACCCGCTAGCTCTAGGCTGCCACCATGTTTCTGCTCAAAGTTTCCACACTAAGGGTGGCCAGAGGTGCCAGGAACGCCAGGAACCCAGGCCCTGGATTCGTGGCTCTAAGCATGGCCCTTAGGCCAACTCCACCATGGCTCAAACCCAGACAATTACTGCCATCCTCATAGTACCGGGTAGAAAGAAGACTCTTAATACTTAAAGTTTAACCAATTAGATTTATATATCAATGAATACTCAATATACAAGATGCCCACACAATTAGAATTGGTATCCCAATATTTAACCTTTTAATATGAATAACTACACAAGACTGCTAGAGACAGGAACGTCTGCTGCCATCTTTCTTTTCCTTCCCTCCTTCTGTCCTCATTCCTCCTCCTCCCAAATCCTCGCTCCACCTACCTCTTCTCTATCCAATGACAGAGCTTCTGCCACAGGATTATATAAATATATAATATATCTGGATACATTCGTTTGTCTATAATTCTACTCTAAGGATATTTCTCAAAGATAAAAACTCCTCAAAGGTAATGCCAAATATGAAGGTTATGCTTCCCGGCAGGAAATAATATAATTTTGTAATTCTGATTTTATCTTGCTCCTTCTACCTTGCTGACAGGTTTCCTTCTGGTAACTGACATTAAAATGTGACTCTCAAATGCAGACATTTGTCATTCAAAGTCACTAGGAGACTTTCAGGTCTGAAAAGCAGATGTGGTGCCTTTACTACACTTGTCAGGTTTGCTCCAGAATGATCTGCATTTGGTAGTATGAATCTGTTTGCATTCTGCAAAGAAATTTGACTTCATTCTCATTCTCAAGCAGCTTTCCCTCACACTGAACTGCACACCAAATAGTCCTCTCTGCCTCAAGTTGCTGCCAGGGTGAATTGTCTCACTGATAGAATATGGAATATAGAATTTATTTATTGTCCAAATGAAAACCACTAACCTGAGGCTAGGAATGTAGTTTATTGATAGAGTATACATGCAATATTCACAAGACCTAGGATTTTCCCTTAGCACTATGTAAAGCAAAAATAAATTAAGAAAATGTATATGTGTATGTGTGGGTGTAACAGCAATTAATAAAAAAATAGGCCATGAACTTGAAATAGAACAAGGATTGATATATGAGAGGGTTTGAAGAGGGGAACAGGGAAGGAGGAAATCTCAAAAAATAAGATTTTTAAAAAATATTTAAAAATTAAAAAAAAACAACAATATATTCTTTGGAACTTGAATATGCTTTCAGAAGAAATTTTTTTGTTTATGAAGTAAATTATAAATGTTCATACTAAATGAGTGATGTATGGCACACCAGAACAGTGAACTGACAAAGAGCTAGTCTGTCAGCCCTATCCAGAGGAACAGCTAGACTATTAGAGGCATACACTTGCAGTAAACGGGTACAATTTTTATTTTATTTTTCTAAGATGGTTGTTTACTCTTTTTGGTGAAATAAGCTTGGTTTTGGAAATTCAGTCATTGAAATATGGAGTTGAAGTTCACAAAATGAAACAAAACTACCTAGGCAACTTAGGGTCTTCCTAATATCTCTGGGTATGTTCGTGGTCATGAGCTGAGACAGTCAGAAACATGAATATGAATAATGCAAGTCCAGGGGCCTTCTTAGGGGTAATTGCTGAATATTTTGTTTGTTGTATTTGTTTCTCTCTGAGACAACTAAGGCTATGTAGGTCTGATGGTTAATAAAAAAAATCTCTTTCATGAGGATCATAAATATCACCTACTTTGAGAAAAATATCCCGAAGAGAAGTGTAAACATAGATCAAAAGGTACAGAAAAGAGAGAGAAGCGTTTTTCTGAAAATTTTCAGACATTTTGGTGAATAGACATGAGCCATAAGATGGAGACCGGGGCTGAAAGTTTAGTCCAAGTAAACTGACTCTTCACTACGCACCACTGAATGAGGTAGAACATGCTTTTGAAAAGAACGTTTGGGAGAGCGCCAACCTGTTGCTTTCACAACAGAGGGTTTGGTGCATCAAACCAGTCATCAGGAAGGTGAGACTTAAGCAATATTAAGCCTGGAAAAGCTATTGAGGACCACTCAGTTAATCCTGCTCTTCAAAAAAGTGAGGAATCCAAGACCAGAGCTTTGGAAAATATTGAGCTACAAGTGTTTTCCAATTCATGAACATTTTCACTACATGATCATAAGAATGACTAAAGAACAAAGAAAATAGAAACAGGAATGGGAAATCTGATAATATTTATAAGCATGTAATTATTATGAGAACTGATGACCCTTATTTGTTTTATAGATTTAGTATTTGAAATATCATAACTTACCCGGTTGCTTTAATTCTAAGTATGTTGAAATGCACCCTTTCAAAACAGTATATTGTATATTGTTATGTGTGAAGATGAATGAGAGATGAAACCAAGTGGGGAGTGGGTAATAACTGATGCACTGAGAGGAGGGGAGACTGAACTTTTTTGTTCACACTGAAATACAAGTTTGGAAATGGAAGATTCATGTAGGGATAAATATGCTACATTGAAAGGTTAGTAAAACTCAACTCTATAAATTAGTTGCTTTATATATTTGTGTTCATGCTAAAGCCTGTTCAGTTTTTCTATACGTCTATATTTTTTCCATGATTACTTCTTGGAAATAATAACAGTCCTATAAATTTTATTGAACCATTTTAGAAAACAATAAGTGAAACAGAAGTGAAAGGTCATATTTTGAACTTGAGAAAGACATGTCACTTGCCTTTCCACCAAAAAGGAACGGAATGTACATTTCAATATTAGTCTATGTGAATATTTTCATAATTTGTGTTTATTTTGTTCATAGTTTGATGCTTGAATATACTCATGATGATAACTAAGTGTATTTTACCATAGTCTTACAGTGACAGCTCCATTTGATTAAAACTAAAATAGATACTAGGAATACGCTGTATGCTGGAAAAAGGGGTTATAGGTTGCAGTGACCAATGTTCATAAAATTTAATTTTTATTTCTTTAATTTTTGATATTATGATATAATTACATAGTTTCCCATTCACTTTCATCTCTTCAAACCCTTCCATATATGTGTGTGTGTGTGTGTGTGTGTGTATGTACATATGTTTGTGTATGTGCATGTGTGTACATTTAGACATAGGTATGAGTATATATATCATATACATGAGTATATATATATATATAAAAAAAATATTATATATATATACATACATAAGAATATATATTATATATATGTACATACATAAATATGTCCAGCCCAGCCTGTTGTTTGTTTGTACATGTTTTCAGGCTTGACTATTTTGAATTAACACCTACAACTATGAATCATACCAAAAATCATACTTAAATATTCCTAAAGTCACAGTAGTGGTACATATACTACTGTGGTATATGATGTTGGCAGTAACCAACATCTCTATAATTGGACTTCAGACCCACTGGACAAGAAAGAAATCATGCCACATACTGAAAAACTAGCCAACTACTCAGGGATAGGGAAGTTATAGACATTGGAGGAGAAGCTAAAACTGTCACTTTTTAAATTTAGTATAAGATTCTTTTATGAGCATCAGATTTTAAAATTGAATTGAAGAATGTTCACTCAAGAGTGTCCTATCTCACAGGCCTTTCTCCATGGTTGGAGTATTACCTCCCAGCAGTAACTAAAATGCACTGTTGTTTTGTCAGAAAAAAAAGTTGAAATCTGAACCAACATAACCGAATAAGTTTTGTATTCTTGGGAGAAAAAATCTGGACTTCTTTGCCCACTCAAGAATGTTCAAGATGAAATTAAGCTCAAGCATTCTTTCTTCTTGTGGCCAAGAGTTAATGTTGGAATCCTTTGTCCAGAAAAGGAATACGGCCTGATGTTTCCCATGTGATTTACTCACTTGAAATAATCAGTTGGAGAAAGCAATCCAATTAACTTGGAATCACGACGGCAAACACTAAGATTATCATAAACTAGACTTCTCAAATTCTGAATGGTTATAATTAGAACTTTTGTCACAGCTGGTGAAGCATAATATTAAACATACAAGGTCAGTTTAATGACCTTCTTTTTTTTTTCTTGGATAAAGTCTCCAGTGATCAGTATTTTACTCGGCTTGCCTGATCTGTTGATATAAAGATAACCACCTAAAACCACTGATGTCCTATATCAGTTTTGCTCCACTCAAAACACACTGTACCTTACAAACTGTTATTAGACAATGTAAGTCATAAAAATTACCATGGCCTTTCTTAAAATTATATCGTAAACAACTCTGAAATGTGATTCTCCATTTTGAGACAATGTGGACCATTCATCCAATTTCTGAGAATGTTGTTCTAGCAGGAAGCAGATTTTACTCTTAATTACCAAATCTGACAAAACACCGAACACACTCAACTTTTAGGATCCCATGCACCATTGAATGAAAATCCTCTGATTTTGTACAGATTCCTACTAGAGAGAATTGGCAGATTAAGGCCGTGAACTAAAAGAAAGCAGAGCTCAGCTGTCAAGCTGGGTTGAGCAGTGAGGTTTAGAGATAAGACAAGAATGGTCATTGAAATCTGTGAGGGAAAATTTTGACTCACAGACAAATAAATCGATTAATAAATTGGCTCTATATGGAGAAAGAGATACAGAATTGTGTTGAGAAAGAATAAAAAAAAGGGAAGAAGGAGATCTGAAGGGAGGGAAAGGGAACGATAGACAGAGAGACACAGAGATAGACAGACAGACAGATACAGAGAGAGAGAGAGAGAGACAGAGACAGAGACAGAGAATGAAGATAGAGGAAAATAGAAATAAATGAAAATTTGGATCTACATTGATAATTAAAACACATGGAAATCCTAAATACAAAATGCATAATTTAATGTTCTATGGTGCATGTAAAAATAAGGAAGAAAAGTAGGTCTCTAATTAAAGAATATATAAAGTAAGTATAAAATAACTTCGTAAAATAGCCAAAGGAAAACCACAGAAATGATTCTATTAGCTTCTGTATATGATATCTGGACGAATGCAAAAGTGTTTTAAGGTAGATAGGTAGACTGTGACAAAAACAGAGATCAACACTTAAATCTTGGAGTAAGTGTCAGAGTAAATAAAGAGATAGAGCTACTAAGGCAATTGAGGGTATAAAAGAGAATCCTGAAAATTATTAAATTAAATTAAAAGCAAGTAAAGAAAACAGAAAAATAAGAAGAATGTTAAAGTATGACTCAATTACATGCTGTCTATAAGAAAGTTAACTTAAGGGGAAAAGCTGGAAGTCAAATATGTAAAAAGACAAACCAGATAATCATTAGTAAGCCATAATGAATGTCTTGTGATATTAATATTGGAGGCACTTCTTTAAAGAATTCATAGCAATACTACAGGAAACTAACAGTACCACCACAGAGAAAATTCTGTGAAAGGTACATAGATTAAAAGGAGGATGTGAACAGTGCAAGCTATATTGGAGTGCACTTAGAACAGCCTCTTAAGAATTGCCAATGTAAAAAATCATAAAAACCAATAAGGTTGTAAAGTGTTTTACTTTACACACATAACAACAAACATTATTATGTGACATAGACACAATTGTCCATTGTAGAACATTTAAATCAATAATATCAGAAAGCATATTTTAAGTGAGTAAAGAATACTTTCCAGGCCCTTATTATGGGAAATAAAGCAAATTTATGTCTACTGGGGTAAGGCATAACATTTAAAGTTGATTAAAGATATAATGGTGGTACAAAATGATTATTAAAGAATAATAAGTCCTTGATTACAAGTACTTTACAAGTGTGAATTGCTTAAAAACTGAACTTCAAATAAAAGTAATACACTCAAAGGATAATGAAAATATTGTGATCCATATTTAAGGTGTGGTGGTTTAATGATTGCATGTAAAGTCTTCTCAAGATTTCAAGTAAAATAATTGTCCTTATAAAAGAATTATTCTAATTATATCATATATTCATAACATTGTTCTCCATTTGATTGAAATAAGATGTTAAAGAGGAATCTAGGAAATTAAATTATCCAACTGCTCATTCACAATTAATAAATTATTAAATTGCCATTAAATATGGTGTTTTTAAACTTGGACATTAGTGTTTCCATTAATTTTGTTTATTTATATTCCTACTAGTATTGAACTCACTTACAAAATTATAGTAGAGAAAGACTGGCTTATAATTCCTATATCCAGAGGGCAGCCACAAGGAAGTCATGAAGAACAGTGAACAGTTTCCACGATACCCACAGGAATGCCCATCAGCTTGGAAAAAGAGATTATTACATCATAGACTTCCATTGAAACTCTTATGTTTTCCTCTCTTGTTTAAATTATGGCACATGCTACCTACTGGTGGCTTTGTCATAAATCTTACCTGCCTCTATCACAAACTGCATGCATACTATTGAAACAGAAAAAGTACTATCATAACTACTCATTAAGACTTTCAGTACTATGAAGATAGCTCAATCAGTACAGTGTTTGCTGTGTACACATTGGGATATGATTTCAAAATCTAGCACTCACATAAAGACACTGGATGTGATGGAACATACTGGAGAGGGAGAGACTGGCAGATCCTGAGGGTTTACTTTCTAGTCATCCGTTCACAATCAGCAATTTCCATGCCCCAGTGAAAAACAGACTATATAGCAATGAAGAACCCTTGAGGTTGACCCTCTGACCTCGAGATGAACACACGTGTGCATATCTACTTGTACACACACATACAAACGTTCTTGACCATGTTATATAGGAAGTATGTAAATTAAAATTCTGTTGTTATCATATGCTAGCTGTGCAATTTAAACAACTTATTCAATTACCTGGGCTTCACAGGCTACAGGAGCACTTAATTGTATCAATACATTTAGTGCTAATAACAATGTGTGGCTTTATAGTAAATATTATATGTTTAATAAACTTTGCATGTTGGTGCCTAAACCTTCGAAATGTTTCTATTGTCTTAAATTTGTGCCCTCTTATTTCTGATGCTATTCCAGGAGGTAAAGATACAGTCGACCTATAGTTCTACTTTATGGAATTATAATAGATAGCTGGAAAAATACATCTTAAAAGAAGTTTGAGGAGGGTTGAGTATAATAAAGCAAAGTCTCAAGGAGTTGGTCAAATCCATCATAGGTTCAAAACTAGTTTTGTTTGACAGATTAGTTAATTTCACCACAAGAAAGTGATGTCCACATTAAATTGTGGTAGATTAGGGAGGGGACTATATTATTGAGTTTCACTGGTGCAACTTCCCTGTCATATATAGAAGACACTGTCTCAGAGTAAATATTTAGTTCCTCTGGTTCTTATAGTTATTTGATACCATTTTAATCAATGTTCACTGATCATTAGGTGTAGACACTGATTTACAGATGATAGGGCTAAGCACTATCATGATCAGTATTTTACTACACTTTGGAACTGTGTGATGATCTCCATCTGACGTATACCTTTGTGTGAAAATAATAATTTTTAAAAAGGTCATAAATTTGAAAGAAAGTAGGTGGACATGAGAGAAATTGTAGGATGAGAGGGACCAATAAGATCACGTTAAAATGGTACTCAGGTGCAAAGTCTTCAAAAAATTAAAACAATAGATTAGGTGAAGTTGAAAAAAATTAGAAGAAAAATGAATATTATTTACATGGGACATTAAAATATTTTTTCTGAATACCTAAAGAAATTCAGCATGGTTGAGAGTTAATATGTACAATATTCTAGACTGAATTGAATTGGGCTAGAATTGGATTTCAAGTGGCCTTTAATGTTGTGTTTTATCTCAAAGGTCATGAAATGTTATAGAAATATTTCCAGTCGATCCATTATACAGTATTTACTCAAAGAAGTAGCACTTTGGGGTCAACTGAAGGACAAATAAGGATGCACTGTATAATATGGTTATGAGTCTATTCCAGAAATACAAATGAAAGAAAACTGAATTTGGCTTGTAATAGGTTGGCGCTAAGATCAAGTGAATAGATTGAGATCACAATCAAGTAGGATATACAGAACTTGATTGCTGGCTTTAGAACCTAAAAAAAGTGGAAAACAAGTGTTTCTCTCAGACTTCTGATATTAACAACAGGCAAAATGGGTGAAGGGGTGGGCAGGAAGAAAAATGAACACACTTGCTTCAGGACAAAAGATATGTTCATGGAGGTAACATGCAGACATGTGTCCATGGTACAGTTTTGAAACTTTGAATTAGAGTTACATGACGAGAGGCTCTGTCAGAGTCTGACAAATACAGAGGTCAGTGCTCACAGCCAACCATTGGACTGAGCACAGGGTCCTCAATGGAGGAGTTAGGGAAATAATGGAAGGAATTGAAGGGGTTTGCAACTCAAAGGAAGAGCAACAATATGAACCACCTAGGCTCACCAGAGCTCCCCTGGACTAAACCACCAACCAAAGTGTACACATGGAGCAATCCATGGCTCTAGCCACATATGTAGCAGCAGAAGATGGCCTTGTCAGACATCAATGGGAGGAGAAGCCCTTGGTCCTGGGAAGGCTCCATGCCTCAGTGTAAGGTAATGCCAGGGTGGTGAGGTGGGAGTGGGTAGGTGGGATAGGGGGAGGTAGGATGGGATAGGGAGTTTCTGGAGGGGAAACTAGGAAAGGGGATGACATTTGAAATGTAAATAAATAAAATATCCAATAAAAAATTCAAAATAAGAGTTATATGATAATTTCCAATGTCTAAGCATGGGAGTACAGAAAAATGTCAAATATCACTTATTGGCCTGAGTACATAATGCTCAGAAAGTTAGATGTATTAATAATAAAATAAGAAGCAAGATTTCAAAGTTCATCTTAAATTCTTATACATTGGAGTTTTCTGAGGCTAGAATCATGGCTCAGCAGGAAAATCATTACCTGCTCTTCCTCAGGATCTTAGTCCTATTCCCAGCACCTACATGGTCACATACAACTGTCTATAACTGTGGTCCCTGAATCTTAAATTCTTTTCTGGCCTCAGCAGTAATCATTTACATGGTTATCAGACATACTTAGAGGAAAAATACCCATATAAATAAAATAATACACTTAAAGATTTTTTTTGGTGTGGAAACCAGTTGTATTATTTAAATCTGTTGTCACTGATCAAAGATCATTCAGAAAATGATAAAAATGACGCATCTTTTTTCTTGCTTTTTGAGACAGTGTTTCCTTTTTAGGTCATACTGTCCTGGAACTCATTCTGCAGAACAGACTAGCCTTGAACTCAGAAATCTACCTGCCTCTGCCTCTCTCTGCCTCTCTGCCTCTCTGCCTCTCTGCCTCTCTGCCTCTCTGCCTCTCTGCCTCTCTGCCTCTCTGCCTCTCTCTCTCTCTCTGCCTCTCTGCCTCTGCATGCTATGATTAAAGGTATGTGTCATGACTATCCAGCAAGGTGTCCTAATTCAAACAGCCATATATGAAATCAACAGATAACTTTTTCATCTACTAATCATCTTGATCCAGTATATTCTGCTAAAAAAAAAACACTCATAAAATCCTATTTTAGAATTTCAGGATTATCTATCAACATGCACAGTCAAAACATATAGTTTGATACTGAAATCAGTTCTCTCCAAATACAAATAATCACTTAAAGAAGTAACTTAAAGTTCTGTGATTAACCTCAAAATAAAAAGTGTTGCATGACTGAATACTTGAGGTGATTGTTGTTTTCTAGGACTGTATCAGGCCATCAGTTTAGTGATTCCAATAGTGTAAATGAGTAATTTCACAAGAGGGAATTTTATTATTTTAGAATCTAGAACCCCAAAATAACATAACTGCTAGGGGACACCTAGTGGTCTTTAGCAGAATGCATACTTGCTGCAGAGAATGGAGACATCCCTACACAAGTGAAAATGCTTGCATCAGAGGATGCCGCTAGCCAGAAAATGATAGAACTATTAATCTTATGCTTATGAATATTGTAAACATAAATCAAACTTAAAATTAAAAACAAGCCATGTCACACATCACTTTAACCTAAATATGTATGCTGTTGTCTGTAGGCACAAGAAGTCACATATATGGCTTTCCCTTAAATGGGAAAAGATATTTGGTATATACAATCAAATACACTAATTTGTAACAACCTATAACTAACTACTAAAAGTAGAAATATTAAGCACAATTGGCATTTAACAATGAAACATGAAAAATATATATTTTTAGAGTTTTCATAAAATAGTCATTGTTACACATATTTTAAGGATAAGAATATTTTGCTAATATGTGCCTTTAGCTATTCAAAAATGAACCCTGGCTAGTGTAACTGTCCACACAGCACTGTAAATCAGGACCAACGCTCTCTTTTTACTAGTAACATTGACTCTCTGCTAAGCAACCTCCAATCCCCTAAACTCTGTCAAACTATTAAAATGTCAACTGTTCTGCATAAAATGTCTCAACAATACCTCACCTAGTTCAACATTAGCGCTAATTCCAGTCTGTGCTTTCAAGCTCACTCTGGAGAAAGACAGTTGCTCTCCTAAGCAGCCTATGCATTGTATGTTCGGTATGATGCTATACTCCATGAGCCTCTAGTTCAGCTTAATATTTCAGACTCCAGTGTCATACACAGTTCAAGCATCTTGGAAAGCTTCTTGGTGTACAGTGGAAATTGTTCACTTCCTGTTTCAGGTCACTAATTAGAATATCATCTATGATTGATTATGAATCCACATGTCTGCTTTTCCTACAAAGCCACATCTGCTTTATGTTTCTACGCATTAGCAGTTATAAGTCAACACCACTGGAAGAAATGCTTCAAAATAAAAAATAAATAGTCTTCATATATTTAATGGATTTAGCCCTTAGATCACCATGTGTGAAACAGATAGCATCTTCAGTGATACACCATGTTTAAGATCCTGTCCGGGTACACAAGGAGTCTCAAGGGCAAAATAAAAAGGGACTGTTTCATCTACATTGCCCATGTCAAGAAAAGAAAGACAGCACATATAACTAAGTATCAAGAACTGGAGTATTCAGAGCCAGTATATAATCCAGTATTGGCCATTATAACAGTGCATCCAGGTAGAATACATTCTATAAATGACTTTGAATTGATTTTTAAAGGGCAGATGGAGATTGATTTTTCAATCTGAAGTTTCCACTGAAAAATTATAATATTGGAGAAAACCATTACTTTCAAGCATATTAAAACTAAAATTAAGCGAATGTTACCAAAAAAACCAAAAAGGCAACAATGGTGAATTGAGTCAATGTGCTGAAGAATCTTGAAGGCACATGAAAGCAGATTGGATGTGACGGGTAATAGCGAGTCTTTATGTTCTAGCCTAGGGAAAATTTAGGCCAACATTTCATTTGCTTATGACAAGACTTGAAATTTCATGTGTTTTCTAAAAACAGAAGTGCTTAAAATACGTTGAAATGCTTAATAAGCAGATAATTTATAGAAAGAGTTAGGTTCTAGTCTGTATCAAATAACATGCTAAAATTAACCAAAGCCAGAAATCAAATTCTGCTTTAGTTCCCTATAAGGCTGAGTCTCCTTAACAATTCTGTGCTATGGTTCATAATTTGTAGATAAGTCTTTCTCTGTGATCCAACATCACAATCTAGTATTGATTAGTAGAAAAACATCGTAACATGCCAAGATTTATCCTTCTGCAACTGTTCTGCCTAAGATGTTCATAGCTACAAGGCTCCCTTCCTGCCTCAAAGTGCATTTATTTCATTGTAATATGCACAAAATCCACACAAAAAGAAACAGGGGAGACAGGAAATGAGGAATAAATAAAGTGTGATGGATACCAAAGACCTGTGGTTACTAAATAATCATGCATTGAACTATCTGTTACATCACTCATGAAGGAATGCCCAGCTTAGTTGGGTCACTGAAGCCTACAATTGAATAACCTCCTACAAGAGAAAATAATTTTTGCCAAATATTATTTGTCATTCAGTTACTTCTATGTTGAGATCTTACTTCATTGCTAAGGCTGCCCTGAGACTCATGGTTTTCTCCTGTCTTAATATCCGTCATAGGTTTGTGACTGTAATCACACAACACAGTAAACATAATCAAGGTGATGTCTATGCTTTCAATTAATATTGTATGAGGCTGTAAAAATGTTCAAGGGCCGTCTCTCTTTGACAAAAAGAGTGAGGTCAACAGACAGGTCACTTGAGGTTTTGAGAACCCCTTACTTTTATACAGTGAATAATCCCCAGTTTGCTAAGCTTTTAATCTGGTCTTTATCTCTTTAGAGGTTTGTGATCGTCACAAATTGTTAATAATGGTCCATTTAATTTTCAAGGATTTCCTCACCATATGTGTCTTTTAGGAGGGTCATATAGAATTGTTTCTCATGTATTAGATTATAAAACAGTTCAGGCCTGGAGGTCTGGCATACTTCAAATATGAAAAGGGATATCACTGAATTAAAATAATGAGTTTTCAAAACAAAAACACTAAAGTAAGAAGAACCCATTTATGCTAATTATGGAAATTTTATAACAAAAGAAAGATTATACTCTGGGAAATTATTCTAGGCTAATTTATCTAAATTTCTTCAGATTTTCATATCACCTGACAATATATGTATATACATATATATACATATGTATATATATATACATACATATACAATTTTAACCTCTTGCAAAGAGCTCTGTGTTTACACCATAAATCATTGATCTTACAAATTGACTTAAGAGTGTAACTTCACCCTTTATAAATTAATCCCAGAGAATTTCATAAATTGATCATCCCCATCAAAGGTTTCCTTTAACACATGTCACACCTATGGACCATAAGGAGTAAATTTTAAACTTCCTGCATCTCATTCATAAGATTTCTCTAATTTCTCTGGCTTCAGAACATCTTGTATTTTAGTTGAACTAATCCAGGCTGTGGGTGGAAAAAAATGCATCTCCAAGCTGAACACAGTTCTCTATAGCAGGCAGCTGCTTTCCTTGCGAATGATTCATTTAGAACAGTGGCAGCTTCCAGACTTCACACGCGACTTCCCCAAGTATGCTGAATTTAGCATTAGCCAGCCTGGTACTAAAATGCTCAGAGCTCTAAGACATGTGGGTGAACTCTTATCTTCCTCTGCAGTCTTAATCCAACTCATACAGCTACTTCTGCTGATTAACTTGTACTTCTACTTGTAAACGCATCCTGATGGCATTTATAAAAGTCAGGTGGAGATGTGCCAATTTGGAAGCCATTCAACAGTTTTTGTTTGATTGTTTGATTTTTGGTTTTGGTTTGTGAGTGTGTGTGAGTGTGTGTGTGTGTGTGTGTGTGTGTGTGTGTGTGTGTGATTATGTTTTAAATTGTGTAGGTGGAATAAATGAATTTATATTAAATTCTCAAGTGTTATTCCAATTTTAGTCTTCTTTAAGAGTATTGCTAGCAGTCATTAAACATTCATGATATATATTATTATATGGGTGTATCAGATAACCAAGAAAACATTCTTCAGCTAAATGAGCTTCTGATTCATTTATTACCAAGGTCATTTATTTATAAGAATGATCTTGCCAACTCACAGTGCTGCCATGAATGTGTGTGGTTAGCAAATCTCTCTAAGTGCATATTAGATTGCATTTCACAATAATGATGTCAGACAGCTGATGTTTCTGAATGATATCTCGGGCACCTTTAAAATCCTGTCATGCTGAACAGACCTAGGTGCTGGTGACCATGCCAGGAACCGAAAATGTTGGTGTTAAAGAGTGTCCTCTGTGACCACATGCTCTGTCACTTTATCTGATCGGATGCCATCTGTTCATCCTGCTGACGTTCTCTGGGATAACTGGGTTAAAGCTGAAAGCCATTAAAAATAGTCACACTGTCTCCTGTATTTTTAATTGACTGGGCAGCTCTATCCACGACTTTTGTCTCACTAACTATTTGTCAAAATATTATTATGGCCTTGCTTTAAGAATTACTTTCTTGGTTCTATGATGTTGCAATGAGCACATGCTCAAGTAAGAAAACCTCCGTTTAGCTCCTTAAACAAGCTTTAAAGCAGTGAGCTGAAGGGGTACAAAAGCACAACCCACAGTAAGAACTGTACAGTTATACAGGTTAAGACCATGGCTCTGGAGTCATATTGCCAAGGCAGAAATCCCAGCTCCACCTCATCCCAGTCTCTTAACCCTGGCAAGGAACTGTAGTGCGTTTAACTGTCATCATCTGTTAACAACAATAGACTCTATCTCACCGGGTTGTAGAAAAGATTCACTGAGCTAATTTGTACAAAGGATCAAAAACTGCTTATCAAATTAATATAAGACCTCCAATATATATTGGGGGGGAGATTATCAAGAATCATCTTGGATTGGAATTTTCAGATCCGTGAAAAGGCTTTGAGAAGTGAATGTTAATTCTCATTTCTACGTATACACAATGTATAGAAACATTGCAAGTGCATTGTTTCTCCTATATGCTTTATTTCATTTTTAATATATTCCAGTTCCATATTTTAAAAATGATCCATGTTATTGTTTTCATCAGTGTAGTATGCAGGGTTTTATTACTGTGTGTCATTTCCTAAAATCCTGTGAACCAAAATGCCATTGACAAGCCTCCACAAAAACATTGCTACAGCTGCCCAGAAAGTGAACAAAACTTCCATTTCATGAAAAATACCAACCAGCATTTCTGTAGGAATAAACCAATAATCTAGAGTCAGTGGAGTGCTTTTATTAGTGTTCCATTGGATACTCTGGAGGTCTTTTGACTTTCATTATTATGCAGACAATCAAGTCCAGTTTATAATTAATACAAAGGGCTGTGCTTATGAATCAAAAAAAAAGCCAAAAAAAAAAAAGGTTAATGTACTAACGGTAGAAAGAGGTACTCATTTGCTTGATGGTGGTATATTTAACTCGGTCCTTTGGAAACTTGAGTTGGCAGGGTTCTTTCACCACCCCACACACTGTCTAAGAACAGCAGATGCCCTATTCAGCAGCAAAGAGGTCTGACTGGCTAGAATCACTGGAATGACTCCTTTGTGTTTTCTATGTAGTTATTTCCTTCCTACATATTCTGGGTTTTCACTATTATGAAATGAACTAATTGGGAGAAAAGAAGACAAAACAATGAGCAAATTTAGTATGCTGAATTCAAATCTGAATTTATAGACTTTAGAGATAACCAAAATGACAAATGTAAATTCAGTGAAATTCCAATATTGTTAGGAACATACTTTATCATCTTTTATACAGGATAATATACTAGATTACCAATCATACCCTATAGATCTTTGTCAAAGATAAATTTGACATATTTTTCTTAAATAGAATCTTCTAACGCATAAGAAAAGTCACATTGACTGGGATAACAATATGTCAGTTAAAGTGTGTTTGCAGAAAATATATTCAATTGTTAGAATGTTTTATAATTACTCTCAGTTGGCTGAAATTATTCAGAGACATAAATATCACTTAAATACCAGAATGGAGGACTCTGCAAATCATTTGTTCTTAAACTTCTTGCAGTTCATTAAATATAACACATACATACTCAAATAGTCATCATGAAAATCCCATGATAGAGTGACGTTAAGAAAGAAAAACATGCAGCTTACCTCTTCCCATTGGTGTATGTATCTAATTAACCTTGAAAGGCGTAATAAACGCAAGAGACTTAGAATTTTTGTAAATCTCACAATACGAAGTGCTCTGGCTGTCTTGTAAACTTCCGAATCCATCCCTTTCTCTACAATGAGAAAGATATAATCCACTGGGATCGATGAGATGAAGTCTACCACAAACCAGCTTTTTAAATAATTCATCTTGATTACTTTAGGGTCTAGAATGATTTCCGAGCTGTCTTCATTGACAGTCCCAGTCCTAAAATTCATGATTAGGTCCAACAGGAAAACGGTATCTGATGCCACATTGAAAATAATCCATGGTGTTGTTGTTTGTTCGGTGAAGAATGTGATTCCAACTGGTATGATGACTAAATTTCCGACCATCATTATAAGCATTATTAAATCCCAGTAAAACCTACAATAAATAAGAAAAAAATTACAGTTTAGGATGTAGAAAGTAATCGGCCATTTTCCATTTAGAAAACAACTGTTGAAGGTATATAGCAAAATGTAGAAGAGAACAGCAAATAAATGTTGGTTTCAAACATTATTTTTTTCAATGACTGAATATTTATTTGGGATTAAAAACTAGTATATTACTAAGACAAGGCTTTAAGATAAATGATCTATAATTAATTGGTACAATTCATCACGAAAATAACAATTTTTAAAAATCTAAGGGAGCTAAAAAATAATGAGCCTATATGACTGATGCTAAATATAGGTAGAAATTTTTTTAATGTAAATAAATACAAGTATACAAGTCCTACCTTTAAACCTCGCCTTTGTTACAACTGTTTAGAGGCACTTTGAAACACTTTGTCAGTTTAGCAAAGGATTAAGGAATAATATAGAGAGTATTCTAAGAATCTCATTGATAATAATCTCTAAGAGCACAAATTTAGTCAAGTATAGATTCTAAACTTTATTGCATAAAGCAAATGTTATGCTTGTGTTTGATCCAAATAAAGAAGACTAACTTGGAGATGAGATTGAAAATAATCAATCTCTTCCAGGTCTGAGGCATGAACCAATTTTTTTCATTAATTATTTATTTGTTCACTTTACATCCTGATCACAGCCTCCCACCCTCCTCTATTCCCAGTCTCACCCTCAAAAGCCCCTCCCACATTATCTCCTCTCCTCCTTAGAGAAGGGAAATTTCAACCTTAAGCCATTTCATCAAACATCTTTGCAATATATACTGTGCTATCTCTCAAAGCATGTTTTCAGTTTTAGAAACATTTGAATATGGATGTGACTGTTACTGCTATTTTGAAAAAATGTCTACCCCAACTGGGAAGTTAGAAAGACCTTGAGAAATGACTGAGGGATTGTGTAGGTGATTTTAGACTCAAGACATGCTTTTAGGGATTATTTATAATAGGTCAATTGAGGTGGAAAAACACTCCTACTGTGACTATTCCCTGGATTAGAAGCTGGACATAATGAAAAGGAGAAAGGAGACAGAATATTCATTGTCCTATGCTTCCTGGGTGTAGACAAAAATGTGATGAGCAGCCTCCCAGCCACCATGACTTTCTCACCATGATAGTCAACACTCTCAAACTGTGAACCAAAATAAAACCTTTCTCCTTACATTGTTTTTGTTGTTATATTTTATCATAGCAACAGGGAACATAAATAATAATCAATCAACCTTAAAACTGAAAGACAAATAGGAACTTTATTTCAAGTGTACAAAGCTTCTATTAATGAGAAATTAATATAATATTATTTCCATGAATGCTCTTTTAGTCCACGGGCACTACAATTAACTCATTAAATAGTAGACTATAGATATCAGGGATATGTACTTATTGAAGAAAAAATAACTAGTCAGCTAACACAACTATATAATAACAAAACAGTCTCTGGAAACAAGATGCTGTTTTCTAGTGGTAGGCATTTTCTTATGGCAATTGTATTGCATTAATAACATTAACTTTTATGGTTGGCAGAAGTTTCAGTTAAGCAAGGTAATTTGTGTTTCATTTGTGCTGATTAGTTTCCTTGTCATTTGGGAAGAGGGATCCTCAACTGAGAAAATGCCTTCTTCATCACACTGCCCTGTAGGCAACTATGTGGGACATTTTCTTGATTAATGATGGATAAGAGAGGACCAAGTCAACCTTTGGTTGTGCAGTCCCTGGATATCTGACCCTAGGTTTTATGGGAACCAAACCAAAAACCAGCTTTCTCCATAGCTCTAATTCAGTTCCTGATAAAGGTTCCTTCCAGTTCTGATTTTTCTTTCATGATAGACTATAAGCTGCAAGATGAAATAAACCATTGCCTCCCATAAGTTGTTTTTGGCCAGTGTTTTATCAAAGCGGTAGAAAGTAGAACAGAAATTGTCACCAGAGAATAGGCAAGTGTGACAGACCTGACCGTGTTGTTTTGGGGAAGACTGTAGAAGTGTTTGAAGCTTTGGTCTTGAAAACTGTTGAGTGTTCAAAGGTTAATGTGCTATTTGGTGGAAGCATGTAAGATAGGTATGAAGAAATAAAGGCCAACAATGAAAACTTGAATTATGAAGATTCCTAAGGGGCTTTGAGAATCCCTTAAAAACTATTTGGGGCTATTCATATGATAATTTGAATTAAGATGTTGTCATTTCTGGTCAGTGTGGGCTGTAGAATCAGGTGTAATTAACAATAAACAAGAATCTTTTAAGTAAGATATTGCATTAATTGGACAGTAGATGCTGGCTGTCTGGGACTAAAGGCTTTGCTGTGATTGACAAGACACCAGCATCTTCAAAGTGAAATCTTTTGGGACATGTTTCCCCAGTCAGCACACAGTGATGGCCTAGGGCAGCCATGGCTGTATCTCAAGATGCCAACTAAACTCAGTAATATATAGAAGTCTTCCATGTGGTAGCGGGTTTGATAGCATGGATATTGAAGAATAGAAGATACACATGGGGAGAAGCTAAGTTTCCCACAATAGGGCAAGGTTAGAATCCCTGAGAAGTGCCCAGGAGATGCTACTGGGACATCTCAGTTGCAGTGCAGACCCCAGGATTTTTAAGATTCCAGGACTGTTGGATGATCAGGAGTCACAGTGATGGCTATAGGACAGAGTCAGTGTTAGCCTACAAGATAAGCTGCATATATTGTGGGTTGCAGTCCTGGAGTTCCCCAAGCCTTTTGGAACACAGAAGACTGTGATTCTGAAATGTCACCCACTGAGCTACAGAATTTTTTACACTACTGGATATTAGTTGTACTTTAATTTGATTGCAGCTGTGCCTGGATTCTTCCTTCCTGGAGTAAGAAAGAACTTAATATGGCTTTTAAAGCTATTTTTATATTGTGATATTAGTATGAGACCTTGGGGTAAACAAAAAATAGGAAAAGTTATAGTGTAATAGTGGTCTGTTTGTATGTCAAGTTCACAAGGAGTCAACTGTACAGAATTGCTTTTTTATCAATGTGGCTAGAGTCATCTGAAAAGTGTACACATTAATTGAGAAAATCCCTCCATTCAATTGGCTTGAGGCCATGTATGTGGATAATTTTTTAAATTAATCATAGGTATCGGAGGGTACTTTTATATGGGCTTTGAGAGGCAGAAACTTTGGAGCTATACTAGATAACCCCACTAAGTAAGCAATGCTATCTCCAATATAGCACAAAGGCTAATTGATTCTAACATTAAAAAAAAAAGTATCTTTTTATACTTGCAAGTACTTACTAATAGGTACTTTGATGCTTTAACAACAGAAATAATTATATGAAAATCACAGCCCTATTTCAATATTTATACATAACAAATAATAATTATTTCCATTTGGAATTTAAAAATCTTGAAGGAGTATGTTTTATTCATTCATTTCCTTTTACAATTAGCATTGCAGGTGTCTTCTTTCAAAAATCCCTACCAACGACTTTGCTTGGTGATGGTAAGTTATATACATACTGTAATCCTCAAGTTTCTTATCTGTAAAATTGAGGTACTAAATGTGTAGGATTTGATGGATGGAAGAAACTAAATGAATTGTTTAGATAGATCACAGGAGCAGAAAACCAAGAAACTGGGGCCAACATTACTGTTCCGCTCACTGTCTGCTTACTCTACTTACTTACCAAAAAAATTTCAGTTTTGTGAGGAACAATCTTGAACGTAATGTGAAATATGGGCATTATTTTACTTATGTCATTAAAATGAATTTTTCTTAAAAAAAACCCCAAACTGTCATTCCTTCTAGTCAATAGAGACGAAAAGAGAGCCAGCCTTGCATTATTAGTGATTATGTTATCCCATAACCTATCTGCAACACTGAAGTCACCTTACATCTATCTCAGTATTAATATAAAGAGCCATTAACTCTTATAATTTTCCTTCACCATATCTTTGACTCCATTTTACAGGTCTGAAAACAATTTATAAAATCTGTATAATGTAACCCAACTTTTATTTAACATGGTTTCATTCTGATAGCTCTAGAAACCACAGTCACCATTTTTGCACTGTAGTATGTCATTTTCGTCAATAATGTTCATGTTCTTCAAAACTGGCCTCTTGATAATCTTTTATCCATGGGTTTCTCTACCTAAGTCTTTGCTCTCCACATTTATAGTAGGAACACAACAATCTCCTTCTCTTTTGACTCTAATCATGAATGTATTTACAGATTTGAGTAACTGTTATTCAATTTTATTAAGTTGTCATTCAATTGTATTAAATAGTACAGATTGTTACTCTGATCCTTCCCTCTTTTTGTTTCTATCCTGATCTTCCTTATTCCAAAAAAAAAAGCTATCTCTTCCTTAAAATTTATCAATACATTTTCTAGCTATTCTAAAATGATTCTATGCTAAAACCATGCTAAAACAATCTACCCAAAATGCAACTCCCTGAATCAAGGCCATCAATGACTCTCTCAAGTAACTCAAAAGGGATGATGGTTGCCAAGGCACTCTGGACCACTACCACCACTTCTCCTACCTTATTTCCTGGGCAATAACACCATTTTTCCTGCTGTGTCAGAATTATGCATACACAAGCGATAAGACATCTTCCATTCTATCTGTTCCTCTAACTGTGAACATTCTACCTTCATCCAAGTCAAGTCAGACAATTCATCTAGTTGTCCATGTGCATTTCTATTTCTGTTGTCATTTTTGCCATAATGAGTTTTCATTGCAACTTCATGTTGACAACAAAACTGAGCAGACGGTATAGGGATTTCTCATACACTGCGTGCTCTGCTCTATGAATAGAGAACTCATAATCAACATCACTCATCACAGGAACGTTTATAAATGATGAGAAATCAGAAACGATGAGCCCACACTGGTGTGTCATTAACACCCAGAGTCGTGTCTTAAAATTAGAGGCTTCAGTTAGTGAGGTGCGTTTCATGGGTTGGGGCAAACATGTGCACACATAAACAGATTCACTTCCTTGACTATTCTCTGTTCCCTGCTTGCTCTTCCCTGCTTTCTCCAAATCTTGAGTTTATAACACTTCCCAAAAAGTTGTATATTTTCCAATATGGTTTTTGTTTCTTTTTTTTTTCTCTTGGTACTATTTGCGTTTCTTTCCTGGGTCACTTCTGGATTTAAGTTCTTTGGAGCTCAAAATTATATCCTTTGCTGTATTAAATTTCTGTTGTAATGTAGACAATATCTAAGACAATAAGCAATAAAAACACACTGCTCCACACTTTGTCTCTGCCTTTGTTCCCATGAGTATTCAAGACAATTAACTGCCATGGATCCTAGTGTTCTTCTCTAGTCCTCAAAGTTGCTCTGAACAAGGATGCTAGGCAATGATACATTCCAAGTGTAGAGTCAGGAGCAAGTTACATGGAAAGAAGAAGACCAAGACTCTAATAGAATGGAGATTTCTGGCTGT
Organism: Grammomys surdaster; assembly: GCF_004785775.1. NCBI lineage: Eukaryota > Metazoa > Chordata > Mammalia > Rodentia > Muridae > Grammomys > Grammomys surdaster. The sequence continues at coordinate 1,880,639 of NW_021604578.1, forward strand.
ACCATTTACCCTGTAACCTCTTTATTAACCTAAATAAGGCTTCATTTCTCCTCAGAACTCTATATAAGTATGCCTAGTACGTATCACTGTTTGCTCAGTGCTTGTATTAAATCTTCAACAATTCAAGGAAAGGGATAAAGCGTTTCCTTGGAATATCACTCAAGGAGGAAAACCCAGTAGACAAACAATAATGCTAGCAAGCCAAGCAAAGAAATAATATAGATAATGGTTTTACCTAGTACTACAAATCAACAAAACCAATAAAAATAAATACAATTGTTCTCAATGCAATGTGTTTTTATTTCAAGTTAATCATCACTAATAATGATAATGTTGGCAAATATTATTTTATAGACAATTTCTTTCCTCATAGAGCTCATTTTCTCCCACAGCTAAATAAACGTAAGAAATGGTATTGTGAAGATAAGTTCATAATATTAAGAACTCCACATTCAACCATATTCATTGTCACTACCCACTTACATCCCTTTAGGAACTATGATAAATCAATAAAATTCAATTCCCCTTTCCTCTCTAACAATTGTTCCCTGTCTTTGAAGATCCCTGATCCTGATCCTTTTGACTTTCTCTCTGTTTGACATAAACTAAAAACAATCATCTCTAACACAAACCTTTAAATTGATTTGTTATTCCATGGTTGGTTATTAACAATAATTGCTTTTACAATGTCATTCCTAAGTACTGAATGAATGGTTCTCTTCTCCTTTTTGTCTGATGAAGTAAATATTTTTAACTAAGGAAAAGGAAGAAAAATTGGTTTAATTCCTAACAGTGGTATCAACTTCCTCTCTACACAATTGAAGTTAAATAATGCAACAATTCTCTACTTTCCTGCTTCAGAATCATTCCTAAAAGAAGCAAGCAAATAGAAGTCTCACACAATGAATTATTTTGATAACTTATTGTGAATTAGGTACATCTTTTATTCATTCAGAACCACAGTGTGATACTTCTGGGAACTGTCAGTGGTTTCACAAGTAATATTGCTTCTGGGATGAATTAACATCAGTAGATGCCATAAATGTTTGGAGCATTTTATTTAGAAAAAATGAAATCTTGAAACTAACAAATTATGCTTGAGAGATCAGTTATAACTTGTTCTTTCTCTTGCATCAAATCATGCTCATAAACACACAAAGAGGAGTTTCTTAGCTGAATTTACTTTCATAACCACATTCAATCCTTACAATCGTGGTTTAATTTTTATTTAAATCCTTTCAATTTTCAAAAATCCCATTAATTGCTCTGTGATGTGGTACATACTGTCTGAAAATAATATAGTGTCTTTTCTAAACTCTAGGCCCTCTTTTTAATATCGTCAGTGTGAACACGCTTAAATCTACGAAGCCAATGCTTGAATGTTAATCTGATATGCCCTCAGGTTTTCTCCATCATCAATGAGAATATTCAAACTGCTACTGAGAGAAAACAAATGCTTTTAGTAAGTTTCACTACAGATTCCTCATTTGGGTCCGAATTTTTCCTGATGTTTTAACATCTCACAGGGAATGAATTTATTTTTCATGAACAGTAGAAGAAGAATATCAGCACTTCTCACACAGGGAATTCAAATATATGTAATTTGAAACAGAAATATACTTTTTTATGTTCACGTTTATTCTTTCTTTGATTCTCTTTTTCTTCCTTTTGGAATTGCTGTTCTCACATTTTGTTTGTTGCTGTCTGTTTATCTATCTGTCTGTCTGTTTGCTTTAAAGATGATCCCTTATAGAGACTATAATAGCTTAAAATTCATTGTGTATCAGGGGATGGCTTGAGCTCCTCATTTTCCTGCTTGAACTTACTGATCTTAACTCATTAGCCTTCTAAGTGCTGGGATCGTGAGACTCCAATATCATTCCCAGATTAATTCTCTTAAACTGAAAAAAAAAGTTACATATCCAATATGAGGGAAAACTTGGCTTGACTTTAGAATAAAACTAATTTATACAATATTTAAATGCATCTAATTGTTTCCTGTATACTAGCAACTTAACCAATGAAAGCAAGATGAGCAGATGATGAATTCATTTAGGTGAAAGTATGATTTATTAAAACAAGCTTGTGAGACAGAGGTTCAATCCTATGGCAGTATAAAGATCTGTACTAAAGTCAACTAAGAGGAAGTTGACTGATTTTGTCATTTTCCTGTAGCTACATTCTTCCTTATAGTAGTCCTGCTAACTAGAGATTCCAATGGCTTGATATTGTTTCATATACTCATATGTGGGAACTCTACTACTTCAACTGTTTCTTCCTCTTACCTAAAACTTTCATGACTTTGGTTTCAACATTATAATGGATCCTTCCCATTTTCTGTATTAGCAGAAACATTTTCCTCAATCCTTAACAGACTCCATTTCTCCAGCATTTATGCTAGCCATAGACAAGATGCCTTCATCCCGAATAGGGTATTTCCCTGTATACATTGACTTCTTTTGCTTCAACAATCTAAACAAATTAATTTGTGAGTTTGCTCCACTTCCAATGGTAGGGGAAAAAACTCAGGACCCTGTGTGTAGTATAATATTGTGAGCTGTACATCCCCAAGCCATTTCAAAATAATTGACCTGATTTTTGAATTTTTGCTTATTAAAGGATAGTGTTTATGCATCCATTAGGTACAAATTTTAAGAATGTGCCCCCAATCCTCTTTGCAGAGCTTGGTTTTTGATCATCTGCCGAGCTATGCTTTTACTTCCTAGTATAATCCTTTTCAAATTCAGCTTTTCATTTGTTTCTGTCACCATCATCCTTGATGAAGGTCTCTTATTTATCAACATCTGCTGAGTAATTCTCCCATTTCTACCTGCCTTTATACATAAGACTTTCCTATAGCTTACAAATGAAATACAGTTTCTAAGTATCCACTGAAGTATAGACCAATACTACCTCTTACATCTTAAAGTACATTTCCTGGGTGCATTTTTCAGAGGGATTTTAGCTGGCTTCTATATACTGGATTCTCAACTAGATATGTTATTTAAATGTCTTCCATTTGCTGTCCACCAACAAATATCACCTGAGGTGTTCCTCCCCTAAAACCAAATTGATTAAAAGAATATGTCCCTTACGCTATCTATTTTCATTCAAACTCCTTCTAACTCCTTCTCACTTGATTTCCAGACTAGTCGATGTATACTTTCTGCCGGTCTCAACCCCTTACCTTGCTTCCTCAATACAGTTTCTAGCTTCCAAGAAACATTTAGAGAATGGGACATAACTTATCATAAAATGATGTACATAATAATTGGATAAATAACAACAAAAATAACAAACAGTGCTTAAAAATAGTTTTAGGCCAATTAAATATCAATCTTCTCTTAAATTGCCTAGGAAATACTTCTGAGTTTCCAGTGATCAGACTGTAAATCATATTTGAGTTAAAGATAGTTTATTACATCCCACTAAGAGTTTGGTTAACATTTGTGATCATTTGCATTCCTGGATGACTGGAAAATAATTAGACTTTTTAGACTGATCTTAGAATGGTAGTCTTCTGTATGATACATATAGTTAAGCTTCTAATTCCCTTTCTTTGGATAACAGAAAGGTATTACAAAACTCAATTCAAACGAAGACCCTAACTTACAGTCAGTCTAATGAACACAAATCTCTGTTTACCCCGATGTGAGACTCAAGTATTTATTTCCATGGTCTGCCATTTTAATCCAAGGACAACGGGGGAGCAAAGTTCTCTGTTCGTTAGATGTGTCTGTGCTGCAGAGCTCTTTCTTCATGATGACATGCAGATTTGTCAGAAAAAGAAAAAAATCTTTAATTTATGAAGGTTGAGTGAGTAGGAATAGTTTATGAAATCACTCCTCACATTTAAATTTAGAACTCTTCAAAAAGCCCAATCTCAAAGTACTCCTTGGCTTCTAACTACTTTTTATTGAGCACTGAGTGTTTTTTAATTTTATTTTTGACTTATGATTTTTATTAATTCTTTAAGAATCTCATATATATTTTATCATAGTCAACCATCCCCAAATTCCTCTGAAATACATACTCTTGTATATCAATCTGATGCTATGTTATTATTATTATTATTATTATTATTAAAACTGTACTGTCCATATACTCTTAGGTCTTATATATGTGACTATCCCAGAAGAAGATGATTATAACAAAACAGTTCATTACAGAATCAACATGGCTGTTTCATATATGAACTGACAGTGGTTATCACAACCTGCACAAAACCAGCTAAGGCTCAATCTAGATAAAATGACAGCATGGGGTAGGTATTTATAAAGGCCCACTACTAGCTGAGGAAGAAATGTTAATTGATAGCTTCTAGGAGAGGGACATTTTGTTTTCTTTATGTGTGTGGCTCCTAATGGATTCTCTACTTGTGAGTTTTAAGACATCATTGCATTAAAAAAAGAGAATATACTGTCATCTGTCATGACATCTCAAGAAAAACGTGTTCTTGTACCATTCACTCTCCTATGAATTGCAGGAATTGGAAGACTTTTATAAGTTTCTGAGACTGTATTGAGGACATGATGTTAGGTTATTTTTCTGAAGCTATAGCCCTATGATGCAAATAGTGGGGTCACTTTTATTTTGAAATTGGGCTGAACAATATAATTACCAATAAAGCTTAAATAATAAACACTGGATCAAGATGGTCTTAGGTGATGTTTAAAAAACTCAAAAAAAAATGGGCAAAAGAATTTAAGACTGGAAATATGGAAACCAACCATCCAATTATGACTTGACTTAATTTAAGTCCTTACAGGCAAGAACAAGCAATATTCATTTGGAGCCCATCATTTACTTTTATGATATACTTGTTGTAGTACAGTTAGAGCCTGATAAAGGGTTCAGAATTTTTAGAGAAGTATGCTAAAACAAAACAGTAAACACCAAAAAAAGTCTTTACATGCAGTAAGGTAGTGATGGTCTTATTTTCACTTGTATTTTTCAGTCATCCATAAAACATAGTTTCCAAAATCATTTTCTTTATGAGTATGTCTAAATCCAGAAAATGAGTATATGAGGATATCTCAGGCAAAATTGCAAGGCTGGCTTTTCATCTGTGTTTCTCAACATAGCAACTATGTTTGATAATATCCCCCAGAGAATTGAGAGAATCATCTATCTTTGTCCCATGTAGTAGAACATAACTTCTAAAGAAAAAGCTTTGTGTTAGTCTGCTTCCAAAGGGATATCTGAATCATTTCTGCCTTGTTATGAGAAGATATCTTGCTAATGCATCAATAAAGACCTATTCAGTTATTCTAAAAGTGATAGATAGATAGATAGATAGATAGATAGATAGATAGATAGATAGATAGTCTGGAGAGCAAGAATTAAACAGTACCAAAATATGTCTCCAAATAGAAACATTATAATAACATTAATAAATGGTATAATCACTTTGTTCAACACAGGAAATATTATTATAGGTCCTGAAAGAAACATGTAAAATATTTGTAAATCCTAATCTAAAGAACAAGTAATTTTAATATAAAAAATGAGTATGAATACTTAGGAAAAAATAAGAAAGGATTTAGGATATACTCATAAATAGACTACAACAGATACTCTGAGTTTCCAAAAATGTCAAAGGAAATGTTTAAAGTATACTAATATTGCTCAGCTGCATAGATATTGTATACTGAGTAGTTTCTGTGTTTGCATAGCTATTTTGGCACAAATAATGAATGGTCAAATTTTATGTGCTCTATAGAAGATCTGGCACTACCACTTTCATGTTAAATAGACTCATGCCAGTCCTCAAGAGATGTGATCTATCAATTTATACTACTGAGTAAGAAAAATATTCAACAGTCTTACTCAGCTGTAAACTCTTTTAATAAAAATAGTGAATGGACAGGTATCAGGTTGCTGATCTGGCCCCCAAGAGGCAGGGGAGGCAAGTACTGAAATGTAAAAAAATAATTTTAGAAAAGTAAAGAAGCCCAATAATGATTTAAACCCACATATTTAAATTAATCAAAATACTGGGAAATCATGAGTTTACATTTCTCTTTGATGTGTCACATTAAAATAAAAGATCAAATGAAACACATTGTAAAAGATTAATAAGTGACCTAGGATGATATGGCCACTGATGCAACAGTGGTATGAATGTTTAGAGAGTAACCAATTACTTTCTGATTAGATTTAAAACCCACTCCTAAAGATAGAATTTATAATTGAGTTGAGACATTATTAGTGACTACTTCATAGGACTTGGAAGAGAGTACAATATCATCATCCTGCAAAATGGGCATATTCTCGTAGTTAACCCAGAGATTAGTGCATCTCTCAACCCTCATCAGAAAAGTGACCGTGTGTAATAGAGTATGTATTAGACAGAGACCCAAAAGTGGTCAACAAACGGAGACTAAGTGAAGGTGAAGTTCTCACCTCTAAGTCAGACACCCATAAGTCTGAAGTCCTGGGATCACCACAGAAGAGAGGGCAGAAAGATTTTAAGAGTTAGAGGTAGTAGATATCTGCAATGAAACAATATTTGTTGTATATAGCGGGACATATTGTATCTAAAATCATAGTAACTGGGACTGCAAAAGCAACACAAGATCAAGTCGACAGAAATCCCTGCATGGATAGGGAAGGAGTCGATAGATTACAACATACATCTGAGAAGCTAATGGCAATAAAGGCTGCTGGGCAAAGGGAGAAAAGGTTTTCATCCAAGATGAGATCCTGAGATGTTATCCATACCATAGTAGATGGTACTACATCTATTTACATACAGCCAGTACTAAAAGGACTCCGCAAGTTATTTTAAAAAAGGAAGCTTCTAGAGTTGTGAAGGAAATCTGGTGGAGATTGTGGGGAATATTTAAATAGGTGTGTGGTGGTTTAAATGAGACACCCCCTCCAGTATTAGATAGTTGAATACTTTCTCCTTAGTTTATGTGGCTGTTTGGCTGTGTTCTGTGAGCCTACCTGAAGCACTGTGCTGTGGCACACAAAGCACGGTAGTCAAGTCTTTTTGTGAGGAATAACAATTAGGTTTGTAAGGAATAGCAGAGGAATTGCATTGGGTTTCATAGAAGGAAGGGATAGATGCTATGAGAGATTGGGTGAGACTGCCTCATAGTCTCTTAGATTTGAATGCTTGATCAGCAAAGAGTGACAGTATGAGGAGGTGTGGCCTTGTCGGAGCGGGTGTGACCTTGTAGGAGGAAGTTTATCACTGAGGATGAGGTGAGCTTCGAAGTTTCAAAATCCCAAGCCAGGTACAATATATCTTTCTTGTCTAGTTTTCTTCTGATCCAGATATAGAGTTCTCAGCTACCATGTGTCTACCTGTGCGCTGCCATGCTCCCCCCGTCTTGAGGAATATGGACAAAACTCTGAAACTGTAAGCCAACCGCAATGAAATGCTTACATCTGTATGAGTTACTGTGGTCACGGTGTCTCTTTACAGCAATAGACTACTGGCTACGAAAGACACCCTACCTACATATCTAGTCAGAACTTTTTTTGGACCAACAGCAATACAAACAACCACAAGAGCACCAAGCCTCTTAGAGCTGGCATTTGAAACTCTGGAAGAATGAGATAGCAAAGGTGTTTCCCCACAATCCTCTCCACCTTCTTACTCTTTTCCTGTCTCTACATTTTTGGGAGATGTTTCCTAAGACTCAGATAGGATGAATTGCTGCATAATTCTGCTATCACTGAACTCTTAGGAGTCAGTTACTCACATCACTCTGGCCAATTATAAATCTCTGCATTTAGTACTGCCTCCTACGAAGAGAAGTTTCTCTGACCAAGGATGAGAGCACCACTGATGTATGGGTATAAACTTCAAGTATTCAGGAAGACAATTTGACAATGTCTCAACTTTGCAAAAAATGAGACATCTGATATTTGATTGAATTCTGAAGGAGGAGGAGGAGGGGGGGGAAAGGAGGAAGAGGAGGAGGAGGAGGAAGAGGAGGAGCAGGAAGAAGAAGAAGAAGAAGAAGAAGAAGAAGAAGAAGAAGAAGAAGA
>NW_021604578.1:1888652-1913131 GCF_004785775.1 Grammomys surdaster
AGAAGAAGAAGAAGAAGAAGAAGAAGAAGAAGAAGAAGAAGAAGAAGTAGTAGTAGTAGTAGTAGTAGTTATGGTATCATTGTACCTGACATATGAAGGTATATTTCAGAGCCACTGTAACAAAATGAAGTATGGCAAGAGAACAGAAATATGAAGATAAGTGAACAGAACAGAAGATCTAGCCACAAAGTCAAGTAGCTAGAGCTACCTGATTTTTAACAACAACAACAACAACAAACAAAAACAAAAACAAAAAAAAAAGTCAGAACACTCACTGGAGAAAAACATCCTCTTCTACAAATGGGGAGTGGGAAAATTAGGTGCCTGCCAAGAGAATAAAATGAGGTCCTTATGTCTCACCCTGAATAAAAATCAACATGTTCATTTAAGAAAAGATTTTAAGATAAGTGACAACTCATTTCATAGTTTAGAAACTGGCATGGATAAAGGGGATACCATTTCTAAATGTTTTCTGGGTTTGTTTTTCCTTTTTATCATCTAAAGCAGTACCAATGAAAGATATTACTTCATCCTTGAGCTGCTTTCAGATTTTCACCCACTTGCAATTGAGGAGCAGAAAGGGGGTGTATCAAGGGAGAAAATGGTTTAGCTGGAGCATATGTTTCCAGGTCTTTAACAAATATCAAGGGTGTGTGGGCAGAGACACATTTGCTATCAAGCACTTCAGAATTGAAGACTAAGTTTCTTTAATTATGAGACTATTCACACAAACAGTAGGGCGTATTTTAAGCAGAAATGGTGGTACAATAAGAAAATTTTAGTTATCGAGAAATGAATCAAACCAATTCCCACTCAACTTTATTTAAACCCCTATAAAATTTATATATGTAAGGTTATTTTTGCGTGTAGGTGTATATAAAAATACTTTTCGTCTGCTTTCCTTTTGTCCTCCACCTCATAATTCAGATGACTTTTTAAAGCTTTTCTTCTTCAACAGAAATATAACTACAATTGGATGCTGTTCAAAATATGGCTGAGTCCACATTAATAGGTAAAACCCATCTTTGTTTCTCCCATAGGCCAGAGGTATAAAGAAAAAAATTAAAAATGACTATAAATGGGCTGGAGAGAGGGCTCAGCCATTAAAGGCTAGGCTCACAACCAAAAATATAAAAATGACTATTAATGTATTAAGTCCTACAAGAGGAATTGTTTTTTACATTTCAGATTTTATTTATGAGACATGTTTTCAAGGTGCACGGTACTTTAAATGACAGGTTGTTCTGGTTCTCTCAACAGAGAAGAAGCTAACAGAAGCAGAAATCGTATACAGAAGAAAAACCTAACCTTTTGTGGAGCTACCATGATAAAAGGAGTTAAGAATTGTTTGATCATAAGAGTATGTCAAAAATTGTAATTCTTTGGTATAATATGTTTATTTTATTTTGTCCCTTGCTATTTCTAATTCACAAGTCATTATTTGTTTAGAAACCCATCTGGCATCACGTAATGACAGTAAAGATTAAAAGGGAATCTCGGCCTATAGATTATGTGGATGAGAATTGAATCCTCTCAGAATTATTGGCAACTGAAAACTGATGTAAATAGCTTAATTTGCATCCCTACCCATCCAGCCTATGAGTTTCTTCTCACTCATCCTTGATCTATGCTTCAGAGAGGATTTGCATTTTTGTTAATTTTATCTTGTACAATTAACCTCTACAAGGGCTTAAAATTCATTCCAACCTTCCCACCTTCTCCAGTTTAAGTGACTTTAACTCCTTAGCAGAACCCCAATGTACCCTCTTCCTCCTCTCCCTCTGCATGTATAACATGTGACCCTTAGAATGCCTTACAGCCGTCCAGTTGGACATATAAAACAAAGTTCTAGGAGAGAAAACTGGTTCCTTATTCCACATTTTCTTTTGTTTTTTGTCTGGGTTTTTTTAATTTGTTTATTTGGTTGGATTTGTTTGTTTTGCTAAGACAATTAATTGCTAGTCAATCAAAACTAGTAACAACTCATGCAGATGCTTGTCTGCCCTTCATATGACATTGTACTACATGTAAGTTTACATAAAGTCTCACCAGCTATTATTTTTTCCAATTTTATAGCGTCCAATTTAATATTTGTTGTGGTAAAGCAAGGCTTCAATAGCAAAATGTACCCGGTAAGCCCTGGAGAGAACATTTGTAAAATGAAGCAAAGTATCAGCTCCGGAGTTAAAGAGACACTCTCTTGTCTTTGATGTATATGATATTTTGTAACTTTATATAAACAGTGCACATTATTTTAAAATCAATCTCTCTATTCCCTGTGGATGTAACAGAATCAGAATGTATATCTGCTTTCCATTACATCGACATGGTCTATTCACCATGATGACTGAAGCCACAGGGTCCCTAAATACCTTTGAATAAACTGTTCCTGGCTTTAATAAACTACAGCACCATGGTGAGATCTTAGTCTTCAGGTTCCTTAAATAGTTTATTGTTTTTCGAACTTCAATATCATGAAAATGTGAAGTAAAAGACATTACTAGAACAACAAGGGATTGGTTAGTATGTGAAATGAGATTTGAAAAACTGAACAGATAAAATTCAGTTAAACTACAGGTGTGAAAAACGTGTGGACACTCTCTTCAAAATTTTAAAGTTAAATATTTAGTTTGGTGAGAATAGTCCAAAGGTGAGATGAAAATCTAGATCCCAGGGTGGGTTTTCCTCTGAACCTCTGGAGGTGAGCCAAACAACTTCATGGGGATAGTCTTCAATTATTTGGAACCCATGAGTCACCCAGTGGTTGGTCTCAGTGTGAAAGTTGAAAGGGTATTCTTCTACCTATAATCTCCATAGAGAGAACCCTGCTGCTCTTCCTGGTAGACTGAAGTTGCCATTCTTACTCTTGTTTGTTATAAAACACACCTTACTTGAGGGACAACTGATTCTTTCGTGTCCATTGTTCTGACACATTTTTCATTTGTGTGAAGGTATATACCAGGATTTAAAAGAATCTGGGGGATTCGTTTCAGATCTGCAGAGAACTTGATATTAGAAAGTATAGAGATTTCCAAGAGTTACAAGACCGCTTAAAAGTATCAAGCAGACTGAAGGTTTAAGATTAACATTATCGAAGATGATGCCATTAGCAAATTGTTATTACACTGCACTGTATAGCATGCATTGGGAGAAAATTATATCTAGGCTCAACATGAAATGAAAGTCTCTGCAATTCACTACCCAATCGTCCTAGATCTTGATGAATCCGAGTGACATTATTTTCCCATAACAACCTGATGATGATTATGGGAAAATAACAATAATAAAGTATAATTTTGAAATACATTTTAAAATATCTGTGGATGGGCCTTTTGCCTGCCTGAATATCTGTGTACCACATGCATGGAGTGTCCAAAGATGTCAGAAAATGGTATCGGATCCACTGAGACTGGAGTTTATGAAGGTTGTGAAGTGGCATGTTGGTGCTAGACAGCAAACCCAGATTGTATGACAAAGTAGCCAATGCACTTAACCACTGAGCACTCCAGCCCCTACAGTATTATTTTTTTTGTATTTCAGTTGATTATCAAACTACTATTACCTTATAGTAGTTTGTCAGATAATAACTATATGAATATAGCTATGAGATAAATTCATAATCTTCTAATACTCATTCTATAAGGGTCCTTGATTCACCAAAGAATTATATCCTCAGACTCGAATAGTATGCAAACACAAAGAGTGTTTTATTCTGCAGAAGTCCAGTGTTCTGGGATCTCTCCATTACCAAGATAGAGCGACAACCAAGTGAGCTTGCAGGCCTAACTTAAAGCACTTTAGGCAATTCTGGGTCAGGTGACCTCTATGTTAATCTGTAGAGTCCATCTCTATGTACATTCCATTACCAAGGTGTGTGGGCTGAAAACTTGCTTGGGAGTAGTTAAGGAAGTCTGGAAGCTGCTGCTGACCCATTGTCCTTGCCTCAGGCAAGATGGCAGGGCATATTCTGAGGCCTGGAATTGCCTGGACTTACCCAGTTCTTGGAAACAGAGATTTAGGCCTAATTTCCTTAACTGCTAATTTGAGGCCTTCCATGGAATCAACCTAGCCTTCTCAATTCTTACTGTATTGTATCACCAACTCTATGAGATACTGAACTTGGCCAATCACACATGAGAACTTACCAAAATCTACTACTGGAAGGTAGATGTTCTTAGAACTAATACAATTCTCTGTACAGTATAAGGTCGTGATAGACTTATTTGATTTTAATCTTCCCATAATACCTAACATTTTTACCATAATATAGCAAAATTTACATTATATGCAAAACGATTATATGCAATAATGAAAAGGTCTCAATATGGTTTACCAAACTAAAAGTTCACAAATATAAAGTTACCAAAGTTTACAACTAGCTCCATCCCGCCTCCACGTATGTACTAAAACCACATGAGCACCTCAGAGGGCAGATGCATAATTTTGACTTTAATGAAATAATTTCTAATTTCTGATCTTCAGTTGATGTTAACAGACCAGTAAGCATAATACTAGGTAACAGAAATTCTATTTAATGAGTATAATATTTTAGTTCAATATATTTCTACTTAATTTTTCTTTCCTTCTAGTAAAAGTTTTTCAAATGTAGCACGGCATTCGCATCAAAAAGTATTCCATTTGGAAAATTGGCTTTATCCACATTTAGTGTTTATTGTCCACACAAACAAATTTCTTTATTGTGGGGGCAGGATATCATGATGTCATCCAGGCCTCATCTTCCCAAGTATTTGTATTATCTGGCACATACCACCACACAAGTCTCCAAATCTAGTTCCTTGATATTAACAAATTACAAAACTAAACCTACTGAAGATTATAAGCACGACATAGTGGAAAAGTTATTAACCTGAACTCAGCTGCAAAGAGTTCATTGTATTTGGGCACTGACAAGTATTATTATATTGAAAAAGTCTCCTCCCTCTGTTTCCTCTCTTTCCTATAGGAAATAAACTTGGAAAAGTTCTAATAATATTCTCAAATTTTATTTCCTGGGAGCTGATTCTGTGCCAGAACAAAACCCATGAAAGAATGATGCAACTTCTAGAAATCTAATATGAAATCTAACTCAGGGAAAGAGAGAAGAAGTAAAATATCCTTTTGATGAAAACGTAGGATAGATAGGAGCATGTCTGGATTAGAGGAGATGAATTGAAAAAGAAAAATGTAGCCTCTGGCCTTATACCAAAGAAACTAGAAAAAAATGGAGGGACAAGGATTTGTAGTAAATGAGTTAAAAGTCAAACGCACACACATGCACACACACATGGGGAGAGGCAGGGAGGGAGGGCGGGAGGGAGGGAGGCAGGGAGGGGGGGAGGGAGAGAGAGAGAGAGAATAAGTGCAGGCTGGAGAGATAGCTCTGTCAGTGGTTGAGACTGAGCATTGCTCTTGAGGACCTATGTACAGATTTAAGCACCTATGTCAAGCAGTTCATGTCCTCCTGTAACTCCAGGGGAAACAACTCCTCCAGCAGCCTTTCTGGGTATCTACATATGCATAGCATCCATTCACACAGACCACTAACACATACATAATTAAAACATAAATCAGTAAAAGTAAATATAAGTAAATATTAGAAGAAATAAATCAGTTTTAAAAAGTTTTGCTCAGGTGATAGGAAGCATCAATACTATTACAAGTAGTTGACGTTTTCCTCAATTCAGTATGCTGTCCAGTAGAAAGTGGTTTTAAGTAAGCAAATTTTCTTTTACTTCAAGTCTTAAAAAACAAACAAATAAGACAAGTTAGAAAGTAGAAGGAAATAAAGTTAGTTGCTCTTTGTACCATCAAAAAAAAAGTCATCCACAAATAGCAAACATCACATTATTCTAGACCACCAATTTAGACGAGAATAATTTAACATATTATCCGCCCCTGCACCATTTAAATATAAAGAAACCACAATCTACTCCTTGCAAACGCATGTTTGCTCAGTCTGTATCTCTCATAAACTCTATCATTACTTGAAGGTTTTTCCAAAGGAGAAAGGCCTTCTAAACAAGAACTGCACAATGGCAGCAGAGCAAGCATTCCAGTGCAGATGGGAAAAACACCAGCTGACATGCCAGTGCAGGTGTAACAAATCTCCCAGGTCCCCACCTCTAGAGGAAAAGCTAAAACCAATTAAATACTGCAGAAAGGAGATAATCAGTCTTTGCCATGATGCCATGAACAAACTTTTTAAAACTCATTTACATATAACTGATACTAGAGACTTCGGTATATATGTAAAAATAGATATGCAACAGTGATAACTAAAGAAGGCATCATGAATTTCAGAAGGAGTTGGGGAAATAAGGAAAGATAAGGAGGAGGAAGAAGAGTAGAAATAATGTGAATATAGAAAACATAGTAAATTCTCAAAAAATTAAATCTTCCTTTTAATACAAACTATATAGTATTCGAGTAACATACATACTAACAGAACTCCATGATGCAATATATCATGTATCAGACCTCTATAATAAGAGGTTATCAAAAATAAATTTTTACTTTAAAATGTATGCAAAAGTGTATCTAACAATAACAAATTCAATTATTTCCAAATCTTGATTTCCACTAATGCCTGATACATGATAACAATATAAAGATCACAATGACAGATACGGAGAAGTCTCAGTAAAGGACAATATTAGCTTAAGGAAAGGAGTTTGGATCTCTAGCACCTACCTAATAAGTTATATACCACAACGCAAATCTATAACCCAAACTGCTGCTTTGGGAGAGAGACAGAAGAGAGACTTGAAGCTCATTGGCCAGCCAACACAGCAGCACCAAAGAGGACTATGTTCAATGAGAGGCCTTGCTCAAAAAAATAAGGTGAAAAATGATTGAAGCAGACACAGACATCCACCCCTGGTCTCCATATGCATATTTGCATGGCTACCTACAAACACCAATACAAACACACGCATCATACAACGCATACACATAAAGAAAAAAAAGACCTTAAATTACATGTTTAAATATCACGATAAAATTAGTTCAATAGAGCACCAAGCACTTTAATGAACTAAAATATGTCCAAAGAGCATCTAAAGTTATCAATCTAAAATGCAAACTAATCCCTCAGTCATCTTTGAGGGGGGAAAATGTTTAGCTTTGTTTTCCTTTTTTAATAGTCCCACTATTTTTTTAACTGTTGTATAGACATCCACGTTGGATCCCCCATTTGAAATATCTGTTCTTGATTCTCTGTGTCACCTTGCCAACCACATCTTTCCTTTAAAGTCCAGTTCAAGGCCAGGTTCCTCATTCTGTTCTCTGAACCTAACAATATGAAGTAATCACCCTTTTATTTACCAACAGTTTGAAGTAACCACTCTGTCCTGTTTACTTGTAAATAATATTCAGTATTTAAGGACAAAAATTACATGGGGAATATATGAATGTAAGTAAGTCATTACTGTGTCTCTATCTCTTTATACTTAAAGGATATTAAGATTCGTAACAGTGAAGCTCACTACTCCCTAGCCTTCAAATATATACTTTTCCTGACTACCACTCAAGAAAATTATAAAGGAAGAATTTAGAGAAGAGCAACTCTAATTGTATCACTATTAGAGTTCAGTATGCTCATCTTTAATATTCAACAGTTATGGAAAGTGTTCCGCTATGAATAGCAGTTAATGGATTTTAATTTGTGAAACTGATGGGTTTCTGTTCTAAATGACTATATTTTGGACTGAGTAAGAAATGTATAAAGGCCTGTTGATATGCTCAGAAATGTTCTCCACAAAAAAAAACTATAAAAGTAGTTAAGAGCTAATAAAGTTGCTTCTTGGTTAAAGTTTATATTTCATAAAAAAATACATCATGGATAGATATTATGGAAGTGAAAATATTCAAATGACTTAGTTAAACATAGCATTTAAAATATATTCTCTTCTGCGTTATGACAATATTACAAGGAAATGAGAAGGCAGAAAATAGAGAAAAAAATTCTATAAAGCACAAATTATTTAATATTTCACCTACCTGTGTGTATATTGGAATGTACTTCAATAACAAATGAATAGGTAAAGAAAGGTATACAGTTTGTTTCACCTAGAAACTATGAAAATATTCATTTTCAGAAAAACAGAAGGAACCAGGAGCCATCTTGTTGAGTGTTTTACTCAGTAAAACATTTTTTTCATGTTTTCCCTCATATGTGGAATCTAGATTTAAACACACATACACACAGAGAGAAGGGAGGAGGAAGGGAGATGGAGATGGATAGGGAGACAGAAAGAGAGAGAGAGAATGAGAGTGGGGAAAGAAGAAGAGAGAGTTGGTGAAGGAGGGAGGGAGTGAGAGAAGGAGAGAGGGAGGGAGGGACAGAGGGAGGGAGGGAGGGAGGGAGGGACAGAGGGAGGGAGGGAGGGAGGGACAGAGGGAGGGAGGGAGGGAGGGAGGGAGAGAGGGGCAGGGAGAGGAGTCAGTGTTTGACGAAGGCAGCCAGACAGGCAGAGAGACAAGAAATAATAATAGGAATGATTATGATCAAAATAGAAGATAGATATAAATGAAAAATGTCAAAACAAAGCCCGTCGTTTCATACAATGAATACGTTCCGATAATTTGTTACACGAAATTCCATGTGAAATGTGGATTACTAGACTTGAGCCTCCAACCGAATGTGAGCTTCCTCCCAGGCAAAATGTCTACTCTGCATAAACAAAGGCTGTCTGAGCTATCACTGATTTCTACAGGAAATGCTACAGGCTATTTTATTATACTTACCCACAGAATTATGCTTTGTATGCTATCATTACTGTTGACATTATGATAATCAATTTCAGACGCTACAGATGATAGGACAGGCTTTCTTGCGCCTCTGTGAGCATTAATTTGTATTAAGCGTATTCGTAGCACTCATAGTTGGATTACCGATACTCATTCAAGGTGAGAATATATTACCAATATGCTATATTTTATGTATTACAAATGTAGAAAAACAAAGCTCTAGAATAATCCCTCTGGATTCCACTAAGTTTAAGCAGTAAGAAAAACTGAGTAGAGGTACCTTCATGGTTCCCAGGACTACCTCCCTACGGTCTATATTTCTGGAACATAATGCCATCACACTAAGTCAGAAATATAAATGATGATATAATTTTTTAAAATGCTATGCAAAAAGTACAGGCATTTTTAAGTTGGAAAAACTTGAGACTTTGCCTATACTATGTCATACATGCTGCTAAATCTTCAGTTGTGAAAAATTGTTTTGTTTTGGTTTGGTTTGGTTTGGTTTGGTTTTTATAAATATGGATCTTTGAACCAGCCCTAGTGAAATACACTTGTTAATTCCAGCTTCTCTGAAGGCTGGAACAGTAGAAACACAAGTTCAAGTCCTGCCTAAATGACAGGCATACTGAGTACAAGGATGATGACTTACTAAAAATATTCCTTAAATTTTAAGAAAACTAAAAATGATAAATATTCTTCTCAGGGCTAACTCAGTGTTATTGCAAAAGCCCAGCGTGCTAAATGCTGCAGATTCAATTCCCAGTACTGCAAATTTAGGGAAAAAATAGTAAGAATAATATTAATGAGTTTTCATATACTCTACATAAAGTTTGCCCACTTTTCCGTTTTACATTTGTGACAAATAATACACCAATATCAGAATCTGATTGTTACTAAATCTATACTTCACTCAGATATCGTTTTCTATCCTAGGGTTCTTCTGTTGAAGAATTCTCTTGGGGTATCACATTATAATCTGTTGCCATGTTCCCTTAGCCTGGCTATGACAGTTTTCCAGAATATTCTTTGTCTGGTAACCTTGACAGTGTGCAGGTATGTTATTCTAGCAGCTTTTGGCAGAATTGGTCAGGCTTCTCAACACATTCTTTTTAAGAAGTCACTACTGACAGACACAATTAGTAACATGACTACAGTTGACTTCCTTAAGGGTAGAATACTTACGTAAATCACTGATAATTCTTCTCAGTATTTATTGATCCAATCATTTCTTTTTATAACCATAGACAGACTTATTTTATACATTATATTATACTTTGAGTTATTACTCACTACTTATGTTATTTAGTTAGTTGTTAGATTGATTTCACCTTTGGCTCCTGAAAGCTATTCAAATTGTCTTTCCAATTTCCTCTCAACTCTATCTAGTCATTCATGATTTTTTTTCCAAATCATACATTTCCTTATGTTAGCATCACAAGTAGAGGTTACTTGTGATAGAAATATATCTTCATATATCATCTACTACAGCTAAAATTGACTGATAAGGTATTTCAGAACAGTAATGATGTCAATGTGACCTGAGTTTAAAGCAGAATGAACCATCCTTAGTAATAGTTACCTGAGACTCTACTGTGCTCTAACCACCGCTCTCCCCTGCCCCCCCACTTAAACCTCTCTATTCTGTTATTCTTTCCGTTTCCTATACCTGTATACTTCTACCCATTCTCAACATCAATCAAAATGAAGAAAGCCTCATTTCTTTTTTTTTTAGTAGAAAACTTTTTTTTTGAACATGAAATGCTTTTTTATAGCATGTTTTACAAGGGGAGGGGGTAAGAGGGGTCAGGTAGTGGAAAAGTACAGAATCTTCTTGGCCTGTGCCTTGAAACATGTCATGGTCTATACGGTACACTGCCTTGAATTACGATCTATCTGCTATTCTTCAGAAGATATGGTACACTGCTTGAGTTATGGTCTCCCTCCTATTCTTCAGAAGACAAGGTACACTGCTTTGAGTCTATCTGCAGTTGCCAAGCAGGATCTTGCAGTTTCCAAGCTTCAGGGGACATTGTGCAGGTGGGGAAAGGTAGGGGGTGAGGGTAAGGGCGAGGGTCCTGGCTTCTGGCATCTCCCCCTTCTCTGTTTAGTTAGAGAAGGCGTCTTATGATCAATCCCAACTATGTGAGTTTTGAATTTGGATGTCTAATTATGGGGGGTCTTAGACAAGTTCACAACCCCAAAACATTGATGTGAGACAAGTCACGTCGATGGTCGGAGGCTTTAGGCTGTCGACGATGGGCAACGACAAGGGACCCCGAGGCGGGTGAAAGGAGGGTGAGAGCCCTGTCTTAGGCCATGTAGGCTGCACCCACTCCCAGCACCACACACTCCTTTTCGGAAAGCCTCATTTCTACAAAACAAAACAAAATTCCATGAACCAGATAAAGATGTTCACTCCCTCCATTCTTTCTTAACTAGAGAAACAGAACAAGAGAAAGAGACGATGGGGATAGAAGTAGAAGAGGAAGGGAGTCAAAGAATCCTTATTCATAAGCCTCTACATAAAAGATGCTAATAGTTACCTAAAAGATACCTACCAGGTATCTTCTAAAGCTAAGTAACACATACAGCAAAGTGGTAACATACAAAATTAACATGAAAAAATCTATAGCCTCCCTATATACCAATGCCAAACATATTGAGAAGCACCGTTAACAAATGTTGTGTTTGACTGCAAAGTCTGGTAACACAGGGAAAGTAAAGGCAAGCTAGGTTGGAGAGATATTCTAAGGTTTGCTCAGACAAAAGGAGGAAACTGAAAGCAACAGACGGAGCCAAGAGCAAAATAATCTATTCTAATTGAAGCATTTGAGCCTGTATCTTTAAAAATATCTTCTGTTTAACTGTCTCATGATCACTTAAAAATTTATCGCACACAGTGTGCCATGAACCCATTTCTGATACTTCAAGAATTTAATCTTACCTATGAAGAAAGCTAATCTATAGGAACATTTTAACAATGTCTAATATTCCAAGTAATTCTGGCCTTGCAAATCTCAGTTTTCTGAAAGGTGAAAAACACTTAACAAAAAGCAACTCATTATTTTTAAACAGAGAAATTTGCAAGGAATTTTCTAATTCTATGGCATTGTTACTGTTTGTATTCTACAGGTTTCTAGAATTTCCACCCAGGACCCAGTGAGATTTGGGTCCTCAGATGAATTCTATACTTCTACACTCCCATTAATTCAGGGATACTTAGAAAACAATAATGTTGGCTATAGTTATTGTCTAAATGGAATCCTATGTCTCTAGACATCAGAAGTCACAAGGATGATCCCCAGAGGTGCAACAATATTGGAATACCTAGAGCTCTCTTGGACATCATTTCCTGTCTTCATTAGTTACCTTTTTTCCAACACATCAAAGTCTAATAATGAACATCCTAAACAACTGAAATCTATAATTATCCTCACAATCTCATATTTTATGCCATAATATATAGTGATTTACAATAATGACACTTATATGGTGATATACAAAAACATTATGGCAAGCACTGACACTTTGTGTAGTAGTTATCTCTCTTCATTAATATTCATATCTCAAATTTCAAATCTTATTTCCATTGCCATCCACTGTGAAATGATTCCATAATGAGTTCTTGACTTTCATCTTTGTTTAAAGATTCTTCATATTTTGGCACTTATTTTAACATTTTTTGAAGAACAAGGGAGCATTGTAGTAACAAGATCTGGGCACATAAAATTTTAGTCACTCTGATGACCTAGGTTGGAGTGAATCTCTAAGAAAAATTGAGTCAATATTTAGCTTTTAGGTACAATTCCCCAAATGAGAATATAACTAAATGTTATTTAATTATGTAATGTATATGCTATGTATGTTTATATTTAATTAGGTTATGTATAGCCAGGGCAAACTACCCCCCCATGTACAAAGAAAGCAATGAATAGAATCAAAGCAATCTCTAGAATGGGAAAAATATGTGCAAACTTACATCTGGCAAGAAATTAATATCCAGAACATACAAGAAACTTTGAAATATTTCTTACCAAAAAACAATACTTTAATACAAGCAATTTCCTTAAACAAATAGTTCATCAGAAACACACATACACATACACAAATGGCCAACATGGATATGAAATTTAGAAAAAAAATTATCAGTATAGAAAAAACCCACTGATATATATATATATATATATATATATATATATATATATATAGAGAGAGAGAGAGAGAGAGAGAGAGAGAGAGAGAATGTGTAGTGGAAAGGTATAGAATAAAGAAAATTCTTGCACATACTTGGTGGGAAAACAATAGGGAAGTGCTTTTTAAATATTAAATAACCATATGATCCAATAATCCACTGACAAGTGCATACCTAAAGAAAAATAAATCAGCTTGTCAAAGAGAAATCCTGATCTAAAATTCTTTGCAGCAACAACTCAACTGTTTATCAAGTTATAAAGGAAGAAAATATGGCACATATATTCAACAGAACCATAAAGTTTTTGGTTTCATGGGTAGTGCATTTTTAAACATATCATTATTACTCAAAAAAATCCACGAAATCTCCTTGTCTCTAATTACTGATTATAAGGAGGACTGAATTATAAATATTCTTGAAATTTTTAAGTACTTAAGAAAAACATGAAAAGTTATGGTCTCCCTGGACCCTCTTACCCCCTCCCCTTGTAAAACATGCTATAAAAAAGCATTTCATGTTCAAAAAAAAAAGAAATTTAAAAAATAAATAAATAAATAAAGGAAAAAAAAAGAAAAACATGAAAAGTACAAGTACAGTTATTTTTAAAATCTTATCTAGTGAAATTTTGTTTCTGGAAGGACTCCTCTTTTCAAATGTCATTAGCTTCTATGTCTTGCCTTCCATGGCTGTATTTCCTAGTCATTAAATATTTATAACAACTGGCTGCGATAGCCATGTCACTGATTTGAGAACACGGTTTGGTCATTACTATCTCTTGCTGTTTGCCTGCAGTATGCTCTCACATAATTAGGGCTGAGTACACTGCACTTTTAAAATTAAACCAAGCCTCTGGGAAAGAATTGTGAAAATAGATGAGTAAAGGACACCCAGGCAATTAGCAAGAGTGATAAAGGTAAAAATTGAAGAGAGGAAAAGTAGGTTAGGAACATTTCACTCTCCTTCAAACATGGCTTTCCTGTGCAGAAGAAATATGCACCACCCTTATTTGACATAAAGAAAACTTACTTCTTCAAGATAAAAAAAAAATATGTTTCTCTTTTTTTGTCTCTTTTAAATACAAAATTCTGGAATAATTCTGTTTGATTTTCTTAGGGAACAAAAAAAAAAAACCTTGAAAATTCTCCATCTTCTAAAATCATAAAAGTGAAAATGGAACTAAAAATAATCAAAAGTTAAATTTCAAAGTAGATAATTTCATTCCCATCAACTTCTTAAACTGGTATGCACAATTACTGGTTGATTTTTAATAGACAAGAAAAAAAGAAGGGGAGGGGAGATTAGCAATATTTCTCAAATTTCAAAGGGTCATGGCCCCTTTGGCAAACATCTGTCTCCAAAACTATATACATTATGATTCATGACAGTAGCAAAACTACAGTTATGAAGTAACAATGAAAATGGTTTGAGGGTCCCAACAACACGAAGAATTGTATTAAAGGGTGACAGCAATAGGAAGGTTGAGAACCACTGTACAAGCAAGAGACACCAAGCACTAAATATCACCTGTTCTTTTACTGAACTAAACACCCCATGAAAGAAAATGACTGTTTCATTCTTTTTGTATATCAAGCCTTAGGAGCTCAAGAAAATATGCTTGGTACATTGAGTATCTACTGATGTATGCAGCCATGCTTCCTCTTGGTGTCCCACAATCATCCTGTAATTTGTAATTTTATTAGTGATTAATAAAATAAGAAAAAAAAGACAGTACACAGAAAAGTTACCATATAGTGGGCAAGTGTCAGACATTTGCTGCTTATTATTTTTTAATGCATTATATCTGAAAAAATTGACATTGTTTTCTGTAATTTTGTAGCTTAACTTAAAGAAGTTGGACATCGGCCTGGTTTGAACGTATTATGTTATTTTTTTAATTCTACTACATATAGTCAATATTAAATTGAAAATTAATATGTATAAAGACTCACAAGCTAGCAGCCATGAAAGTTTCATCTTTCAAAAGAAAGATTATTCAAATATAGAGTTGTAATTCTGACTCTTGGAACACTGTGCTTGGGTCATACATATTCTTATCATATGTCACATTAAGTTGTTTTTATCTTGGTTTTATTGGAGCTTTTCTAGAAATGCCAATCAAATCTATGATTATTACACAGATAAATAGTAATACCCCAATGTCCTTTCTTTATAACTTAATAGCTCCTTTCCAAAATTAAGACATCCTTTCCCTTACTTTTTATTATATGATAAAACAGAGGAAGTCACACAGAATGACTTATTGCAAGCCAAGCACCCTTTAACTCACAATTAGCCCAGGATATAGAGCTCTGCAATGAAATAGAGAAATCCAGTTGCATGTACAGTCCCAACTACAGCCCCTTTCCATCCTCGAAAAGTACAGCTTTCCTCACATGCTAGTGCCTTTATTGAATGCTCCTATGGTTGAACAGTTGCATGTCCTTAGGTGACTTCAATCCCACTCTGCAGATGAAGAATCTTCATCTGACTTCCGCCTGTCCCTTTTATTATCTGCTGAAGACTTTGGGTAGCAGACTCATTTGTTCTTTCGATCTTGATTTTGCTGATCTCCTACCAAAGTGACACAAATCACTGTGGCCTTCATTTGTGGTGGTGGTTACTAGACTCTGTATCCAAGCACCTGTTTAAATGCAGGTCCTATCCATCTGGCAAAACAGCAGGTGGTTCTGTACTTTTCATCAGGAAAAAAACCTCTGGCTCTGCTTTTGTTTGATACCAAGGGCCATTTATGTTCAGAATCTATATGCTTTAATTAAATGAGAGTAGAGAATTTGCATTCTTTAACTGTGTAGGGGCTTTTCAGGTTAATTATTAGCCGAAATCATTTGTTAGGATGCATTTGATCTCTTCTATTGCATTGCCCTTTAGTTCAGACTATACAGCAAGGAATGAGTACAGGTTTCATTCTTTCCTCTTAACTATCCAGGTTCCAAGGCAGTAAATACAAATTTCTGTAACCTTCAGTAAGTAATCACTTACATATCCCTATATATCCAAATTTAAACGGCCAGCAGATCGCTTTTCCCTGAAGTTCTTACACATTTTTCAAGACTATGTTTGGCTTCCCTAAGAGAATTTCCAATTCTTTCCTACTAGCCTAACAGTCTTCCTCGATGTACTAACCTGCACAGTTGATATAGGGTCCTAAATTACATGCCCAGCTCCTCCTTTAAAATTAGCCTCCACTCCACTTCTGATGACTGCTGACCACATGTCCAGTCCTACCCTAGATTCCAGAGAGTTTTTCATTTAAACTTTCTTGGGTGTTCCACTTCTGAGTTTTTCAGAGGCTCTTGTATAGCATTGTCCTTCCCCCTATGCAGAAGTTCACACATCATGGGACTTCCATCTATTGAAGCTTTATAGAAACCTACTTGTCATTTAGGTTCATGAGGATACTGTTCCTGTATAATATACGCATGTTGGCTTGGTTATTGATTTAATTTTAGTTTTTGTTGCTTATTGAAACTATATTTTGTGTGCTATCCCTACCATTGCTATCTTTTTGGACTCAAGTTCTCTTTGCTTTTGAAAATTATTTCAACTTCAATGCCTGTGATACCATTTTCATTAAGGATACACGGGACAACAGACTAACAGTGCTTGCTCATGGACTGACTGGGAGCCTCTTTTTTTTTTTCCACTTCAGTTTAGTGGAAAAATTAAACTAAAACTGCTTGTATGGAGTTAAAATTTAAAATTAATCTTTCCAATTGTTGAATTGCTATCTTACTAATAAAATGTCGAGATCAATAATGTTAAGTACTAGCCTATCCCTGTATAATGCCTTTGAAACATTTATCATTATATCAAGCATAATTTGACATAGATGAGAAAAATAAATGACACAGTGAAATTGTTCTAAATGTCATTGCCCCAAAGGTACATGTTCACAATGTTATTTTGATCAAGATAGTATTTATTCCAAAAATAATAAAAACATTTTAAACGGTTTTTATTATTCTGTGAAGATAAAGTATATTTAACTCATTATTGATTTTAAAGGCTCCTTGAATCTATGTACCAAAACCTCAACTCCTAGGATGATGATGTTTGGATGCAGGGCCTCTACACCATAGCTAGATCATTAGAAAGGAACACTCATGATGGAATTCTTAGGAAAGAAGTCACAAGAGATCTCTGGCCACTTCTACCCTGTGAAGTTAGAGTGAGAAGACAGTCATCAAAGAGTAGCACACTTCACCAGACACCAAATCTCTTGTCACTTTGACTTTGGCATTTCTGATTTCCAGTTCTGTCTACAAGGAACCTAGACTTGATATTTTGTAAGAGCTATCTAACTGGACAGAGGCACCAATACATTCTTAATACAAATATGCCCAGATTAGAAAAATCCCACATAACATAAAGCACCCTAGTTAATAGAAATAATAGATAATCTTATAATATAATAGAACTAATAAGATAATCTTGCTGGTAGAAATTACATATGAAAACCTTGAATGGACATAATATATCCAAATTCTTAATGTTCCTTTATTCAAATTTAGGAGATCATCTGGTTCTCTGTAGCTGCTGGGTTTTTGACTATAGCATTAAAAAAAATTTCTGTACTCTAGTAAGACTTAAATTACAGGTAAGGGACAGTGAATGCAATACAATTACTGTGACAAATCATGCTGAGACTCTAAAGAAAGGCCAAAAATGTAGAATAACTGACAATCAAGGCTATTGTGTAGGCTTAAAAGTTTTCTAAGACTGTACTTGTGCACACCTTTATATAATTATAAAAACACTATCTATAAAGATGATCTTTGTTTCCAGGTATTTGAAAAATGTCTCTTTTTTTTCTCTTTAAGGCGATTTCCTAGAGTATACATTTTCAATAAGTATTTTATAGAGAATATAAAGTAAACCTTTGGAAACGTATCAATTTACAGTTCGTGAAAGAACACAGTGAAAAACTCAGTGATATTATCAAATAATCCACTAATTTACTGATATGTCCTATTTATTCAATGATGTTTTGCCACTTATAAATGTAAGCTCAACTTTTTTTCTTTATTTTATTGGATAATTTATTTATTTGCATTTCAGATGTTGTTTCCTTTCCACATTTCCCCTCCCTAGATCCCCTATCCCATCCCCCCTCCTCCTTTTTGCTTTTATACCATTTTAATTACATGCATGTATTAAGGTCATATCTAGATTGAAGGTCTAGCAATACAATAGATGCAAATAGTCAAGGAAAAAGCAAGACAATAAACACAAATAGTCAAATAACAAGCAAGGCATTAAACACAATTCTGTGAACACTCCCATAATCATTGCTTCTAAGGCTTATCAGATGACCAAAATATCTTAGCCAACTTCCCTGTTCTAGCCCAAGGTCATTTTCATGCCTGAAGCCTACTTTCTTGGAATTGTAACCCCAACTTTAGACTTAACTTTAGTATAAACTAAGAAAAATATATTTATATTACTTATTAACATTTTTCCAGCTAGTGTGTGTAGTTTATATTTTGACTTCTGGATTCAGTAGTTCTTCATTTTTTGACTATATCTCATTGTTGACACATAAAATAATTACTGTAGAGATATTTTAATATAGCAACATCATTACTCTGGTAAAGGATCACACCCAAAGATCTTCTAGATCTGTGTGATCCGGCTGTAGTACAGACACACCATATATCTTTAATCCCTCTGGCTGGAATACAGACATGCCCTTAATACACACCTTTAATCCCAAACAATGATATTTAATTGAGGGGAAAAGTGATGAATAAGAGAAAGACTTGACAGAATGAATCTGATAGGATACACCTAACTCTCAGAAGAAAAGACAGGAAAGAAGAGAGAGATGGGAGTCAGTGCAGTGAGTGCAATGGAGTTCATTCATGAGCTCACGTCGTTCAGTGCAGGTCACCAGAGGCTGTTGAAGCCAGAAAATGGGGAGTCAGAAGATTAGAGCAAATTGCCAGAGGCCAAGCAGAGCGATTCAGTGAGAAGCTAAGAGAAGCCAGGTTGAATCAGTCAGCTTGGAGAGGAGTTTGAGCCAGAACAGCTGAGTTAAATCAGCCAGAGTTCAGAACAAGCTAAGAAAAGGTGAAGTTATTTAGTGGTAAGCCTCCAAGAGGGCAAAAACAATAGGAAAACAAAATTTACTTTTACAAAGAACAAGTATATTTTAATATACTCAACCAGTCACTCACATAAAAGCAACATGAAAGTTTCAGCAACATGTAAGCAGGCGAACACAATATACAAAGAATTCCAGTCTCCTCTTCACCCCCCCCACAGTGTTTCATATTTCTGGTTATAGTTTTGTGCTACATTGCACTTACTGAACAATCAGAAAGAAATATTCATTGTTAAATTACCCAATACCAGGTATATAACCTCAAATCCATTTATTTACTTTTAATAAACATATAAATTTCTTCATGGGATTTTAAACACACATACCCTCATATCTCTGTGTGTCACACTCCTACTGTACCCCTCTGTCCCCAGGATTTTGCCTTTAATTTCATGTGTGTTAAATTACACACTTTAAAGCTTGCATTTTCTCATCTCAAGGGGTCCTTTCTAGTTTCCTGTCTGCCACTCTTTTTTTGCTAACACATAAATTCACATATATAGCAAGTAGAACCAAAGATCTGCTTATGAGAGAGTGTGTGTAGTATCTGCCTTTCTTAGCCTGTGTTACTTCATATTGGTAGAAAAACTCCAGATCCTATTAATTTTCCTGGATTTTTCATAATTTCATTTCTTTACAGTTGGATGAAATTCCATTGTTTACATATAGCAAACTTCTTGTTATCCATTCATGTTGATGGACATTTTGCTGTTGTGAATAAAGTATTAGTGAACAAGGGTATGCAAGTCTCCCTCCTTTTGGATATGTAGTCATTTTAGAAATCCAGCTTTTTAGCTGACATTGAACTTGCTGTCTAAAACAAGACTTTCTAACTACAGTTTCTTGATTCTAAAATCCTCCACCCAAAACAAGTGGTTTTCTTTTTACTTCTGCATGTTGATCTTGGTGTCTTTACTTTTGTTTAGAAATATTAGGCAGAACAAGTCTTAACTTCCATTCCCAAAATAGATATGCTTAAAAGAATTCATGAACCTCTTAAAGCCATAGATGAAAAATTGCAAGTATATGTTCTTTCAAGGGCACAGCGTTCTAAACCTTCAATTTGATCCTGCACATATTCTATAAGTTTAGAAACCTGTAGACAGTAGTATGAATGCATAACCAAAAGTGGCTGGTAACAGTAAATATCAGAAATAGAATGTTGATGCTATTTATGCTGTGTAATACATCTGCAACCATAACCACATCCAGTATGTGTTTCTATTACTTATTAGATACACATATACACAAATAAACAGCTTCCTACAGTGTTTATCAAAATTCATTTGCATGGTTTTCTATACTTACTCAACAAAATTAAACAAATAAGTGCCCAGAACAGACACCCTTAAAAATTCTTGTTAATCCTATAAATGACATCTACTAAAAAATACACTTGTTGTACATACAGATTTACATATATTAGTGAAGCCTCTGCATATGTCTTTTTAATGTAGTATAATTTGAAAAATAAGGTTCAAATATGCTTCACTGGTGGTAAGTAATCTGTTCTAGAAATGATAACATGATGTAAGATATTAAAGACTATTTTCTCAATTTTGCAGTATTTTTAAACTGCTTCTTTTGCTTTTAATAGAGGTTATCCTATAACCCAGGCTAGCCTTGAACTCACTATGTAGCCAATGCCGACCATGAGCTTCAAATTCTCTTAACTCCAGCTCCACGTTACAGGTGTGCCCTATCGTAATCGTGCCACACTGATGTTTTCCGTATTCTTACAATGTGTTTCTAAATAGCCATTTTCCAGACCATTAACTTTGACAATAAAAACAAAATGAAAAAATTTAGCAAGCGATGATTCATCATACTTGGCTCGTATGTAATATTACATTGATCTGCAATAAGATCCCAAATGTTTCAATTATGTCATTTTTCTATGAAAATGAAGATTAACAGGAAGCAGCACGTGGAACACGGTGCCACTCTCATCTTCTCTTAAGATCTATTTCTAAATGTTTGCTGCCACATTATTTAATGCCAGCTATACTGTGCTATGCAAATTGATACACCTAGCAAACTTTGCAGGAAGGACATGGATTAGAAGTTTCTCAGTACTAATTGTCTCATTTGACCTGTCTCATGCAGCTCACAGAGAACATGCCATGGTACACCAGGCAGTCTGCTGCATGAGTACTTATGATGGGGAAGTGAAGAAAATGTCGGCACAGTTTACAACAAGGTGATGCTCTTCCCTCCCATGCAATGTTGCTTAGGAAATTCTGCAGCTTGGTGCTGGAGAGAAGGCTCCATTGTTAAGAACACTGGCTACTCTTCCGGAGAACCCAGGTTCTATTCCCAGCCCTCCATATGGAGACTCACAACTATCTCTTACTCCCATTTCAGGGCATCTGACAACCTCCTCAAGCATCTGTGGTCAGGAGGAATGCGTGTGATACATAGTACAGATGTACTTGCAGGAAAAACATCGGCACACATAAAACTAAAGAGACAAAAAGATGTATCTTCTTCAAAATCTCATGAAGTCCATGTGCTACTTTTCTCATTCTGTAATAGAAGAGACTGAAACTCTCGGTCAATAATAATTTAAACCCAAATAATTCCTTCAAAACATTAGTTACTCCAAGTTTTGTCATGTAAACTAGACTTAAAAGGTTCTCAGAACATACAATCTCTGCCCCATGTCTGTTGTTGTACATGCCTGCTTCCCAAATTAAACCACCTTGTTTCTTTTAGCATTTAACTCATATTTCAAAGAGAAATCAATTTATTGACTCTAAACCATGTTCGCTTCCAATTATAGAAGTTGAAAATGTAGCTTCCTTTCAGCAAACAACCCACATTTACCTTTCTCCTGCCCTCTCCAATAACTGGCCCATAATTTTCAATTAAATTGTGACAGGTATTACTGACTTGCTGAACAAGGCAACTTTGAATTTTTTATGATTTTACACACCTTTAGCTCACACTTGAGTGAATAAGGGTCCTGTGTTAAAGCTCATATTTTTATTACTTTACAGATATTTGTAGGATAACTAGAGACCTCTTATTTTTCATGATGTGTTGAATATCCATGATATCTTTTCAAATGCTGACTTCATTTTTTTGTCCTCAGTTTCTCTCTGTTTTCTGTCCTGGGCTAGTCTGGTTGCCTTCTCTATGACTCAGGCATTTTCCTGGTTCTGTCTTTCAAAGTTCCTTGGGAAGGCTTACATCTTGCATGTCTCCACCGTTTTTCACCTAACTCCTAGTTATTCTGGAGCTAATTAACTAGAAACTTTAGGGAAAAAACACAGTCTTGTGGATGATTTTGTTCTACAAATTTCAAGTTTCAGTGCACAGACTTTACTAATTTCATATTTCTATTCTAGAGTTTCTTTTGGTACATTTTAATTTTAAGAGTTAATTCTATATTTTCACATATTATTTTACATCTACTTTTTTTTAATTGTCTGAATTCTAGGAGCTTCTTAATAAATTCATTCTTTTAGTTCTTTCAGTTATTTCTTTAAAAATTTCTTTCATGATAATTTCCTGCATGAGTGTTTTCCATGTATGGATGTATGTGCACCACATACAGGGCTGTTGCCTGTGTAGGCCAAAAGAAAGTTTTGAATCCCCAGGAACTAGAATTACAGATGGTTGTGAGTCATATGTGGATTCTGGGAACTAAACCCCCATCTTCTGCAAGAGCAGCCAGTGTCCATAACTGCTAAGCCATTTCTCCAGTTCCCAAGAGCAATTGCTTAATATCTTAGAAAAAGCAAAACAAAACAAAAACCCACCACTATTATTGTATAGTAATAATATCTACTGAGAATACCGTGTGTGTTTGTAATGTTGTCATTTTTCCTTCCCCTGCTGTCTCTTACTGTCCTTTGGATTTCACTTTTCTACTTGATTAAGAAAGTTTCTTTTATAGTGAGACTAGAATGAAAGTTTGGGCAATGTTTTTGCTCTTAACTATTAAACAATGCTCTATCAAACAAATAATAAAAATTGATAGCCTCTATGTATATATGTTGGGCTTTTTGCAACATGATTAGCTAATAAACAAGATTCTGTAGTGTCTCTAGGTTTCTCCCTTGACTCCAAGCAAGCTAGCCCATGCACTGAGAGCTCTGCATTCAATAAGGAAACCGTAGTCTTATCTGTTTGCAGCCTGGCTTTCCCAGAACTACTGTAAACTGGTCCAAGTCTCTACCTCTTCTGAGATTCAGGGGATGAATAACTGTGGATGTGAAATGCTTTCTTCCTCTATTTCCCAGAATACTTCTTATTCTCCTGCTTCTCCATTCTACTGATCTACAAGCATATTTTCCTATTATTTTGTAGCCATTTCAAGAAGGAGAAAGGATGAATGATGAGTTTCCATTAATCATGTTTCCCTGAAAATGTAGAGAATTATTTATGCTGGCAGCTTGTTTCCTATTGGGCGAGGGTTGAAATGACGGAATTAAGACTCAAACATCTGAATTCCTGGCCTAGTTCTCACTATCTATCTCTGTCACCATGTTCATACCACTTCATCTTCCTACATATTTATCTATTCCTTTTATACTAGGCAACCAATGCAATGTTTTGGGCCCCAAGTTGTTATAGCAAGGAGACAAGATATCAGGTCCTATTGTAGATGAATGCAGAGCTTTTGATGACCATTTCGGAATTTGATGACTCAAAAATTTATCATGCCTTGAAACTACAAAGAACTGACCCTTTACTATTCATCCAATAAATTTATATTGAAAGCTATTATACTGACCAAGCAATTTTACTCTTAAGAGAAATAAAACTATAACACTTTGCAAAAACTTATAAAATACAAGGATATATCAATAATACTGAAAATTACAAAAACCTTATGTCTATCAACACATAGATAGATAAAATCAAAGGTACCACATCTATATTATCAATAGTATGAAGCCAAAAATATTAAAATAATGCATGCATTGAAGGTGCTATGGCGGACCTTGAGTAGCAACCTATTCCATAAAAGAAGCCAAGAAAAAGATAAAACACTAGATATTATGTGATCCTGCTGATATGACATTTCTAGAATAAGTTCAGCAAACCTTTCAACACAAAGTAGATTATTGATTGCTTATTGATGAGATGCAATAGGAGAGAAGACAGAAACATGAATGCTTATGAACACAAAGTACATACAGTTTGCAAAATTTACATTGTAAAATATAAAGTGATAAAATGTCCCAAAAAGTG
Organism: Grammomys surdaster; assembly: GCF_004785775.1. Lineage (NCBI taxonomy): Eukaryota > Metazoa > Chordata > Mammalia > Rodentia > Muridae > Grammomys > Grammomys surdaster. The sequence continues at coordinate 1,912,922 of NW_021604578.1, forward strand.
ATTATGATGATGAGTACACAACTATAATATAATGAAAATACGTAATTCTATACTTGCAATTGGCAAAGTATATAGCATATAAGTTATGTCTCCAAACACTGGTAAAATGTCATCAAAGACCATATGGAAGGAAAGAGTAGCCATTGCGTGCATTTTTTCAACACTAACTGAAAGAAATTTTAGTGGCTATTCTCTTTCCTTTTTTTCCTT
>NW_021604578.1:1913141-1921149 GCF_004785775.1 Grammomys surdaster
GAGAGAGAGAGAGAGAGAGAGAGAGAGAGAGAGAGAGAGAGAGAGAGGAGAGTGAGGGATAGGAGAGAGACAGAACCCAGGGAGTTAGGTGGATACAGAAAGGAGAGAATCTAAGAGGAGTCTGAGAGCAGGATACAATATGATAAAAATATGTGGAATTCTCAGAGAATACATTTTAAAGAAAAAATTTTAGAAATACAAAACAGGAGAATTAAAGCATTATTCGGTTTACAATTTAAGGCAATTTTCATCTCTAGAGGATAGTGGGTCTGAGCACTGATTTTTGGTTCCTTTTGTAAAATAGCCTGTCTCTATTTCAACAGGAATGTCAGCCTGAGGGAGATTGTACCATTCTTATTGTTTTAAGAAGTGTCTTAACTGGTGTCAATATTAATTAATAAAAAAGTATTGTAAAATGCCTGTAACTAGAAATTCTTTTCTATGAACCTTGTCAAGAATATAATAAAATACAAAAACATGTTGACTGAAGCACTGGTTATAATTGCTAAATATTTCAGGCAAATCTGAAAGTCTGAAATGAATAAATAGTTACTAACTTTGTGTGTGATTAGATTTATGGTTTTGCTTTTGTTTTTGCACTTGCTAAAGTCTTGAAAATGAAATAACAACTATGCATATAAGACTACTAAGTTGTAAGCTCAAAGCATAAACATTTGGTTTAAGTGAGTGGGCAGTGATTAGATTAAAAAACACTATGATAGTATTAACTAATAAACACGAAAAGGTCATGAAATTCATTTTTCTTCAGCCAAAGTCAGGTTTTAAATATCAGAGAAATATTTATCTAACGTTCAATGTCTATATTTATGTTTACAGGAACATAATAGTATATACATGTCTTTTAATTATATATCTATACCTTCTAGGTATCACTATGCATAGGTATATATATCAAATAATTTGCGTTACGTTTGTACACTATGATCAGAAAAAAAAAAAGAGGAGAGGCAGAGGAGGCAAGGGATTGTAACAGTTTGCTATATTCCATGTGCCATGACTTTTATTTCTGGTAAAAGAGTGCTAAGCAGCCATTAAATCCTTCATATGCATCTGGGCAGCACAAATTAGACTTGGAGGGACAGAGAGAGGAAGGAAGAGTGGGTGCTGGGAAGAACATATGTTGAGTGGGATATAGACGAGTTGGAGAAGGAAAATGGAGGGTGATTATGATCATATTTCATTGTATATATGTATGAGATTCTCAAAAATAAAGAAACATTATAATTTAAAATCAATTCCTATACAGGAAAAGTTATTTTTAAAAGAAAATTATTACTTAGACAATGTAAAAAATTTTCTAATGTATGAAGATTTTTCCCTCAATACTACTGCCCTGCCTCTTCTCCTAAAATACGGCACCACCCTAATTCATAGTCTGGTACGCATTTACAAAATGTAAGAACAAAAATTTTGTCATAGACCCTGAAAATATTCCATGTTCTTCATGCAGTCCTACTTCATGTACTTTCAATGCATTAACACATATATTAATGCTAATATTGTACTTACAAGGGTCTATATTTGAAAGGATTCACACTAAGTCCAATATCTATTGCTAAGCTGTGATATTAATTATCTGAGAACATAGAAGGTCCACCCTGAATGAGAAAGTGATCACATGAAATTTATGCCATGGACATTTTGTGGGTATCATGCTCACAGTGGGAGTGTCATTGAGTGTAAGTATGCTGAATTATAGATCTTATTTAAGCTGTGTCCCACTGGAGATGATACCTTAGTTGCTGGATTTTGATCTAGCAGATACAGCTAAATTCAACACAGTTTACTGAACACATATTGAATTAATAAATAATATGTCTTTGTAATATTTGTAAATTGTGTTATTCAAATAAAATAAGTATGCAGATAATGAATATGATTGGTATAGTATACATATCTAATATTTTTTGATTTTCAGCAAGTCCTCAAAAGCAATCTTCAGATTTATTCTGGAAAAATGAAAATTATATTTGACTTACTATAGTTAAAATATTTTATCTCTCCACCATGCATGAAATGCCATTTAATATTCAAACATTGACTAAAACTTTAAGTAATAAAATATTGCAAAGGTGTAACTTAATAAACTAATAGCTTAAGATCTCTTTTTTTATTTTTTTATATTGGGATTACCACTGCTATAATCATTATGAAAAATATGATTAAATTTAAAGATATAAAAAGATTCACTTAACATAGAAATAAATCTTTGAGGTTTATTCTGGCTCTGTTGATATGGGAAAACAAGCAGATGACTAAAGAAAGCAGAGCGCACCCAGCTTAGAGTTATTGTTAGAATAAGCTAATTAGACCTTAACCCTCAGAAGGTTGAATTATTTTCTTGTGAATAGCACCTGGAAGTAAATGGTCTCTTTCTGATGGACTGAGGAATGAGGTTGAAGGCTCCCTTCTCTAATGAGCATGTCGGTGACCTCTAACATCAGAGGTCACGTGCACCTGTGAAGCACAGAGGTGGTGGTATCTTCAGAAAATGATTCCCCTGAAATGTGAGTAGGTAAAGTACAGTAGGCTTTCTACATGGTTTCTACACTGATAATGAAAAGCAGAAGTCACAATGTAACCCTTGCCACCCATAACAAAGGACACAATGTCAGCTGGCATCTCCATAGAACAGAAACATTTTTTTAAATCAGCCATTGTGTAAGCACTAACCAACATAGTAACAGCAGAATCGCGAAAATAGAATATATATATATATATATATATATATATATATATATATGTATTATGTATATATACATTTAAATTTAACTTTCTTGGTTGGTAATTTTCAATCAAAGAGATACAGCAGAATTCAGTACCGTTAACTGAACACATAATGATATTAATAAATAATATGTCTTTGTAATATATGTAAACTTTGTTATTCAAATAACAAAGAAGTAATAAATTTTTCCCAAGGTAAGTTGCTTTCACAATGAAATCACCCATCTTGTTAGATGATAGCATAGTGCTAACTTGGCTAGCATGCTCATGGCCCAGAGTTTGATCCTTAGCAATACACAAACACAACAGAGAGAGAGAGAGAGAGAGAGAGAGAGAGAGAGAGAGAGAGAGAGAGAGAAACACACAAAAACAAATCCAGAAAAGTATTTTAAATATTCTTTCATCACACTTGAATACCATAACTAACAACTGGTTAGTTATGAGCAGTAAGATCTCATTTGTCTATCTTCCATTATGGAGTTTGGAATGGATCAAAATTTTCATTTTAACCAGTAAATGTATAATCACTACTGCTTACCTCAAAATATTTCTACTTAACCTTGAAATTAAATGTGCACCGTTAACACAAATTTCAAAAAGGCTGAATCCATACCTTCAATGTAAAACTCCATGCCTGTGTGAGTTCTTTTTTTAAGATATCTACAACAAACTGGAAAGTCAATGAGGGAGAAATCCCTCAACTAGGCCTCCAAACACATATCTGCACATGCACGCAAGTGTGCGCTCACACACAGAGAGACAGAGAGAGAAAGAGAAAAAGAAAGAGAAACAGAAACAGAAAGAGACACAGAGACAGAGAATGAGACAGGCAGAGAGAGAGAGAGAGAGAGAGAGAGAGAGAGAGAGAGAGAGAGAGAGAGAGACAAGCAGAGAGAGAGAGAGAATAGAAACAGGAGAGACATACTCCCACTCAAAAGAAAGTTAAAATTTTTTTAAATGTACATTACAGTATTTTCCCTAGTCTAGATAATTAAATATCTCAGAAAATTCATCATATTTCCTAGCTTCTTCCCCGTGCTTTCTTACAAAGTTAATAACACTGGGCTCTTCTGAAGGTTCCTACCATCATCTTTCCTAAGAAAGAAGGGAAACACAGAGCCTCTGCCCTAGTTACACTGAAAGTGGGAGACTCCAACCTGCCAGACACAAAAGTAGCACACTCGGACTGTGGTGAGTAAAAGAGGCACTAGCTAGTTGTCTGAAAGTGTTATCAGGAACACAGCCCTTGCCCTAGCCCAGTACACCTCAGCCTTCCTAATGCTGCAACCTTTTAATATGGCTCTTCATGTTGTGGTGACCCCCAACCATGAGATTATTTTCATTGCTACTTCGTAACTTAACTACGCTATTGTTATGAATCTCAATGCAAATACTTTTGGAGACTGAGGTTTGACATTGCAACCCACAGGTTGAGAACCACTGTCCTAGTAGGCTGGGAGGCTCCAGCCTTAGAAGTCATCTTGAAATGGGCACCAACCAGAATATTAGGCACAATGTCAAAACCATGACATTTATTGGAGAAAGAGTCATGCTACACTCAGCATCAGGAGAGTGAGCAACAAACAGGACAAACACTCTTGGCCTCACAGATACTTATGAAAGTAACAAGCCAAGAATCCACTTTGTTTCTCAACTGTCCAGAAACAAAACCCTTTCGTGGAAACGTACTCTTACAAGTTCCTTTTTCTGTTGGTAGGTTCATGAATCTAAGCTTGACATCCTAGTATTTCCAGCAAAACATTTCCCTTAGAGTATCTTCCTCTGGAAAAGTCTGTGACGAGCAGATCAAAAAAGGTAGCTTGAACATTGCTTGCACTGTTGTGAAAGAGGTTGCTGGAATTTTGCCTGGTTTCAGTTGTGGTTTTAACAACTACATTATCTTGGCATGTCATAGGTTTTCGAAATGCTTCCAACTGGGTACTTTGTGAGTATAGAAAAATGCCAATTAAATAATGTCTTCTGACCCTAAATACGTACAATAGGTGCATGATGGCCATGATCTCTTAGGAAACAAATATATACAGAAATTCCAAGTTTCAACTTTTTTCAGATATATTCTGTCTTAAATTTTAAGTAAAAATGGTTATTTAGTGTATTGTTTCCATTTTTTTTTCATTTATGCAAGGGAAATCAAGTCCCCTAAATCATACTGGAGCTTGTCTGCATATAAGCTCACTTCTTAGTCATCAGTCCTCTCTGTAAAGTGCAGCATGAAACTGAATCATCCCTCGCTTTCACCTCCCACCTTTGTGCAGCATTTGCTTTGTCTCACCAAGTCTTCTTGGGGAAATATGTAGGCTCCTTTAGTTTCACTGATCCACAGATTGGACATATACAATTCTAGCTCATGAAAAGTCTCTATATATGCTAGAAAAAAATAAATGAGGGGGGTTTAATCATTTGTTACATGTGACAGTTTGAAAAGCGCCATCATTTTTCTCTTGACGAATATATAAAAGTATCATTTGGAATCATTTAGTTAAACACGATATCAAGGAAAAAAACATTTAGCACATTTGTGAACGTTACCACTGAATGTCATAATTTTAATATCACTCTCATTTTGGTTAATAAGATTGTTGACTATTTTCTTGCAGTGGTTTTATTTTTAAAAAATTATGGTATCATTTGCATTAAATTTCCATGCAGGAATCAAAAAGAGATGATATTCAAACCAGATTCCAATTCCCACTTTTAAATCTCTATAGAGTGTAATTATCCTAATTTGCCTTAGATAGAGCAAGACCATCTATGAGTTTGCTTCCGCGAATATCTTCCTCACAGAGGATATATGTTTTATTATTTGGGAGGCTTTTTAAGCCTGAACATTCTTTCAATCAGACTCAACTGCAGACAATACATAGCATTAGCTAGTTTAAGTCCTTCAGTAGAATTTTCCTATGTGTTCTTCCAAATAAGCATTTTAAAATTAAATCTTTCCTAAAATCCATCCACTCTGTGCACAAGAAATAGAGACTGCTGGTTTTTTGAGACGATAAATATCTCAGGGAAGATGGAGAGTCAACCCAAGCCTTGTAGAGCTATATTCTACAGTTAACTTGATTCAGAACTGTGGACAGCTCCCTCCCCTGCAAGCCCGTAATGGCAATTTCGGTTTGTTTCTAAAAGCTACTGAAGTAATGCTTTTTGTTGCTATGTTTGCTTGCAGTTTACCAGGAGCCTATGCATACGCTCAGTGTGCACATACACCCTTTTCGTTGTTGTTGTTGTTTTTTGTTACCGTTGTTTTTGCTTTCTCTAGTTCGAGCGAATTAAATAAACAAACAAGTAAATATCACCTCGAGTTACTAGTTTGGGATTTTTCAGAAAGAAGCTCTGCCTGTGTTCAGGACCGTGTCGCACTAATTAGAGGATCTACTTCACGACCTTCATTTGTCAGTCTCTAAACATGCTTATTAACCAAATGAATACTCGGGCCACAAATAAGATCAGGAAACTCATATTAATTTTCTCCTGCTGACAGCTCTGCTGCCCTTCCTCCCAGGCTGGGAAACTGGAAAGACATTCTGAAATGGATTTGTAGTCAAGGTCAAGAGCGGGTGTCGCTCTATTTCAGAAAGGGGGCTCTGGAAACGACCCCCCCCTCTGTTTCGGGAACTCGAGGCTTCCTGTCAAGTTCTTGCCCAGTAGGGCAGCGCCCGCTCCGCTGAAACCTCCAGTCAGAGACTACCCAAGCGCAAGTGCCCTTCCTGTGCTTGCCAGCCACTGATCTGGAGAAATTCAGTGGTGACAAGGGTGCCTATAAGCATAAGAACAACAGATTAACACTCCCAGGGGCGAGAGTGGCAGGAACAGCTAGGACCTGTGAGTCACTGCCTCCAGTTTTCTCATCTCCGGGATCCCAGAAGCATCTTTTTTAGTCCCCTTTGGGAAACTGCGCTTAGCAAGGATACCTGCCCCGTCCTAACACTCCCATTACAGAAGTAAAAGTTTCCCTAGTGCAACTTAGCAACCTCTTGTCCATTGGTCACTGTGGCCTTCTTTCCTCCTCGTCTGTCCCCAAAGTTCACCAGGCAAAGGAGAAGAGTCTCCCTGGCGCTCCGGGGAGAAGAAACTCCCTACCCTAAACCTTTCCTCTGTAGAAACTAGTTGGAAGAGTGGAATGTGGCCAGTCTAAGTAGAAGCCTCCAGCATCGCTGCCCCGCCTGCCCCTCACCCCACTGTGAGTCCTCGGGGCGCCCCTTCCCAGAGGCGGGATAGGATGCTGGGAGGTGCGTCAAGGGGAGCAGGGTGGGGCGGCTCCAGGGAGCTCTCACCTGAAGTCACTGTACGGATGGATAATCCAGAAGCCTGCAGTTTTAACCCTTTCCTGCTCCTTCTCCACCGCCTTCTGGCTCCCGAACATGCGGAGGGAGAATTTGTTGACCCCAGGCTGCAGCATGGAGGTGAACTGCCTCTGCATGAAACCATACTGCCGCCGGGGCCCCTCGGCATCCTCGAAGCTGCCCGCGGGTTCCTCTCCTCCGCCGCCGTCCACCTTGAAGCACACGGAGTTGCCGTGTTCCTTCCCGGCCGCGCCGCCCCCCGGAGGGGTCCCCAGACGCTTGTCGGCCGCCGCCGGCCCCGTCGCGGGTGCCTTGGAGGGGAAGACGCTGTTGCCATCGTCGCGGCTGTTGGACGCGGAGTTGGGCTTGCCGCTACCTTCCATGCCCGGAGGACGCGACGGGCGACGGCGCGGGCTCCAGACTCGCTGGGGACTCGAGGCCAAGGGGCAGGGACCGGAGCCGGCTGCCCGAGAGTCCGGCTGCCAGTCCCGGCGGCAGCGGCGGCGGCGGCGGCTACTGCTTCCCGCCCGCCCGCCCGCGACGCTGCTCCGCTGCGCGCCTGGCTCCCGCCGCCGCCGCTGCCTTCAGTGGCTGCGCTGCGGGCTCCGCCGCGCTCCCGGCTCCGCCGCGCCTGGTGCTGAGGCTGAGGCTGCGGGCGCGGGGCGAGGCTCCGCCGCTCGGCACTCTCGAGCCAGCGCCGCCCCTCGGCTGCCCCCTGCCGGCCACACACCGCCGCTCCCAGCGCGCTCCCCGCCGCTCTCCTGTGCCACTTCTGCCCAGCGTGACATTGAACTCCGGAGCCCGCCCCGGACGCGTATTTGTACGTCTAGAGGGAGGCTCGCTGGGTGTGGGTTTGCAAAAGTGGGAGGAGAGAAAAGGAAAGGAGGGGGAGGTAAAGGGGAGGAGGGAAACAACAGAGGAGGGAGAAATGGAAGAAGGGAGGGAAGGAGGGG
>NW_021604578.1:1921249-1933950 GCF_004785775.1 Grammomys surdaster
AGATAGGTCTGAACTAGCAAGTTGCATTAATTCAGAACAAAACTCCGCCTAAAAACATCCGAGACACTGAACGCCTGTTGGAATGATGTTACAAATAGAGAAAGGGGGTCAGGTTAATTCTGCTCACTATGAATCCACTTATAAAGCGAGATGGACATAAAATCAAGGAGACACGCTGAAAAAAAAAGGTATTTTGTGGAAAAGAGAGAGAGGGGGACAGAGAAGCAAGAAGACAAAAGGGGAAAAATCGAGGGGGGGGGCACACAACTAGCAAATAGAGCTTTGTAGCCATGGATAATCAGCTGCCTGGGGCTTTTCAGATTAAGGATCTGTACCTAGGGACAGACAACTGACCTCCTTCTACTTATCCTGTTTATTCTCACACAGCTCCTTAAGCAGGAATGGGGTTCCTTCCTAGGAAGGCCACTAACAGCAACACACATGTGAGCAACTCTATTGGCCAGCCCTGCTGGAAAGAAAAGAAAAAATGTGTAAGAGATAAGTGACCTAAAATGACCTTTCGTTTAAGATAAGTTATACAATCAATAACCACACAGAGAGATAAATATGCTGCTCCGTGTTCAGCAACACCATGCTCAGAGGTCGAGATAGCTTGGAATCCAGTCAGAATGCCATGAAGTAGTCTCTGGTGAAGCTTACCACGTGCGACTGATGCTGAGGACAGCGTTCTCAGATTTCTCTTATTCCCTTCGTGTCTCCCCAACCCACTGGATTAGCTAATAGAAGCAAAATGTGCTGCCAAAGTTACCATTCACTCAGCAGGGCATCTTGGAAGTCTGAAGAGTTTCGAGACTATAAGCAGCCCAGAACATCTGTTCAAGATACCAGCAATAATTGCCTCCATGCCCACAACCTCTTCAGAGCAAAGCTCACCCTGCCAAGACATAGCTCCTCTGGTTTACTGTTTGCTGAGGTCACATGAGGGAGAGGAAACTCTTCAGGGAGCGATTCTTTGTCAGGGTGCCAACCTGTGGCACAAGAAAGAAAAAAAAAACAGTTGAGACCAATCACTTCTGGTTTTGTTTTGTTCTCAGGACAACCTGGAATCTGTTGATAAAGCCAAGTAACAAGAGAACAGGAAAATTCATGAGTTTTCAGAGAAGCTGAGGAAGGAATAGAGAAGTGTAGGTCACACGGCATCTGCTTTCAGTCAATCAAAGCACAGACCCTCACAAAATAAGTATATATGGTCAAAAATTTATGTCCAGAGATAGAGAAGTAGCGTTATAGCATTCTGATCTAGCAGCACAGGAAACCTGGAAATCACAAGGTCAGAAGATGAGATTCGGCAGCAGAGGCAGAGAAAACCACAAGGATGAACAAAATCAAAAACCCTCAAATGATCCAGCATTCACTCCCACTTTTATCATTAAACTAAAAAGATTTCTCTACTTTTATCCATTCTGTATCCCTCCCCAACCCCTCTATTTTCAGTGTGAAAATGTATATTTTAGGAGGCTGGAGAGATGGCACAGTGGTTAAGAGCACTGACTGCTCTTCCAGAGGTCCTGAGTTCAATTCCCAGCAACCACAAGGTGGCTCACAACCATCTGTGATGGGATCCGATGCCCTCTTCTGATGTGTCTGAAGACAGCTAGAGTGTATTCACATACATAAAATAAATGTTAAAGAAAAATTTTTAAAAAAGAAAATGTATATTTTAATGTAAATTTTGTCTTATAATAATGTAAAAATAAACCACCTAAGATGCTATGTCTTAATAAGTTTATTTATTATTTATTTATTTATTTTCAAATCCTTGTCTTTATTCTATTTCACCTTGTTTATGATCATGAACAGGCAGTTACTTTTAGTAAACTTTTCCTGAGTGTCATTGTTTTCGCTAAATATGACAGAATTGCTGATTAAAAACAAGATCTTATAACGGAACTCCAGGCACAACTAAGATGAAACAGAGGCTATGCGTTGGTCCAAGTCCAGCATAAAGAATGTGTTTTATATGTTATAATTACTAAAACATAATTTTTAAAACTGATGATGTGTGTGTTACATCAGTTTATTCAAAGTTATCACCAACATACAGATAACGTCCATCTGTCGATTTCACATTTGTGGTGCTGATCCACAGTTGTTTAGAATGTAGGCCCCCATGAGAAGCTTCCTTGGGGAGATAGTAGAACTTGAAGGATCAGGGTAGGATACACACAGTAAAAGAATGAGAATAATGAGAGAACAAAGATCTGGAGCCATAGAAATCTCTTGATAGGTTTCTATAGCAAATACTCTTGTGCTGAAATCCTCTGAACAAAGTGTGATTCTTAAAGTCTCCTTAGAGAGGGGATTACAATTATGTTGACTCTGTTGTACTTTATCTGTGAAGTGTCTTATACTTCAAAGGAACTTGATATCTGAGGACCTATCAGAGATTATCAATGACGAGTTTATTTCAGGAGAGTCGGCTATTGGTTGTAATGACTGGTGTTTTGTGTATACTAGCATTGTAAGGGTTTTTAAACCTCCCCTGTCTCCTTTAATGCTCTGCTTAAGATCAAATTGCAGACAGCAGCAGAAGATTAATATGAATCTAAAATAAAATCTCCATGCAGCCGACTCAAGCACATGTGAAATGAGACACAATGATAGATGGGTGACTTGAAAACTGACGACTTATTGGAAAATTCTGAGGAGAACTTCGAGGTTTATGGGCTTGTTAGTAGGATGCAGGCAAATGCTGAAACACATCTAAAGACATGTCAGAAGAACTCTGCTGAAGAAAGCAGTAGCAAAGAAGCTTGTCTTAGACAAATTAGATCATCTGGCTGGAAAGCAACTGCCAACATCACACTTAATGCGAAACACTAGAGGATGGCAGAACAAGACACCCATCTCCAGCATGTCTGTCACATAGGCTAGTATAAGTTGATTCTCTTGTCTCCCTGAAAACTCAAAAGAATCAAGTGGATAGCTATAACAAATAGCATAAATCTGAAAGTTCATGTAAATTGTACATGATAAAAAAAAATTTAGTGTTTCTCCTAAGATCACTAAGACTAATGATTCCTTTCATTGCTACAAATATATGTGAGAACAATTCACTAATAAACAAGGACAACATGAGATACACAATTCAAAACACCACTAAACTTTATAAAAAAAATAAAGTGTAATTAAATAAATGAAATCCAATACTTAATATTATAAATGTGATGATTCCTCCCAAATTTGTCAAATTTGAATTGTAATCCCTCCAAACTCCCTTGGAAGACAAATAGGCCAGAAATACTTTTAAGGTTTACTTAGAAATGTTCTTATGAAATAATCATGTATTGTATATAGGTATAGAGACATGGGTGAATGGGTAAAATGTTAGCTGTGGGAATAGGAAGGCATGAGTACGTAGAGCATCGCTTTAATCCTAACACTCAAAAGAGAGAGGCACATGGATCACTGTGTGTTACAGACTAGCCTAGTCCACATAGCAAGTTCCGGGACAGCCAGGGCTACACAGAGAAACCCTGTCCCTAAAAACCAGAGAAGGGGCTTGGGGGAGGGTGGGAGTGATAGCTGGAGACATTCAATTCAATTCAATTCAATCTTATATGGGGGATTCAGATAGGACACTACCGATAAAATAATAATAATAGTCCATTTACTGACAAGTGTAAATTCACTGTACTCAGCCCAGTAAAAGGATACTAAGAAAGGTAATGAAATAGAATGAAACCAGAAACCTGCTCTGTCTTGTATTGATTACATTTCAAAATGTGTGACTTCAAACCAAAGAATCAAGGATACATTGTGCAGTAAATTGTACTCAAAAAAAAGATTAAGTAACAAGTTGAGGAAGAAAGAAAGTGAAATGTAGCATCATGCTGTTTCTTAAAGTAACATTATTTAGCATATGAAGTAAATACTGAAGCTAAAATAAGAATAGGTAAGAATAGGAAATATTGATTGCTATCATCAAACTTCTGTTTAAACTCAACACAATCATACTTTAAGTACAAAATAGTAGGAAATGTTAAAATACTTTATAAAAACAATTATGCCTTTGCATATAAATTTATATAAACATGGATTTTATGCATAGAAAAACTCTTACATGTGTAATGAATAGTACCATTTCTACATTAATATCTTATACAAAGTTAAATAATTTTATATGCATAAAAGACAATATATTTTTAACATTTTCTTTACTAATAAATATTTGACATTTGGGCCATTTGCTTTTATATACAACTTTACAATCTGTATTATTTTTATACCTCTGTGTACATCTAGATTAAAAAATATTGAATGTAAAGAACATTACTAAACCACAGTAATGTGTATATTTATTTTTGATAATAACTGTCAACACACTCTTTAAAGCATGGGCCTGTCTATATTTCTACTTAGATTGCATGAGGTTCTTTGTTATCAATACTTGGACAAACATAACATATTAAAATATTTATGATTTAAGAGAAGCAAGAAAGCAAACATAGGCTCATTGTGGGTTTAATTAGATAATCTCAATTTTTAATAAGGATAAACAAGTTTCTCAGGTCTGTTGGATTCCTCAGTTATTCTTTACCATTTGATCAAATACGATTTGTGAATATATTTTACTTTAAGCACATATTTACATTAAAAATATTCTCCATGCATCTGGCTTGGTAACACATACCTTTAATCCCAGCATTGGGGAGGCAAAGACACATCTATGAGTGTTCAAGGACAGCCTAATGTAGGCTAGGCAAAGCTACGTAATGAAATCTTGTCTGAGGAAAAAAAACGCTCTATAACATAAATGTAATTTTAGAACCACAAAGTCCTTCCAAGTATGAAGAGAGAGGATACATGAAAAATTAATAAATTTGAGTAAATTAGTCTTCTATCTCCTCCATTTGGGACCCTGTGATCCGTTCAATGGTTAGCTGTGAGCATCTACCTCGGTATATGTCAGACTCTGGAAGAGCCTTTCAAGAGACGGGTATATCAGGCTCCTCTCAGCATACACTCCCTGACAACCACAACAGTGTTTGCATTTGGTGATTGCACCTAGGATGGATCCCCAGGTGGAACACTCTCTAGATAGTCCCTCCTCCAGTCTGTGCTCCACACATTGTTTCATATTTGCTCCTGTGAGTATTTTGTTACTCCTTCTAAGAAGGACTGAAGCACCCACACTTTGGTCTTTCTTTTTCTTGGGCTTCATGTAGTCTTTGAGTTATGTCTTAGGTATAGTGAGCTTTTGGGCTAATATCTACTTATCAGTGACTACATACTATGTTTTTTGTTACTGTGTTACCTCACTCAGGATGATATTTTCTAATTCATCCATCTGCCTAAAAATATCATGAATTCATTGTTTTTAGTAGCTGAGTAGTATTCCATCGTGTAAATGTACCCCATTTTCTATATCCATTACTCTGTTGAAAACATCTGGATTATTTCCAGCTTCTGAAAATTATAAATAAGGCTGCTAAAAACATATGGGAGCATGTGTCCTTCTTATATGTTGGAGCATCTTTTGGGTATATGTTCAAGAGTGGTATCTCTGGATCTTCAGGTAATAGTATGTCCAATTTTCTGAGAAACTGCCAGACTGATTTCCAGAGTGGTTCTACCAGCTTAAAATTCCACCAAAAATGGAGGAATGTTCCTCTTTCTTCACATCCTTGCCAGTATCTGCTGTTATCTGAGTTTTTAATCTTAGCCATTTTGACTGATGTAAGATGGAATCTCAGGGTTGTTTTGATTTGCATTTCCCTGATGACTAGAAATCAATCCAGTATTGGAAATAACAGTTTTCATTCAGAAGTCTGGTTCTGAACATTTTCAGACATATTTAGAAGTTAGCTGCAGTTCTTTATGATGTTATATTAGCAAGAAATAAAGGTGGGGTAGGATCTGGATTTTAAACAAGTATTAGTAAATGTGTTAAGGCTCTTTCAATTGTCAAGTTAAAATTACTTTTATGTCTTTTTTATTGGATATTTTATTTTTTTACAATACAGATGTCATCCCCTTTCCCCATTTCCCCTCCCTAGAACCCCCTATCCTATATCCCCTCTTCCTTTATGCTTTTATACCATTTTAATTACATGCATGTATTAAGGTCAATTCTAGGTTAAGGGTCTAGCAACACAATAGATGCAAATATTCAAGGAACAAGCAAGACAATAAACACAAATAGTCAAAGAAAAAGCAAGGCATTAAACACAATTATGTGAACACTCCCGAGATCACTGTTTCTAAAGGCTTATAAGGATGACCAAAGTATCTGAGCCTACTTCCCTGTCCTAGCTCAAGGTCATTTTCATGTCTGAAGCCTACTTCCTTGTTCTAGCCTAAAATTTAGATTCCTGTCTGAAAGTACTTCTTTGTCCTAGCCTAATATTTAGATTCCTGCCTGAGATTACTTCTTTGTTGTAGCCTAAGATTTAGATTCCTACTTGAAATTACTTTTTTGTTCTAGTCTAATGTCAGATTCCTGCCTGCAGTTCATTTCCTTGTCCTTGGCAAATGTCATATGCCTGCCAAACAGCCCCAAAGGCTTTCCACCTTTCCCCCCTTTTTTATTTCATTAACAAGACTGAGCTTGTCTTAGATCGTTCTGACAAAAATGGCTTCCTTACCTACCATGGAATATGCATTATCAAAAACAATGCACTTCTGTCTTAGGTTGGTAAGGCTCTGTGCAGAATCTTACCCATCCTTGGCTTGCCAGCCTGTTAAATTAATAACTCTATCTGGGGGTCCATTATCAGTTTCAAGTCATATACTTTGGCTGCAAGTCTGTTGATGTAGTTAGAGAAAAGCTTTAACACGATAGGCAGGAATAAAAGTATTCCCAGGACAAGAAGGGCTAGCCTGGTCAAGCTATATATGCCTTTCCTGAGGTTTGACTGAAATGGAAATACTGACCTCAGGTCCTGGATAATTTTATTGGCATTATCTGCATCATCAAAGCTCAACAGAGCAGCATTCTTTAAATTTATAATCTCACTATGCAAAGTTAATACATCCAGAGAGGTGTTAGGATAATGCCAAATATCCTACAGGTGTCTTTAAACCTTTTTCTAATTATAATGACAATCATTGTGAATTTCAAAAGTAACACTACTCCAATGATATTTGTGGTGACACTTGGGATGGCTCCTAACTCTTGCATCCTGAATCTCCTTCAGATACTTTGAATAGATTATAGAGCATCATTTGTTGTTTCAGATACCTATATAAATCCTTTTGTATACTCAATACATTAGTAACATTTTTTTTCCTAGATGGGCTACTTTTCATTGTTTCACCTTCTATTGTACTGGTCCTTGTGAGAGCTTTGTGTCTTTTACTGTAACTGTTTATATTGTGTATTCTTATAGTTATTGGACCTTATGTAAAATGTATATGTGCTACTGCACCCACCCACCCCACCCCCCAAAAAATCCCAGGCTGCGGACTGTTCCTGTTACTGAATGACATTTGACAGTTTATAATAAATCAGAACATTTCCATTATTTTCTAAAAATTTTAATATGTGTGTATTCTGTTTACCCCAAAGAAACAACAAAACTGTCTTCTGTGTTTGTAGCTTTGTCCCTTATATCTTTCTAAAAACTGTTCATTTATTTTCTATTTACAGTAGTTCTCATCCTGTGGGTCTCGACCCTTCAGAGTCAAGTGACCCTTCACTGAGGTAGATAAATAGAAAACACAGATATTTACATTAAGATTCTGACAGTAGCAAAACTACAAAAATAATTTTATGGGTGGGGGGGTCACCACAACTTGATAAACTTTAGGAAAGGCTCCCAGCCTTAGAAAGGGTGAGGCTCACTGTTAGAGAATGCAAGAGGGACACATTCTTTATGTCTGCTGTTTTTCAGCAATGAATTTTTAGTTTTGTTGAAAAGGCTGGATATTTTTCTGCTTTTTATTTTATTGATCTCTGTTATTGCTGTTTTAGGGATCCAAGTTATACTGTTATTTTGAACCTAATTTTCAAGTATCCTATGAAAATTGTTCCAGAGTCCTCTTGTGCAGTGCGTATATTGAGTATGAAGAAATCTACTAAAGGCTTGCCTTTTCTATGCTTCTCCATTTAAGAGCTTATCTGTCCTTTGTATTTCACACAAAAGTTTTCTTCTAAGATTATTAACTTTTACTATCTGCCTGGAAGTTTCTGAATTTTTTTGGTGTATAGACAGAAATCTTTACGGTTTTCCCATAACATTTCATCTTTAAATTTTAAAGGAGTTATTTCTGAATCTGACATTAACTTGAGCCACTCCTGCATGACTGGTAATTTAATTAAACTTTGTGTTATTTTCCTAAATTCTACATTCTTTGTATAATCATTAAACATGCCTAGTAGAAATGTGATTTACCTTCTCCTGAATAATTTTAGTTGGTTATTACATTACTTAGATTCATGTGTAGAGCAGTTTCTAGACTTTGGGGTGAGTTTTTTCATAAAGCACAATTTAGTCTATCTTTTATTTTACTCTTGTAACTATCCATCTTGAAGAACTCTATTAATTTGTACAGCAGAGACTCAATAGATACCAAGTTTATACTGCACAATTTCTCCAGAACTGAAAAGAAAACGAGAAAATAACCCTTAGGACCTACAACATTCTCTTCTTTCTGAATTTTATTTTACTGATGTGTCTTTATATTACTTATATGTGAAAAGTGTTTTGGTTTTCTTACAACTGCTTAAATACTGATATTTAAATCTTTGCTTAATAATAAATAGAGAACAATTAAATATATCTGATAGTGGACATCCTTGAGATGATTCTGATAGCTTAAAATTGAGTCCTGTTCTGACTCTATGTTCAATGAGATAAATTAGAAGACAAGAAGACCCACTGTATACTAAGAAAATCAATCAATATGTAAGAGGTTGAGTGTCTGTGTGACTTTTAACTATATGCATACATACTTACATATGTGTACACAGACACATAAATAATCATGTTGAATTGTCTAATCATTTTCAATATGTTAATGATATCAATTATCAACTATAAGAATTAAAATTTCCACAGTAAAATGCTGTTTAGTTTAAAGCTTATTAGTATAGATTCTAATATAAAAATGGAAATGGTTTCCCTTATTTCTCTCCAACCTCAAAATGAATATCCTCTTGAAGAGCTCCCCCAGACTCTTAGAATTCAGTGGGCTGTTCACAGGTTCAGGACAGGGCCAGAGAGACAAAGAAAGGCTCTCATGTGTTCCTCTGTCTGTTCCTGCTTCCTGGTCTTCTTTATTTTCCCTCTACCTTATTATGAATAATATATATTCTAAGTAGATTCATATTTTTTTTACCCTTTCCTGATTCAACAGGAAGCCTCAGAGGAGAGAAGTGTTTCTTTATCAAGTTCACCCCAAAGCTTACAGAATAAAGTTTGGTACCAAACAGGGATGAGATTGCATTTTTATTTTTAAATGAGTGAATACAAGTTCTGTAGGGATCCCCATGTACAGTCGGGAGACTACCTCCATACTTTTCACTGTGAGAGCGATTCTCACAACATATTTGCATCATCGATTTCCACCTTGGCCTAGAGTGTAATATTAAATTAGCTCTATAATTTGTACGGATTACACAATTTTATTCAGAAGAGAACCATAACCATTCTATATTCCACAGACAACTTGCTTCAAACTAAGCATAAACTTTTAAAGCAACTATTGTCTCTAGTTAACTATGTAGGATAGAGAAACCACTACTAAATTTTTTACATAATTTTTATGTGACAGAAAGCCATCCTGACTATAACCTGTCAGAATACACAGTCCCTACGCTCCTAAATGAATGGCCATGCTTTTGTTTTAGTTAAGATTGGCAAATTGCTTTAATCAAATTCATTTCTTGCCATTGAAAATTACTAGATGTCCAATCGCCTGATCAATTAAGACAAAAGATGGAAAAGAGTTAATAATTAGCCAACACTGAAATCTTCCATTTTAATTTCCTTGTTAAAACTCTGCTCCTTTTGACCTCTTGCTCACCAGGCCAAACCTCATGACTTATTGACTCAGAGACGGGGGCGGGTACTGTCACCGCTCACAACAAAGAGCCTATTGATCTGGTTTGTTTCTGGGAGCTAATGCTCCCACCTCTTTGGTGAGAAATAAAAAAAAAAATGTCTGGAAATGAAATTGAAAATTACTTTAAATAAGAAAATACCATAATACTTTTGACTATCAGACAAGTAGAATGCTTAAACGGAGTTAAAGAGATTAAGTTTGAGAATGCTGTCTCTGCCACAAGCAATTACCTGAAATACAGCTCAGTTTCATCCATCTATTTGCTTTGTTTTGTTTTGTTTGGTTTTGTTTTGTTTGGTTTTGTTTGGTTTGGTTTGGTTTGGTTTGGTTTGGTTTGGTTTGGTTTGGTTTGGTTTTTTCTTGAAAGGCAAGGTGTTTGATTGGAGCCACAGAAGTCATTCACCCATAAAATGAGTTCTCTGCCTGGAGTGTAAATCTCTCACACATTAAACCAACTCTAGTAAAGAAAAAAAAATACTAATATGTCCTCTATGAAAACTATTTGTCACTAACACCTTATACTGAGTGTGTCTGATATTCCCAGTTTCTCTGCATTTTCAGCCTTTATTTCTCCTTCTTGCACTACCTGATTAGAGCATAAACTCAAAGTCTAAAGCCAGAGGCAGAGCAAAGCTGGGCCATCCCTCTAATCCCAATCCTATCAGGAGATGATTGCCCCAGTAAGCAGAAGCTACAACCCTGATGGTGTCCCCTAGGTCCTATTATCTCTCTAATTACACAGCCTACCTGTCTCTCCCTCAAACACTGCTCCAGCCTGACATATCTGCTTGCTCTTCTGAAAACCTAGCACTGGTACTAGCACATCAGGACACAGACCCTAGTATTCTTTCTACCTGAAAATCCCAGACGTTTGCTTTAGGGACTCTTCTCAGTAACACCTTCTCTGACCATTCTCATGAAAAAGATACCACTCATCCCAGCTTGAGTTTTCTCTACTGTACACTACCCGATCTGAAAAGTTCCATGCTTTATATCTTTACTCATGAAAACATGATTTTGCCTTCTTAAATCCAAGGCCCTGGGACTTTGACATTAGCATATTGTCATCTAGTGTTTTTTGTTTGTTTTGTTTTGTTTTGAGGGTGTGTGTGTGTGTAAATTGTATTGAAATGTAAAAAATCAAGAAAAAAACATTTTTGTTTCTCCTCTAAGGTAAAAACTTATAGCAAAAGATAGCAATATTTCTCTCTTAGTTTTCTTAAAATTGTTACTTTTAATTCAGTTAAAGGTTTCAGGTTATCTTCACCAAGTAGAAGAATTTGTATTATTTCTATTTTATTTTCATTTGAAATTTTCTATACACTTCATTATATATCCAAGAGAATTAAATTTCATGTCATTGTATAGTGAAGAAAAAGTGCCAAACCATAATTACAATTGAAAATTAGCCAGATAGTTTAAGAGAAAAGAAAAAAAAATCAACCTAAATTTAATTTTTAAAACAATTTCCTTTACATTTCTAGAAGAGGTAGTTTATTGTTACATAGACCTTAATTAAATTTTTCATAAGGAAGATACATTTATATACTTTTATTAGAATGTAAGTTTTCAGAAGAAATTCTCCGTTAGTTTACTGTGGCACTGAATTTTAATGAAACTAAAAGTAGTCATACTTGGACCCTTGAATGTTCAAAGAGTGACTGTAAAGGATTTTGTTTTTCAGCATTCTTGGAAGTGGCTAACGGCAGAAATTTAGCCATTGATCCAGAGCCATTAGTTTACTAAACCAGCTCAGGAAGAAGTGGGTCATGGAAAGAAGTGTACCTGGCCATCCTCAGAGCTGCCAATGAGCCAGAAACAAATCTACAGATTATCAGAGCTGGAAGGTGCTCCAACAAGCTAGGGTCCAGGCTCTAGGACTTAGTTGAAATAATTAAAACTATGGCTCATGAATGAACTAAAAGTCTTTATTATGAATAAGATAGGTTTGCTGAATAAATAGGAGATGAACCTTTGGAGGTTCCATTGCATGAGAACAAAGGTTCCTCCAAAACCATGTTATGCTAAAGCCATGAGGACCCTAAGAACCTCAGAATGTAGGAGAATAGAGTGAGCTTTGAGTACAATGTGGTACCTGTCGTCATTGCTTCCATTCGTGTGTGTCAGAGAATAGATGAACAAACCAGTTTACTATTATTTATAAGACAGATGAAAATGGAGATTAATGGGAGCCCTTGTATAACATAACATTGAAGAAGAGGGGCTTCCTTCCGCTGAGCTGCTCTGACTCACATTTCTAGTCCAGTGCTTGCTGAACAACTGTGATACAGTAAACAATGGTCCAGAAAGATTATAAGGCAGCTGAGAAATCCTCAGTGCCTGCTAATGTTGCAGACATCGTGACGTGCTACCAAGATGTATGTGTGTACTGGCACAAACTACCCACAAGTGTACTGGCACAGACAAAGCATGATTTTACTACTAGCAGAAAAGTATAGCACACGCAGGTATGTATTTTTGTGATACTTAACTATGCCAAAAAAGAATTCTATATTTACTGTACTTTCCTGTTAGTCATTGTTAAATGATACTAGACTGTACTCATATATGTACTTGCTACATACATTGCACTGAACAAAAAGACAGCATAGTGGCTCTTGTCCCTCATAGGAGTACCCATTGGAAGGACATTTTTCTCAAAGATGGCTGGC
>NW_021604578.1:1934050-2011819 GCF_004785775.1 Grammomys surdaster
AGTTTTTCAAATGATAGATTTTCCTTGGAAAAACTGAAAACTGTTCAGTAGATCTATCATGACCACAGCTAGTAATATTTGAAACACATTATGAAGTGATCTCAGTACTTACTGTAGTACTTAGAAAACCCTGCCAGATGGCCAGAGAGAACTTTCATTTCTTCCTGCAGCATTATAGAGTTGATGTGTCTAACACCTTGTTGCCCAGAGCAGCATGTTGCTTCCACTGATGGAACAAATCCTTGGCATGAAAGGCCAAGGATGACTAACCCTTTCAATCCTCTACTGGGAGTGGCAAGGAAGTCATCACTAGCAGCTTCTGAGCACATCGATCATTAGCCAGACTCTGTGCTGCCTACAAGATGCCAGAGTGCCAAAGCACAGTTGGTGAAGATGTGATAATGACGTGTAAACCTTAGTTCCAAATTTGTTCCTAAACACAACTGGAGAAGTTGTATATGTGGAACCATCCAATGTTACCCAAATAGTATGAATAGAGTAAGTCATAAGGCGTGCATCAGAGTGGAAACAGCAGCAAGTTCTAGGCTACAAAATCTGTCTATAACATTGTATCCTAAATAAAAGGGGAGCACATTGGAAAATGTTTCAGCCGTATCCACATATCGAATTGGGAAAACACTTCAAAATAAATAATGCTAAAGTTCCATATATTTTTTAAAAAATCATTCAGTAGTTATAAAAGTAGATATGCATTTTAAATTTTTTGCAAAAATATTGTGTATGTTAAAACTTGTTGATTGGTAAGTAATACGCAGGAAATCAAACAAGTTTCATTTTATGGTGCTGCTCCCTACCCTGTGAGCCTGTGATTGATGAAAAATAAACCTCTTCAACCACTAGGAACCCCTCAGTAGCTTCCTGTCCTACACAATAAGCTATGCTCATAGGACGAGCCAAATATAACCTGAGAAGTCTTTTTAGTCAAATTCAGAGTGTTGCATTCTTTGTCTAGTTGAGAGAATGTGTGTCACTGTTAAAATCCAACTAACTTGAGGCTCCTTATTTCGGAGATCCAAACTCCTAATTTCACTGTCTGATCCCTGGGGTGCAACAGAAGAGTGTGCCTCAGAAAGCAGCAGGAGACTGTGGTAAACTTAGCCAGGTGTGCTAACGCACACTTAGTGATGTTCCAGTTGTGTTTTCACAGCTGGAGTAAATCATGAGAGCCTCCAGCATACAGTTTGCAACAAGTAGCCTAGTTAACATTGTCTTTCTTTGTTCTATTTTTGAAGTCACTAAAACTAAGTAATTTGTTACATTCTGTGTCACATTTATCACTCACATCCCTGTGTTCTGAAATAATCATTATACGGGAGTATTGAGAGTCTTCACATGCATTGTG
The DNA here is from genome assembly GCF_004785775.1 of Grammomys surdaster. Classification (NCBI taxonomy): domain Eukaryota; kingdom Metazoa; phylum Chordata; class Mammalia; order Rodentia; family Muridae; genus Grammomys; species Grammomys surdaster. Next base: position 1,935,414 of record NW_021604578.1, read on the forward strand.
AACTAAAAATATTAATAAATTATCTTAACACAGAGTAACATTGTATGTGTCCATGATTTGTTCTAAAGGAGCCTAATATCATATCATACAACTAATCTGAGCCTTAAATCAAATGTTTAGTTTATTTAATGTATTTGATGTTTCTTTCAATTAAATTGACTTTTTAGATGTCAAATAATCAAATTTGCTTTTGGATAAAGTGACCTACTGTCTTTCCAATTGCCATATATCCCAATCCTCTTACAAAAAGTTACTCATTTTCCTTTTCAATGAGGCTAAACGTGTGTTAAGCATTCGTCACATGGTTTTAATTAGATTCAGCACAAAAGCAGGAACAGCTGAGTCAGACATATTATCTTAAGAGTCTGATTTATACTTTCATGAAATCATAGTGTGCTAGATGAAGACTTGTGTCCTAACTCAACAGGAATTATGGTGACATTCATCTAGCAAAAAAAAGGAAGGCAGACTTCCAAGCCCTAGTCGCTGCCAGTCACCCAAAGTGCGCTTGTGAGGGGTACTTCCTGCCCAGTATTTGCTGATGGATTTGGAACTGGTATTCTTCCCAAAGCGATGCAAATTTATCTGCTGGAAAGATCACTTTAAAATAATATTCATTTAAAAGCAAAGCGAATCAGAGGAGGTGTGTGGGAGAAGATAGAGAAAAAATCAGGAGAAGAAGGAGGCTTATCCAGTCCCTCTTCAGGTCTTTTAGTTCACTCTTTTACATTGACATTAAAATAACAGTTTTGGACAATACAAGAATTAAAACTAGGAATGTATTAAGAAACTCCTCAAAATGCTATTTTTCCTTACCTTGTGTTTAGATAAAATAGAAAGCTGTGGATGGCAAATACCGATTGATTCATGACAATGTCAGCATCTGTTAGATATAGCAGTATCCTAGGCAAGGAATGCCAAACCCTGACAATAATAATAATAATCCTTCCATCCATGTCTTTGGACAGTGCTAATGATCATGTTCCACTGAGTCTATATGAGGCCTCAAATATTGCTTTTTAAACTTCTCTCTAGGAAAGGTGCTATGTGTTTACATAAGCAGGTTAATAGCTGTTTGTCATGACAGAAGCCTGTTTCATCTACACTTTTGTCCCTTCCCTATCCCCAACAAATCTATTTTGAATACAGGTAGAATATACATACGGAGAAAAACAGAACATCTTCGTGAAGCTTGTTTGAGGCATCTGAAATGTCAATCTCAAATTTTTAAGAAATCAAGATGTTTATACATATGCACATATATATGCATGTATAAAATAATAATGGAAAGGAAGTTATGAATTTAAAGGAGAATAAGGAGGTGTTTATGGTCAGGCCTTAAAGGAAGAAACAGAAGGGGAAACTATGTAATTATATCATAATCTCAAAAAAAAAAAAAACCATGAGGCCTCAGGGAGTGGGGAGATCTGGTGGGGAGGAGTGAAGACATCCTCTTGGATACGGGGGTTGGGGGAGAAATAGGAGAGAGCAGAATGGGAGGGGCATAATGACTGGACAGTAAAAACAGATTTAATAGTAATAATAACAATAACAACAACAATAATAATAATATTTTAAAAACTAAAACTAAAATAAAACATCAAGTTACTTTATATTAACTCCAACTGCTTTCCACACTAAACTTCTCCTACTTCACAGGACTGCTTTTGTCTCTTACATACATTTCTTTGAAAACTGTTTTAGGAAACTTGAGGTTGCTCAAACAAACACATGAGAAGGAGGCTGCTTGAAATCATAATTTTGTATTTATAAAACTATTTCCACTGGAGAAATCTGTAGTTGCCATGCTGTCTGATGTTTCTGGCATTTCTTAAAGAAATGGCACCTTTAAAATTGGCAAGAATTCTCTGTGTATTTAATATTTCAAACATGGAATGACTATACATGTCACAATCTGGAAAGGTGGCCGATTAAAAAAGCAATAGTAATGTCTTTTCAGGCATCACATGCCAGCAAGTAGCAATTCTGTGCAGGACATAGAATGCATTGCATGCTTTATATGCACTCTGCATTTATTTGATTAATTAGTTAAGTAAGTAGTTATTAATTTTTTGAGATTAAGGTGTCACTGGGCTGCCCTGCCTGGCTGGCTTGGAATTCACATAGATAGTCATGGTTCTACCTCTGCCCGGCAAGTCCTGGGAATAAAGGTGTGCTACCACATCTGACCCTAAGAAAAAATATTTAAAAGCTTCTTCTGCAAGAGAGGATTTGGTATGTGATAACTAGCTCTTAGCTATATATAAAAACTCATTCATATTAATTCAAGTTCATAATATAGGCAGACTGGTATTTAAGAATTTTCATGTGCCACAGTCCATTCGTCAAGACGTTGGTTTATAATTAAGGAAAATAAGACTATACCTACTATTCAAAAATACATAAGAATGTAGTCTATCGGGTGAGCTCTCCTAGACACCGACGAGTTGGAACCCTCCTCACTGCGGACTTCAATGGCATTATCCCAGCCTCAAAGCCACTACAGTTAGATTTATCAGTTCTTCATAGGGAAAAATGCTTCTGTCATGTCTGTTCTGTCCCTTGCGTTTTAGACAGGAGATAGGTATGTTGAATCCTTGGAATGAAAGTAAACACATTAACGAGATAGGAATTTCCAAATATTTGAGCACGAGAAATGTGGTGCAGATACCTCAGCTTCTCCTTGTGTTATCATGGTGGCTGGCCTTGTTTATCACTCGCCTTTCCCCACGCTTTCTCTGGAGCCCAGAGTCTCTCTCTCTGTCACCGCTGCACAGTAAGAACACTGCTCTTTGTCTGCCCTCCCACGACACATTCTTGCTTTCTCTCCTCCTTCCCCAAACACTCTCAAACAACTGCTCCCTTGTCCTGTGCTTACTTCTGCTAAGCCAAATTTAGTAGAATCTCATAAATGTCAACAAAGCATGGGAGTGCTGGCGACCTTAAGATGTTGGCTGTGTTCTGCATTTTGTACAATTAGGCTTTTAGAGTGTTGGACATGTAAACTCTTCTCTCTTTGAGGGATTATATGAAGTGCCTGGTAACGAATAGTCCATTTAAAATCAGTGCCTATTTGACTTTTATTTTTTCAGTTTACAACTGAGCAGTTTGATTGTCTTCTAAAATTGGAGAGATGCCACATATCTTATAGGACTGTGAAAATGTTTCACAGAGAATGTGTTTAAGGCACATAAATACTACATATGTCATAAATATATACTCAATAAACAAGTACATCATTTTTAGTCTTTCCTAACTTCTCCTAAATGATTATATACTTCTTAAATATTTCCACAATCCTAAAATTTTAATCCTGTTATATAATATATAATGATACTATATTGATCAGAATAGGCCAGAAATATGTTGTTCAATTTTTAAAGGTTTCTTAGTAAAAGTATGTTTGTGCTATGAATATCTTGGGAAATACAGTGAATATATGAAAGTGTTGAACTTTTTGTGGACTGTGAATTGTATCTTGAGTATTTTGAGCTTTAGGTCTAATATCCACTTATCAGTTAGTGCATGTCATTGTGTTCTTTTGTGATTGGGTTACCTCACTCAGGATAATATTTTCTAGTTCCATCCGTTTGCCTAAGAATTTTATGAATTCATTGATTTTAATAGCTGAGTAATACTTCATTGTGTAAATGTACCACGTTTTCTGTGTCCATTCCTCTGTTGAAGGACATCTGAGTTCTTTCCAGCTTCTGGCTATTATGTATAAGGCTGTTGTGAACATAGTGGAGCATGTGTACTTGTTGTATGTTAGAGAATCTTTTGAGTATATGCCAGGAGTGGTATAATTGAGTCCACAGGTAATACTATGTTCAATTTTCTGAGGAACTGCCAGACTGATTTCCAGAGTGGTTGTACCAGCTTGCAATCCCACCAAAAATAGAGGAGTGTTCCTCTTTCTCCACATCCTCACCAGCATCTGCTGTCACCTGAGTTTTAATCTTAGCCATTCTGACTGGTGTAAGGTAGAATCTCAGGGTTGTTTTGATTTGTATTTCTCTGATGACTAAGGATGTTGAACATTTCTTTAAGTTCTTCTCTGCTACTCGATATTCCTCAGTTGAGAATTCGTTTAGCTCTGTACCCCATTTTATAATCAGTCTATTTGATTCTCTAGAGTCTAACTTTTTGAGTTCTTTGTATATATTGGATAATAGCTCTCTATCAGATGTAGGAATGGTAAAGATCTTTTCCCAATCTGTTGGTTTACATTTTGCCCCACTGACAGTGTCCTTTGCCTTACACAAGCTTTAAAATTTTATGAGGTCTCCTTTGTCAATTCTTGATCTCAGAGCATAAACCATTGGTATTCTGTTCAGGAACTTTTCCCCTGTGCCCATGTGTCTGAGGCTCTTCCCCACCTTCTCCTCTATTAGTTTCAGTGTATCTGGTTTTATGTGGAGATCCTTGATCCACTTGGACTTGAGCTTTGTACAAGGAGATAAGAATGGGTGAATTTGCATTTTTCTACATGCTCATCTCCAGTTGAATCAGCACCATTTGTTGAAAATCCTGTCTTTTTTCCACTGGATGGTTTTAGCTCCTTTGTCAAAGATTAAGTGACCATAGTTGTGTGGGTTCATTTCTGGGTCTTCAGTTCTATTCTACTGATCTACCTGACTGTCTGTACAAATACCATGCCGTTTTTATCATTATTGCTCTGTAATACAGCTTTAGGTCAGGAATGGTGATTCCCGCAGAATTTCTTTTATTGTTGAGAATAGGTTTTGCTATCCTAGGTTTTTTGCTATTTCTAATATATTTGAGAATGGCTCTTTCTAATTCTATGAAGAACTGAGTTTGAATTTTGATGGGGATTGGATTGAATCTATAGATTACTTTTGGTAAGATGGCCATTTTTACTATATTAATCCTGACAATCCATGAGCATGGGAGATCTTTCCACCTTCTAAGATCTTCCTCAATTTCTTTCTTCAGAGACTTGAAGTTTTTGTCATACAGATCTTTTACTTGCTTGGTTAGAGTCACAGCAAGGTATTTTATATTATTTGAGACTATTGTGAAGGGTGTCATTACCCTAATTTCTTTCTCAGCCTGTTTAACCTTTGAGTAGAGGAAGGCTACTGATTTGTTTGAGTTAATTTTATATCCTGCCACTTTGTTGAATTTGTTTATCAGCTTTAGGTGTGCTCTGGTAAAATTTTTAGAGTCACTTAAGTATATTATCATATCATCTGCAAAAAGCGATATTTTAACTTCCCCCTTTCAATTTGTATTCCTTTAACCTCCAGAGAGTGGGCAGCCTTGTCTAGTCCCTGATTTTAATAGGATGGCTTCAAGTTTCTCTCCATTTAGTTTGATGTTGTCTACTGGTTTTCTGTATATTGATTTTACTATGTTTACAGATGGGCCTTGAATTCCTGATCTTTCCAAACTTTTACCATGAAGGAATGTTGAATTTTGTCAAATGCTTTTTTAGCATCTAATGTGATGTGTTCTTGGATTTGGTTTGCAAGAATTTTATTGAGTATTTTTGCATTGATTTCATAAGGGAAATTGTTCTGAAGTTCTCTTTCTTTGTTGGGTCTTTGTGTGGTTTAGGTATAAGTGTAATTGTGGCTTCATAGAACAATTTTTGTAGTGTTCCTTCTGTTTCTATTTTGTGGAACAGTTTGAAGGGTCTTCTTGTAAGGTCTGATAGAATTCTGCACTAAACCTATCTGGTCCTATGCTTTTATTGGTTAAGAGACTTTTAATGAATGCTTCTAGTTTTTTAGGGGTTATGGGACTGTTTAGATGGTTTATCTGATCCCGACTTAGCTTTGGCACCTGGTATCTGTCTAGAAAATTGTCCATTTCATCCAGATTTTCTAATTTGGTTGACTATAGGCTTTCATAGTAGGATCTAATGATTTTTGAATTTCCTAGGTTTCCATCATTTTGTCTGTCTTTTCAGTTCTGATTTTATTAATTTGGATACTGTCTCTGTGCCTCTGGTTAGTCTGGCTAAGGGTTTAACTGACTTGTTGATATTCTCAAAGAACCAGCTCCTGGTCTTGTTGGTTCTTTGTATAGGTCTTTTTTTTTTTCTACTTTGTTGATTTCAGCCCTGCGTTTAGTTATTTCCTGTCTTCTATTACTCTTGGGTGTATTTGCTTCTCTTTGTTCTACAGCTTTCAGGTGTGCTGTCAAGTTGCTCGTGTGTGCTCTTTCCAGTTTTTTTTTTTTTTTTTTTTTTTTGGAGGCACTTAGATCTATGAGCTTTCCTCTTAGCACTGTTTTCATTGTGTCCCATAAGTTTTGGTGTGATGTGCCTTCATTTTCATTAATTTCTAAAAAGTCTTTAATTTCCTTTTTAAATTTTTTCATGACCAAGTTATCATTGAGTAGGGCATTGTTTAGCTTCAATGTGTATGTGGGATTTCTCTTGTTTTCGTTGTTATTGAAGATCAGCCATAGTCTGTTGTCCCATCCTCCAGGGGATTCCACGAGACCCTAGGGAAGGGGGGAAAGAATGAAGGGACAAGAGACACAAAGAAGGAGAGTAAATCTGGGGTTCTGATCAAGCTCTCTAACTTTAATTTCAGGTGTCAGGCTATAAAGACACAGCAAAACGAGAAGTTTAGGCAAGAGTCATTGCTTAGGGCTATCCCACTACTGAATCCTCATTATTTAAGACCATCTCACTATCATATTCTCATTGCCTAAGACCATTCCACTGTGCAACTCGCTCCCAGGAAGTGCTAGAAGTTCTTTAAATTCCTGGGACCTGAGACCCATGAATGTCCTTTCTTAACTTTGTACTGACTAGGTTTTCCAGAACAGCAGGTAATTTCCTGGATTTTGTTCCCCGCAGTCCGTGGGAATCTGATAGGATGCATGGGATTATTTCAGTCTTGTTGTATTTGTTGAGTTCTGGTTTGTGACCAATTATATGGTCAATTTTGGAGAAGGTACCAGGAGTCCAAAGTGTGTGTGCTTCAGTACTTCTTAGAAAGGGGAACAAAATATCATAGGAGCAAATACAGAGACAAAGTGTGGAGCAGAGACTGAAGGAAAGACTATTCAAAGGCTGCCCCATCTGGGGATTCATCCCATATATAGTCACCAAAACCAGACACTGTTGTGGATGCCAAGAAGTGCATGCTGACAGGACCCTGATGTACCTGTCTCCTGAGAGGCTCTGTCAGAGCCTGACAAATACAGAGGCAGATGCTCACAGCCAACCATTGGACTGAGCATGGGGTCCTCAAAGGGGTTTACAGAGTGGGGATACCAGAAAAAGTGTTAACATTTGCAATGTAAAGAAAGAAAATATCCAATCAAAAAAGAAAACAAACAAAAAGAAAGTGTTGAAATGTAAAAATGACTTTTCAAAGAAAACATTATATATCGAATAGTTTCTTATGCAAAATAAAATTATATCCAGGAATATATCCAGACTATGGCAGTGTTATCTCTGGCTGAGACACATCCTTCTACTGGTTGGGGTTTTGTATTTTTCATATTTTTCTACTATATTCTGTTAAGATTGGTTTTCTTTAGAAATATACATACAGATGCACACAGACGCACAGACACAAACAGATATACAAACACACGTGTACATATGTACACAGAAACACACACATATATGTGTACATATATATATACACAGATATATATACATATATACATGTACATATATACACATAAACACACACATATAAGTACATATATACACATAAACACACATACACACACACATAAGCACACTCATCTTATTCACACTCTGTATTCTCTTATTTCAGTATGTCAAAATTCCAGGAAAGCATCCTTACGAACTGGTCTTTATATCCCAGTATAACTTAGTATTTAATGAAAATCCAATGATTTTCCATCAAATGAAATCATGTAGTTGTTCCTGTCCCTCCGCATACTGATGTTAGTATGCTTAAATCTCTATGAGGTTTCTACAAAAGCTAAATGTTAGGCACTGCAACAAATAAAAGATACAATGCTTATGGATCTCTTTGGAAAACACAAACTCACTAAAATTAAATGAATGAAACAGTACAGCACAGATGAGGAACCTGCTTTATTTTATCAAATATTTAAAATTAGATTAATTAGTCATTTTGTAAAATTTTAAATAATCCTCCATTTTTCTTACTTCTTTACTATTATAGTGGACAGAGAAGCCCAATTCTTAGTTTAACTAGGTTTCTTTCACAAATATTTTTGTGACAATTACTAACCTAAGCATAGCTATAACAGCTTTGAACACACACAGACACACACACACAGACACACACACACACACACACACACACACACACACACACACACACACTGATGTCATCATAGAGTTTAAATTCTAACATGTGTTATGGATGGTAAGTTACAACAAATACATAACTATGCAGAATATTTAAATGGCTTAAGGGAAAGTTAATCTTGAAAGAGCTGACAATGAACAGCCAGAAGTAAGGGATGCAGTTTGCTGATCAAACAGTCAGATGGGGATTGGAATCAGATATAAAGAATAACTTGGGAGACCATGGGCTTCTTGTGTCTGTTACAAATGAGGATGAAAATATCAATATCGGGAGATCTTTGCTGTCACATGAGGAGAGATTGCTTCTTGTCAGGAGAACAAGGAATCTTCTCCTCCCTCTTGTGAACTCTGGACAATGAAGATCCTTCCACAGAATATACCCCTCCTTTTTATCTCCTCTTAGCTAGGTTCGAGTTCAGATTTTCACCAGCACATGTCGGATTTTAGTCTTGGTTCTGGGAGTCCATGCTTTTATGCAGCCAGAGAAAAATAGTTGAAAGACAAACATGTCCAGGCACGTTCCTCTCCAGCTTGGCATCCTTCCTTGTTAGATGCATGAATATAAATTCTATGCTTTTTCCATCAGTCTGACTTCTGATCCTTCCCTTTACATATTTAAACTCAAATAACACACATCAGCTATGGATCCTGGCCCAGCACACCCAGCTTTAGGTTGATATGCCTTCATCTTGCATTGACTTGGTGGGAAATGTTTTTCCACCTCCCTGATACTTAGTAAATCTTTTCTTTTTCTCAAACTTGTTTCAGAATCGTCCGATTCAGTATCGCTTTCATGAACATTTTCTTTACTACATACCACGTACAATTCAAAGCTTTACCCTACAACTTTCCTGGAATCAAATAATATTAAGTTAGGTGACTTGACTCATTTCCATAGTATGACTGCAATAGAATCGTAATTTATTTTTTAACTTTGTCAAAGAATTTTCTAAGTGTTATATACAAAATGATGAAGTATTATTAAAGTCCATCCCAGTAATAACCATCATACTTAGGCTATAATTTTTTAATGAAATGTCAAATTCCCTGGCAGTCATCTGGAGAGTTTAAGATAAATCCTAATATGATCCAAGTACCAAATGCTTGTCTTACAGAAAAAAAATTATTGGAACTTTTTATTGCCATACACCTTGGCAAGGCTCGCTATTGCCCCTAAATAGCTTTTCTTAGGATAGAATACAGTTTCCTTAATTATAAGTGTCATTTCATAAATTTTCCTTAAGGTATAGGCAGGAACTATTCTGCTTGGCTTGAAATACAAAAGGAGTAGTGAAAAATCTAATGTGAAGTACAATGTATCGTACAAAACCTTTAAAACCTTATTAGAAGTACTCCTTAGTAATGTGGCTGTTTAAGCCCATTATTGACCAAAACAGCATCTCAACTCAGAAGTTTCTGAGATATATTCCATATATATTTTTGCATTTATTTTAACCAATAAATAAAAAATAATTGATTATATATAATATATTATATATAAAGTGTGTGTGTGTGTGTGTGTTCGTGACTGAGAAGTGTTCAACATGAGAAAGTGCATCCCTTCTCCTAATACTTCTGATAGGAGGAAAATATAGATATATTTATTTCTGTTCCTTTCTTGTCATTATATGTAAAACAAATCCAAGAAGACTCATAAAGATAGAGAGAAGCGTGCAGAGTGTCTAAAACCATTAAAAACCAAGGAACAGAAACAAATAATTTCCCTCTTTTTTCTATTGTCACCTATAGACTCTTGAAAGAACTAAGGAAGCTGAATACTTTAAAATGTCAAATGCAAACTAATACAACTTAACAGAAGGACTGTCTTTATAACCAAAACCCTGACAAGAAGACAAGGCGGGAAGATGAGCACCACAACATTTATACAATAATCACTGTGATCCAGGCCAATCTCACGGGAGTACAAACTCTGTGTACAGACTAAGGAGAAAGTCACATCTCTCATTCTGAAAAGAATTAAGCAAGGTGTCTAAGTATACTTTCAGTAGGAGTGATGTCAAGGAAGTCAGGAAGCTAGAATTTTCATTTGGATCAACAAGGTATGAACCACACCTGACCCATCCACAGCCTCAGTGGATATTAGGCAATGCCCTTGGATTCTATTCAACACTAATGAGCTGTCACTATCTCTTCCCTTGGAAGAATATCAGGAGAAGGCTAAGGAAGAGTCACGACTTGTAACATAATTATATCATGATAAGAATACTAAGATTAACTTCAGGACACAAAATTTGCAAGCAAAATCAGGCTTAAAGAATTGGAGGCATTTAAAGAGGACATGAAAGCAAAGCCCAGTGTAAAGTTGATCCTATAAGTGCCTGAGTGATGTCTAAGAAAACACATGGCTGAGTGAATTTACAAAGATAATAATGAATTGGAAAACTGAGTCACAAAAATGTAAAAATTTGAATCCTCTAATATTTCTATTTCTTCGTTGATATCTTTTGACCCTTCCATTGTACCACAGTGAGCTGTTAAATCTCCATTCATTTATATATTAACTAACTTTTGTTTGCTAATAACTTTGTCTTATTGCATAATGATCAGAAGTGACATCTGAGATTATTTTAATTTTTCTTATTTGCTAAATTTCATTTTGTTTCCCAAGAGGTGGCTTATTGTAAAGAAGCTTCCATGCAATACTGAGTACAATATATTGGACAGAATACTATGTAGCATATCTGTTGGGTCATTTTGCTATAAGGAACTATTTAATTCGTTAAGTTTCTCTGTAATTTTTGGTCCAGGGGACGTAAGTATTGTAGAAAGAGGTAAGTTGGTTTCTTCTACTATTATTTGTGTTAATCTGTGCTTTTAATTCCATTGTTATGTTTTTTTCTTTATGAAATATTAACTGTAGATATTACTGGCCTCAATTCTCCAATCAAAGACACAGGCTAGATGAATGGATTAAGATAAAAATATCAATTTATCTGTCTTCTACAAGAAGCTCTGCTTTAAAAATAGGCACTGCCTTAAGGTGAAAGGAGGGGGAAAGTATTACACTGTCACAAGGAAACACACACAATGCAATCCCAACATCACTTATTCACCTAAATCTTGCTGAAAGAATAGATTAGAAAAGTACATGCAATATTGAAAATACAGATTCTTTTAGTGAGTAAATTTTATTCTGTAATAAAAACTCTGGTGCATGTATATTTAGTGATTTCCTGATTGGTTAATCCATAGGTAGAATGAAGTGTGTTTCTTCGTCTCTTCTGATTGGTTTTAGTTTGAAGTCTATTTTTATCAGATACTAGGATAGTAATACCATCTTCCTTCCTGATCTCTTCTGTATTAATGACTTTCTTCCTCCTTTCACCTTAAGGCAGTGCCTATCTTTAAAGCAGAGCTTTTTGTAGAAGACAGATAAATGGATATTTTTCATCTTAATCCATTCATCTAGCCTGTGTCTTTGATTGGAGAATTGAGGCCAGTAATATCTACAGTTAATATTGAGAGGTGTATGTGTCGATGGCAGTCATTTGTATTGTTGGTTTTGGTTGTTTTAGGACAAAGGACAGAAAAATTGCTTAAAGGTAAAAAAAAAAAAAAACCAAAGTGTTTGAAGCAAATGCTAAATTGTATCATGCAGGCAGTGGGTATAGGAAGACAGGAGTGTGCTGATGGGACAACTTGGCCAGTATACTGTGAAGGACAGAACTCATTAGAATTTTGATTTGAGTGGACCACATAGATGTGATAATGACCTTCAGAAAAGGGAGAGCTACACAAAGAAATTACACAGCCGACTGAGTATTTAAGTTACACTGTCACAAGCAAACACACGCAATGCAATCACAACATCACTTTTCCACCTAAATCTTGCTGAAAGAATAGAAGAATAGAAAAGTACATGCAATATTGAAAATACAGATTCTTTTAGTGAGTAAGTTTTATTCTGTAAATTGTAGTAACTGCCAGAAAATCTAAATCTTGAATATAAATCTTAAGGTTATAATGGCTTTTCACAAATTCAAACCAACCACCAGGTCTCACTTCATTCTAACATACCAGAGATTCAAACTGACACTTAACATATGGGAAGGTCTTGTGACCTGCTAACCTACATTGCAGCTTAAAGTCAAGGTTCATGTGTAACAGTTTAATTCAAAATGCATGTTGGAAAATAATAAAGGAATTGAGGAAGCCTATAGATGATTGGGGGAAATTGAAGAATTTGCCATTTGACAGAAAGTCACATGGAGGAACATTTTGAGAAAGTTCCTAATTAAAAATGAAAAAAACTGTGGTTTAATATTACCATACAATTATTCAATACCTAAGGATTTTAGCATGATGTTGAGTTGCTCTAAATCCAAAGGTACTCTTCCTCTTTTAATTGTGTAAGGAGAGCAACCTTACCAGCATTAGATAGATACTAGCCACAATCAGAACAGAAAACCAGGAGGCATTTACAGATGCCATAAAAATATCTGAAGGAAGCCTAGATGATCCCTGACAGGTATCCATCCTGGCAGAGCCAGCAGGAATACATTTTTAATATCTCAATGTAAAGCAATCATTTGAAAGTGAGTGAGGGGTGGGTTTCTCATTAGTCTCCAGAGAGCTCAAGATCCTTCTCAGAGTTTGAGATGGCATTTGGTCTTTTGGATTCTGGATTTTAGGAAAGAGAGAATGTGAAAGAGAAAACAGGTGTTAACTTATCCCCTATGGTCTTCCAAAACCTGTCCTGGTCATTTATCTCTTTAATCTGAGATTTCTAAAACTCTTCAGAATAAGACGCATGATTTCACTTTGCAAACGTGAACAATCAAAGATCAAAGTGACAAGAAATTATGACCAATGTCATGCAGGCAAAAATCACATCCTTTCTAAATCTCAAAGACTCACATTCTTCTATTTTACTCTCTCTAACCTCTCAGAAGAGGAAGTAGAGAGTAAAAGTGAGATTGGGGGAGTGTAAAAAGGGACTTTTCCATTACAGTTTTGCCTGTGCCTCTTGTTTCCTGTTGTAAAAAGAATCATTTCTACAGTCTAAAATTTTAATTCATTTCAGATATTAAACTTGCTGAGTGCCTGCTATATTTTTGATACATCCTGATTTTAATTTAGTTGTTTTTATATCAGAAAGATTTAGGTGAATAAAATTAGTTGTTTTACTTTTACAAAGTTTACATTTTTCCATTGGAGGAGGCAGATAATAAATACTAAGTGTGTGTGTGTGTGTGTGTGTGTGTGTGTGTGTGTGTGTCATCAGATAGATGCATAGTCAAAGGCAAAATCATGTTATAAAAATAATTGAACAAAATTGAAAAAGTGAAAATATATATCAGTGTGGCCAAACATTAAAAAGTGAAGAAGTGTAGCAGCAGCATTGAAAGAGATGACTATGATTTGCTTCAGGAGAAAGCAAAGTTGGGTCTTACACAGTCAAGTCTTTGAGTTGACTCAAAGAGTGGCTTGATCAGATCTGAGTCATGTTTTAAAAGTAATGTTTCTTGGTACTTTATTGATGATAATGGTGTGGATGGAAGCAAGAATACAGCTGGAAAGCTAACCAAAATCTACCCCTAATGGCAACAGTGTTTCCTATTAACATGCTAATAGAAATGGTGATAAATTGTGAAGTTCTAGATCTTTGCTTTAAATATAAGTCTGCACATGATCTGTGGATGTCAATGTTAAGAGAATGAGAAGACAGAGAGAATCTCAGTGTCTTTAAGTTGAGCCACACACAGATTGAGGCTGAGGTTGCTACAAAATGACAGAAAAATTTCTAATAACAAGGAGTTTCTGGAAGAAGGAAGACTAGAGGAGGGGCAATTTTTATTGTTAATTACTTGTGACATGTTTTTATATGTCTTTAGGGATAATGATGCAAGTGATACCACCTTTGCCTTATCTCTTCCTGATGGGTTTGTGTCTATTTTCTGCCATGTTCAAAGTTTCTTTTCCTATATCCTAACTTCTTCTCTTCTTCCTGTCTTTCTTATTTCACTCTTCATCCTTCCTTTTCTTCCTGCTTCTGTTTTATCTTTTCCTCCTTCTTCTCTTCTTCTAAACACCTTTATTTTTCCTTTCTGGTTATCCATCTCTATGATCATAACTGCATCAAACAGGCACAGCACAGCACACAAGTATATCGCTATTACCAGACTCTCTCAAAACCAGGAGGATGGTAAGAAGTATCCTTGGAAAGTTTTAATTCAAAATTTTGTTTTGGCAACTAAATATATTCCCTAGATCTTGCTAAAGACAAAATAAGAACTTCAAATTCCTGTAGACTATACATCGATCAAATTTTATATAAAGCCAATTAAGTGGAAGTTGTCTTTTAGAAAATAAGACTGGTTGTGAGCTCAGTTCTAGCTCCCTTTTATTTGTATTATCCCCAATTGTTAACAATGAACAACTATTTATTCTACTCTTCATATGGAGACAAAAGCTAGAGGTTATTTCTGAAGCATGTTTGGAGCCTAGCTTGCTACATGACCACACTTGTATTGCTTCCTCAATTTAAAGTTTAAAAATAGAAAAATAGAAAAAAGATACATGGAGTATCATGGAAACAAATAAGAGTGGGACCTTTAAGATATTATTTTCAAAATATACGATGCCGATTATAATTCTTGCTTGGGATAATTTGGCCAGATGGTCAGAACCAATGTTGGCTCACTGCCAAGCTGTCCACCCATAGCCATTGGGCCCTTTGACTATTCAGTAGGCCAGAGCTCATGACTCCTAATGAGTAATGCAGTGATACTCAAGCTGTGTGAATTGGGATGGGTATAGGAAAAAAAAATTAAAAACCACACCTCTTTAATTATATGTATTTGCCCTGTAGCACTGGGATTCTGTCTTACAGTTTAAAACAGGAGAACAGAGTATATAACTACATAGAATACACAGCTCTGCAGGAGCTGCTTAAATATCCCGGATTCTAGCAGCCAGACTGTCTCTGCCCTATTCTATTGTTAGTATTGACAGCCTGAATATCTTCTGTATATGAAAAGGCAAGGTCAAGGCCAGAGGAGATGAGCAAGCTGTCAGCCTAGCATCGGAAGCCAGGTAAGCATATCACAAAGATGATAAGGAAGTCTTCGTAATTGGCAGAAACGTGGGGAAGAAGTTACAGGTCACGACATTAATGGAAATCTATGAGGTCACTCTCTCCTTAATGCTCTCACAGGAAAGCAGAAAAGTCAGTACTTAATAAAAGGCCCACATTTTATGGACTAACTTCCTATCACTTACACATTTCCAATAACTTTCCGCTTTAAAAATATTATAACCTTTTATTTTTAAAGCAGCTTATATGTACAGGATGTATTTATGGATAATAAGTCCATATGCTGGTTAAGAGAGCATCAGTATATGGCTTTGTGTCAGTGTAAAAACCAGAGTAAGGCTACGATAAATAGAGTAAGGAAGGAAGTGAAAAGCAGACACTTTTAAAGTGACTATGTGACATATATATATATATATATAAATTTTCTAAGTAGATTTCAACTCTGAAGAAGGAGCATCTAAAACAACCACTTATAACAAAGGAATGCTATGGTCCTAAGTAGGCCAAATTGTACTTTTAGATGTATATACTTTGCACAATTTTAATATCGTACATACCAGTTGTCTTGTCTAGTGTGGCAGGGCCCATGCTAAGAACACTTTTATAAATTATGTGTTAAGGCAAAACGGTGCCTTAACCTTAGTAATTTTTTTATTGCTTAAGGAATTCATTCAACAAATAATTGGTAAATGAGGGCCCCAAATATTATCTGGTGAAAAGTCATCGTTCTCTGTATCAGTTGCTTTGTAGCTACTCAATTAAAACAACATGATCAAAAGCAGCTCACAGAGGAAGGAGTTTCTGTAGTGTGATAGTCCCAGAAGTTGAGTCCATTATTGTAGGGAGGCATAACAGCAGGCGCCAGATATGATTACTGGAACAGGAAGCTGTGCGTTCACGGTTAGAAGTGCAGGCATAAAACAGAGAAGTATACAGAAAGTCAGTGAGATTAGAGGCACTCAAAGCCCACCCCCACTAACATACTTCCTGCAGCGAGGCCATGCCTCTTAAACTTCCTGCAAACAACTACTCACCCCTAAACCCACCGCTTTCCAACTTAGGTGCTTAAGTGCCAGAGCAGTGGGAGATATGTCCCATTCAAACAACTGTGTTCTACAGCATGGCTCCTATGTGTTTGCGACTGTACTGGATGTAAAATGTATTTCACTGAACATCAAATGTTCATGAAGTCCTTCACAGTCTCAACACTGTTTTAAGCCCAAAGTCGCTTTTAAAATTCAAGATAATCTCTTAAATGTAACATCCCTGTAAAATCAAAAAGAAATTTACAACATTCTAGCATATATTTTAATGTTTGAATATACACTACAAATTCAAACGCGAGGAATAGAGACATGGTGAGAAAGTACTGTCCAGAAGAGGACTAAATCTCCACAAGGAGGACATCAAATCCTCCAGTTACATTACATGTCTGGTATCAAAGGGCTAGGATGGCTTTACAATTGTAGCTTTGTTGTCCTCTCTCTCTCTCTCTCTCTCTCTCTCTCTCTCTCTCTCTCTCTCTCTGTTTGTGTGTGTGTGTGACTCTGTCTCTCTCCAACTCTGTCTCTCTCTCTCTCTCTCTCTGACTCTTTCTCTGTCCTTTCTATCCCTCTGTGTCAGTCTCTGTCTGTCTCTCTGTCTCTGTGTCTCTGTCTCTCTCTATGTGTCTCTCTCTGTCTCTCTGTGTGTGTGTCTCTTCCTGTCTCTGTCTCTGTCTCTGTCTCTCTCTCTCTCTCTCTCTCTCTCTCTCTTTCTCTCTCTCTCTCATCTGTACGGCCCAACTCCTTGTATGCAGCCACCCTTAGCAGATATCCCACTGTTCTGGCATCTCTAACATCTTGGGGAACACTGCTGCATCTTTCAATTCCACATCTTCACTCAATGGCTTTTTTCTCTCACAGGGGTTCACCGAGGAACTCCTCTGCCTCATGTTGCCTCGTCTCAGCAGCTCTCTGAAATGATGGAGAGTCAGTGACCCGTGAACACTTATATCTATTTTATCACTAAAGCCAGCATCCTGTGGACACCATTCCTGAGTTTGATGCATCCTTTTTTTTTTTTTTTGATGATTCCTTTTGATGCATCCTGACTGTCTTGAATCACATTGGCAGAAGATTTTTGTACTTGTATTCATGAGCTGAAAACTCTTTAGAGTCACTTGCTCCAGTTAAGAGCTTTGATGGGTGAAGTCTTTCCACGGGGACATGCTGTCCCAATGCACAACAAGAATCTCCTTAACACTTGCAGCCTAGCACATGATTTGACCATATGATTAAGTGACTTAGTTTTCTCTGCAAACTACACATCTTTTTCAAAAAATTCTTTGTGCCCAACTTACCCCCTCCCACTGTAAACATGTATAAACATTGTTACTAATAATCATACCACAGATTCAATATTATGCAGTCTTCCAATTTTCTCTGCCAAATAAATTAGTTCATTGTGTTTTAGTTTAGGCAAATTCTCAAGACAGGTGTAAAATGTACCCAGATTCCTTTCCAAAATATCATAGGAATATCCTAGAGCCCAATGCTATTAAAGTCCTTGCTGCCCTGTGTAAGCTGAGCCAGTACTTTGTCTCAGATGCAGTTACTTTTCCAACCCAAAGATACGAAGTTATCCACATTCTTCAAAATGATACAAGCAAAATACCATGGTTGGATTCTTCACTGCAGCAGATCAGTTTCTAGCTGCAATCTGTACATTAGTGACTTTTCTGTTTACATGTGTTCTGCCTTTTTTTTTCCTTTGTCAGGCTGCCCAAAGCTAGAGTTATGGCAACCCGACTGAGAAAAAGGTTCCATCAAATTGCCTATAGGAAAATCTGTAAGACATTTTTAAATTCATGATTAATGTAGAAGGGCCTAGCCTTCTCTGAGCAGTAGCAATCCAGGCCAGGTTGTCTTGAGTTATATAAGAATGTGGGATAATCAAGGCATGGAAAGTAATCATAAATTTATTTTTTATTAACCTGATGTAACTGTCATCTCAGAAACTTACTGCCTCCATCTGCTAACCTAGGCCTAGTCCTGGAAGCTTTTAGCCTCCATACGATCTAATCTAGAACTAAAATGTTTTCAGCCTCTGAGACTTACTGCTGAATAAGCTCACTCTTGCTAATTATTTCTGAACTCTGGCTGGCTGGTTCAACTCAGCTGTTCTGGCTCAAACTCCTCTCCAAGCAGATGTAATCTGCCTTCTCTTAGCTTCTCACAGAATTTTTCTGTTTGGTCTCAAAATAATTTTGGTAATTTGTTCTAATCCCCTGGATCCTTCTTTTTCTCTGGCTTCATCATCCTCTGTTGATCTGCACTGAAATACATGAACTTATGAATGAACTCAACTCCACTGCACTGCACTCAGCTGACTGAACAGAAGTGACTGCACTGCCATCACTTTCAAACATCACTGCTTCTTTCTATAAATGAACTTTACTTTTATTGTTTGGGAATAAAGGTGTGTACTAAGGGTGTGTCTGTATTCTAGCATATTGGTTAAAGGTGTGTAGTTCCTTGCCAGAGCAGTCACATCAGGAGCGAAGGGGATAATAAAGCATTTAAGAAAAAAAAACCTTGTAGAATTTACACCTAATAGGCTTTTCATTCAAAAACTATGAAAGCAATAATCCTGGGAGATAAGAAAAGCATAGTAAGTAAAAGCTAAGATCTATGGAAAAGACAGAGAGAAAACACTTGTAAAATATGTGAGAGTAAAATAAAACACTTCTAATTTCTGAAACTTAACTTCCAAAATAATCATGGGAGGTAGAGGGAGGGAGGGACCTGGGAGGAGAGAGGAGAGGGAGAAAAATAAGGAGCAGGATCAAGTATGGCAGGAGACAGAGGAAAAGTACAGAGGGTCAGGAAATTGAAAGTAGGTGTGTAGCACTGAAGTATTGGAAACTAGGGGTAACCTCTAGAAGGAGTCAGATGACAGGAAAGCAAGAGGTTTCCAAGGCCCAACATGGAGGGCATTAGCTGAAATACCCAACAAAGGGGAGGGAGAATCTGTAGAGACCATTATCCAGTGAATAGATATGGCCCCAGGTTGAGGGATGGGACCACCAACCCTTCTCCAAAATATTAATCCAGAGTTGCTCCTGTCTAAAGGAAATTCAAGGACAAAGAATGGAGCAGAGACTGAAGGAAAGTCCATCCAGAGACGAATCCCCACCTAGGTATCCAACTCATCTCCAGACACCAAACCCAGACACAATTGCTGATGCCAAGAAGCACTTGCTGACAAGAGCCTAGTATGGCTGTCCCCTGAAAGGCTCTACCAGAGCTAGACGAATATAGATGCAGATGCTCTATACCATTGGACTGAGCATGGGGGCCCCAATGGAGGAGTTAGGGGAAGGATTGAAGGAGCTGAATGGTTTGCAACCTCATAGGTGGAACAACAATATCAGCCAACCAGACCACCCAGACCTCCCAAGGACTAAACCACCAAAGAGTACACATTGAAGGACCCATGGCTCCAGCTCCAGTAGCAGAGGGTAGCCTTGTCAGGCATCATGGGAGGGGAAGCCCTTGGTCCTGTGAAGGCTTGATGCCCAGCTTAGGTGAATGCTAGGACAGTGAGGCTGGAGTGGGGTTGGTGGGTGAAGGAGCACCCTCATAGAAGCAGAGGGGTGTGGGAATGGGATAGGTGATTTGTAGAGTAGAAACCAGGAAGGGGATAACATTTGGGTGTAAATAAATAAAATAACCCATAAAAAAGAGAGAAAATCATGAGTTAAACAATAGCTGATTATGTGTGATTTCTATAATTATAACTGAACTTTATAGGGCTACATATCATACACCATACACACACCCTATGTGTGTGTGTGTGTGTGTGTGTGTGTGTGTGTGTGTGTGTGTATTCTGTAAGTGATGATAACAATGATAAAAGAGACGGGTTAGAGAACTTTTCAGAGTTTTTGTCATTATAATGTAGTTGTACAAGACTTAAGTTTCTATGATGTTTTTTGTCAATAGAGTAGGAAGTATCAGAAATGCTATTATAAAGTCAAGGATAACTGTCCAAAAAGAACAGTTTTCATAAGAAATTTAAAGGTGTAATTTAGTAATGTGCTAGGAAAAAGAATAAAGTGAGGTCCTAGTTAAGTATGGAATTAAAATCACAAAACTTAGAATGCTGTGGAATTGAAACAGCAACTGAGAACACTTGTTAGTAAATAGAAAACAATACACCTATGGTCTACAGCAATTCAGCTGCCTTGATCATCACAGGATTCACATATATCAACCACTGCGTAACCTTACTGAACCTGAAGCAAGTACCAAACATCTATTGCCTGCAAGTATGCCAATTAGATTAATTTTTTTTATTAATTAGAAAAATTTATTAATTTTTTAATTAATTTTTTTATTAATCTAATTTATTAGATTAATGTTTTATTTAGATTTCCTATGTTTTTCCCTTACCCCATCCCCCACCCACTCAGGAACCCTCAATCCCCTCACCCCTCCTCCTTAGTCTCTGTGGATGTAACCTCTATCTACCCCCCCCCTCCCCCCCCTCCCCCCCCAAAATACCCCCCCCCCGGGGCATCCAGCCTTCATGAGGTCAAGGTTCTCTTCTTCCACCTATGCCCAGCAGGGCCCTCCACTCTTACATATTCAACTGAAGCACTGGATCCCTCCCTAAGTGCTCCCAGGCTGGTGGTTTAGACCCTGGGAGCTGTGGTTGGTTGGTATTGTTGCTCTCCTCATGGTGCCGCAAATCCTTTCAGCTCTCCTTCAGTCTTCACTCTAACTCCTCTATTGAGAACCCCATGATCAGTTCAATGGCTAGTTGTCAGCATCTGCCTCTGAGTATGTCAGACTCTTGAAGACCTCTGAGGAGATATCCATATCAGGCTCTTATCAGCATGCACTTCCTGACTTCCACATCAGCCTCTACCTTTGGTGATTGCACATGGGATAGATACTCAGGTGGAGTGGTCTTGAGACGGCCCCTCCTTCAGTTTCTGTCCCTCACTTTGTCTCCATATTTGCTCCCTTGAGTATTTTGTTACTCCTTCTAAGAAGGACCGAATCACCCCACTTGGTCTTCCTTCTTTATGGGCTTCATGTGGCCTGTGAGTTGCATCTTGGGCATTTCAAGTTCCTGGGCTAATATCCAATAATCAGTGAGTGAATACCATGTGTGTTCTTTTGTGATTGGCTTACCTCACTCAGGATGATAATTTCTAGTTCCATCCATTTACCTAGGAACCTCTCGAATTCATTGTTTTTAATAGCTGAGTAATACTCCATTGTGTAAATATACCACATTTTTTGAATCCATTCCTCAGTTGAAGGACATCTGGGTTCTTTCCAGCTCCTGGCTATTATAAACAAGGCTGCTATGAACATAGTTGAGCATATGTCCTTGTTATATGTTCGAGCATCTTCTGGGTATATGCCTAGGAGTGGTATAGCAGGGTCCTCAGGTAATGCTATGTCCAATTTTCTGAGGAACCGCCAGATTGATTTCCAAAGTGGTTGCACCATCTTGCAGTCCCACCAACAATGGAGGAGTGTTCCTCTTTCTCCACACCCTCTCCAGCATCTACTATCACCTGAGTTTTTAATCTTAGCCATTCTGACTGGTGTGAGATGGAATCTCAGGGTTGTTTTGTTTTGCATTTCCCTGATGGCTAAGGATGCTGAACATTTCTTTAGGTGCTTCTCAGCCATTTGAGTTTCTTCCGTTGAAAATTCTTTGTTAAGCTCTATACCCCATTTTTTAATAGGGTAATTTGGTTGTCTGGAGTCTAATTTCTTGAGTTCTTTGTATATATTGGATATTAGCCCTCTATCAGATGAATTAAGCTTGGCAATAAAGAAATTCTTAGAGGTTGATTTCTCCTAGTTTTCATAAAAACAAACAAACAGAAACACCAAACAATCTACCAAACAAATAAACAACAACAATAACAACAAAACAAAAAAAAACAAAAACAAAATAAAGAAATTAAATAAACCCTTGCAATTTTCTTAGCAGGGTAAAGGTTTTTTTTTTTTTTTTTTTTTTTTAACAAATGGAGGGTCCTTAAGAAGAAAACTCAGTAGTAACTAGGACAGAGTAGATGTTGCTCTCTCCTCCCTTTGTCTCTCTCCTAGTCACATTCAAAACTTACGACAGAATAAGAACCATAAAGCCTGTAGTCATAGTATACTGTCACTGGTAACCATCCTGGCAAATGTCCCTGGCTCTGAGGGAGAACTGAATAGTGGGAACCTTGATCCTACACTTTCCTGGGCAGACAGTATAGTATCTATGGCCTGAAATTCGAGCTGGAGTTAAAGATTTAGTTGTCTCTCAACTTTAATTAACAAAGAACTTCAAATAATCAACAAGTTAACAGTAAGGAACACTTGTCAAGTACAGGTTCTATACCAACTGCTTTATGAAACTTTACAAAATGAGTGTCCAACTACCATCAAAACTGGCTTGACGAACAACCTAAGACTAGTCACCTCTCATTTGGAAGGCAGGTCAGATATTCTAATCTGTTTGTGAAATTTATACTTGACTTAGGAGAATATTATTCAATACTATATCACATAGGCTTATATTGAAATTAATTTGATTTCTCTGCTAACATTAACTGGCATAGCTGGAGACATTGGTGTACCCAGAACTAAAATACGTATCCTGCAAAATACATTATGTTTATCTGAAAATTCAAACACTGTGTGAGTGAAAGTATTCAAAAGTGAATCATAAGACTTTTCCAGTAACTCATGCGAGCAATGAGTAATAACATGGCATGGCTACATGTCTTTCTAAATGCTCACAGGAATATTTGTTAAAAACTTTCTGAAAAATTTAAACACACACAAAATCATATACATCCAGATGTAAAGTATATGCTAAAGTAGACCTAAACATACCTAAATTTAAATAGTACTTTCTTAGATCTATTTACATTGCTGAGGCTTTCTTTGCTATGATATGTCTTTTAATAGAAATCATTTGTTTCTATAAACTGACATTACTTAATTATATTTTAAATTACACTTTAGCCATTTAAAATTTTGTAACATATTTTTATGTTTGAGAACTGTCTTATTTAGTCATTAGTGGTGACTTGCACCTGGAATCCCTACATCCTGGAGAATAAAGCAGAAACATCACAAGGCTATTTAGTGACATCCTATAGTTAAAACCATATCATCCTAATCCATAAAACTCTGTGTAGAACAAAGCATTGGACAGGCACATTATTTATGATATCCAGTGTTTCTGAATTACATTTTATTTCCAGTGAGTTATGATTGTGAAACATGACCTCTGTCCTCACAATGATAGGAATAATTTCATTGCTGAAACAATTACACATCTCAGGAAGATGTGTTAAGTGGCATGTCTAAAGACCAGAGTGAGGCCATCAACTCTGAAAGAAAGAATTATTTTATAGATTAAAAACACTTGACCTGCCCTCAGACCTGAGGCAGCAAGGGTCTATGCTCCAGACCAAAGTCTTGGCAGTACTCCATAAATTACAAATATCAACACACAATTGCATTCTGTTTGAAGCACATAAGAAGGCATTGAAAATGGAATAGTAATTTGAGCTATGAAAATCACAGGATATGGAACAGAGTAGAACTGAGCCACTGAGGCCCACTGGCAAGTGTGCTTTGTTGTTGGGCATAGGGGTGGAAATATAAGAAAATTAGATCCTTTGTCTGAAAATCGAAGTTCGGAAGGAGTACTTATTTTAGCTCAACTTTCACTGTTTTTCGTCTTTAAGTGTGGCTGGTGTGGCAGGAACTGAATGGAACTCCAAATTCATAAAATCTCAAGACAGAAAAAAAATATTCAAGACAGAGGTGGGAAAGTTGCAATTTTGTGACTCTTAGTAAGCCTTTGACATATATTCAGACTGGTCCTGTGGCAACTTGGAAAGCTAAGCAGACTGGGAAAGCTACCAGTCCTTCAGTCTTTAGATCCCACCTTATGTTACATTTGAGGAACTGAGTGAAGAACTATTCTGGGCTGTGGAAATCACGTGTTTACTATTTGCATATATTTAGAAGTATGTGGTACCTTGCATTCTGTGTTGCTAATTTTGAAGTAAGGCATATGATTCTAGAACATTGCTGTTACCCTATCACCTCAATCTGAGGGGGACTCTATCTCAAAAAGATGGATTTGTATCCAAGAGAAATTATTAATGCATGACGCATATTGGTTGGGTGGTTGTGGTTCAGCAAGAATCTAGTGAGAATGCAGGTTAACTAGCAAAGGTGCTATAACACTAACATAAACCTGGAAAATGTTTATGAACTTACACAGAAAACTATATTGTCCCAGAAACTGAGTGGCTTACACCATTTCAAATGGAAAGTCAAGAAGACCCAGTGAATTTTTTGCAATTGATGGTTTTATTCAAATACAATGTAGTGGGCTGGCAGTAAATGCTTAAAAGACCACTCTAATAGAATTGTAATATATAAACAACCATGAGCATCCTAAATCACTTGTTATAAAGAAAGAGAAAAATCAAAGGCCAGGCTAATATGGAGAGAAGCATCAAAGTCAATCCCATGCAGTGGGGAGAATATTTGCTTATTGAGCCACTGAACGAGAGAAAGTGATGAGAAATAAGATCATAAAGGGAACTGGGACCTGCTCTATAGCTTTCTTTAGATATCCTAAGAGCTGCAGACTTTGTTGAAAGGCTGAGCATAAATGCAAGGGTCCCTGCAGAGGAACAGTGTGATCCTGTCTATGAAGTTGGGGAGATGCTGTTGGCTTTTTCTGTGGCAGAAACTAGAGGCACTACGGGGAGAAGTGAAAGGCCAATAAGAACACAACACATTAAAGGCAACCTCAAGACCCAGAGTCCTTTCTGCACACTTTACTTCAAGAGCTGACGAGTCACTTAAAAGGCAATGGCTCTTTATTATCTTTAAATGGCTCTGTCGATTTGATGGTTCTCTTTATTTAGTAATGTTACAGGAGAATAGGAGCTATTATCCATTCCAACTTTTCTTTCATTTTCTTTATTCTTGTTGGGAAAGCATGTTAAGATTGTATAAAAAGAAAATATCTGCTGTTATGGTGATCATTAGTATAAAGTGAAGTCATCTAAACACAATTAGGTGGACAGTGTTAATAAAAGATTTTTAATCTTCTAAAATAGTTTTCTATATGACACTGGACACTGTTTAACAAAAATTTCTATGGCTACATGACTTCAACAGCTTAATATATATCAATATAATACAGAGCAGTATAAGATACATGTAACAAAGAGCATACAATAATGGATTTGAAAGGAAGTTTGAAAATTACATTCCAAGCAGAGAGGAAGCTTATGTCTCCACTTGGACACACCACCAAAATTGTGGAGGCTTAATTATAAAAGACCTGAAAGTAGACAGTCCAGCTTATTGATTGTCTTCATAATGATCTATTGTAGCCATGTCCAAAGAAGAATTTCTATGCATGACTTGTAGGAATTTGAAGCTAAAATCCAGAACAGGGCTCAGACAAAGGAATGAAACCTGGAGAAGGCTAAGCTAGTGAGATTGCAAATGTATTTGGCAATCTTATAAAGCAGTTATGTGTGGACCCACATGTGAACCTAGAAAAGAAAGGTGTATTCTATTCCTTTTTACTGGTTCTACAACCAAAAATATCAGTTGTTTGTTGTGTTTCCCTTAACAATATATATTAGTAGATATTGATAGCATAATGCATAAATTTTTCTAACTGAATGTCCGAACACATCCCTATAGCCATATATCTTTGTCTATGTCTCTAAAATATAGTCTATATTTAGATAAATATAAACACTACCTATCCATCTCTTTATAGATGTGTCTATAATGATCATCTATCTGGTTGTCTATATTTGTAGAATACTTCGCCTCATATGCAGATGTATCAGAGTGTATGCAGCATGCTTTATGTGTAGCTTCCTGAGAACAAGGAAGAAGACTATCCAATTACTCAATATCATGGATTTACTTGTACTGCCATCTCTTCTTCCTTCATTGACTTGAAAGCTGGTAGATTTGTAATGTAGAACCCATTTTAAAAGTATCTGAAACATGTGCGAAAAATAGTGTTCATCAACATACAAAGACAATTGAAAATCTCCAATATTTCACACAGAAACTAAAAGCAGTTGGAATAACACTAATATTCTGTGTGAATCGGGCAGGAAGTGCACAGTTCTCTAGCGTTGGTGACCATGGTCCCATCAGTTACATTTGATTTTTAAAAATCACTCTTGAACCAATAAGCTTGATTTGCACACATGCAACCTGATTTTCCCTCAAAGATTTCCCATTAAGGGAAGTAGGCAAAATCTTATGGGACAGAAAAGTTAAACTGCTCAGTTATTTTCAGAGGTTGTACTACACTTACATCCTTAGACCCATCGTCTTATTAACTTGACCCTCAAGGTGCTCTCTCCATGACTTGATTTATCATACCAAGATACATACATATATTTTAAAATGTAGAAACTTCAATTCCGGATCAGAAACACAACAACTATTTAGGCTTTTGTTCTGAAATTTATCAAGTGTTTTATATTTCATTAACATAGAAAAATGTAACAAGTACTCTTGAATCCAATAAGACACGATATTTATTACATTTAGACAGTGTGAGACTCAGCTAACATTGATGGGGTTTCTCTACACAAACACATACACACACACAAACACACACTCACTCACATACACACACAAATATATATATGTAGTTTAAAAGTAATACTAACTATTCTTTTACTGACCATTACAGAGAGAGTGCTTCATTGACAATGCCCTTAGAGCCTATGAGTAAAGATCAGCC
This sequence comes from Grammomys surdaster, assembly GCF_004785775.1. NCBI lineage: Eukaryota > Metazoa > Chordata > Mammalia > Rodentia > Muridae > Grammomys > Grammomys surdaster. The sequence goes on from NW_021604578.1 coordinate 1,962,584, forward strand.
CTTCTCTGGCCTACTACTACTGCGAGCCCAACTTTATTCTCACATGGCAATGTTCCCAACAGGGCTATCAGCTTTTCTTGATGCATTGCTATCAGAACTAGCTTATCATTTTTATCCCTGGGGAAAGATAAGCTTTTTCTCATGACAACTATAAATGTCAATCTACAGTAGCAGCCAATGTGTTAGCTTGCTGTTTTCACTAATTATTCTCATTTTGATTTCATGAATACTTCTCAACCAACCTACCATTTGGTCAACATGGCAAAATGTTCTTGTATCTGAATGGAGTACTCCCAATTCAAAAATCAGTTGCTGGGGGAGTTCAGCTTGTGGCTTAGCAGTTTCTTCTACTTAGTTGTGTCTTTCTATGACTAGAAAAGCAAAATAAAGTAAGTAAAGAAAATTAGCCTATTTGTGGAGCTTTTACTAACTGAAAAATTGAGTACAGTGTTTCTACTTTTCTGAGTAATAAATTGCTAAGCCTGTGAGTGTATTCTGCCATCCAAACTGCTCAAAATTGTCCTCCTTCATTCAGCCCTACGCCAACAGCCATGGGAGCTTCCTTCAAGCTAGCATTCATACTGAGAGATTGGCTGCACTCCAATGTCCCAGGATGGGACAGGCTGCCAAATTATCTTAAGCAAAGAACGCTTTGTAGGTGACACTGATGCAACAACTCAAGAGCCAGCTGTGATGTGGGTGGAAAAGCCACGCTTCACAGTCAAGCAGAAGGTCGGACGTTGCAGGCTCTGAGTTGCCCCTAAATTTGGAGTGGAGCATTATGGGAGGGTTCTCTCTCTGCCAGGTTTTATCAGAGGGCACGAGGGACTCTTGATTGGGTTTTCTATTCACTTACAGGCAGTTACCACACATCCTGCTTCCTGGAAAAGAGAAAAACAACCGGAGCAATCTCGGAGATCGAGCTTATGCAGGCAGCTTTGATTTACAAAAATATCATCAGGGTTTTTGTTTTTAAACGATTTGGTTGAAACTTACGCATTCTTTTTTTCAACTTTCTAGATAAAAAATAAAAACATAAAAACTCAACCAATAATAAATCTGAATTAAAATATAAAGAGCCTGCCCCATAGTTCTAGACATGAAAAGTTTTTGTTTGGTTGGTTTTGTTCTAGTTCCTGACCATTGCCATCCACTTACCAACCATAAAAAAAATGAAACAGCAAAGTAATAGGGAAACGTTCTAGACATTTCTCTCCTGCACCTCATCCTTCTCTCCCACAGTCACACCCACTATTTCAGTTAAATTCACTGATGGAAACAAGTTAATTTGATTTGTGTCTTCCTTGTCTAAATGTATTCCATACTTGCACAGTCTTTGAATGGAAATGTTCTTTTCAAACTTTTTGCTCTAATTTCTTTTTAGATGTCTTAATTTTTCTGCCTCGTTGAAACAGCTAGTCTACAAAAACAGCCGCGGCTGACAGTAGACTACTTTGGAAACAAAGAGGTCTCATGCTGTTTTGATTACTAATGAACAAATCTCTGTAATTCATGATGTCTCTCTGTGATGGATTGGACCATATTCTACTGAAAAGCAGTCCTATGGTTTATTTATGGTTTTCATCTCAGAATCCAGAAACACACAGTTTTCTTTAAATCCAAAAAACTGTTGTATTGTTATGAAATTCCTCGCCAGATACAGTGAGGAAAGTTGCTTTGTAGACAATCATTTACAAAAGATTGCTTCATTCTTCACTACAGAATTATTAACATCGTTGGCAAGATGTTAGTCAGAGAAAAGCTATTAAGTTGATGTATAAAATTCATTTTGAATTTGTAATTTGTACATACTTTTATACATATTGCATCACTAATTTCTATAAAATTTGTTTAGAATAGTTCGTTTGCCATGTGACTTTAGATAGAAAAGTTCAAAAGTTCTGTTATTTTTAAGTTATTAAAAGTCAATGGAATTAGAGAACAACATTTCATTTGATGGAATTAGGGGAAAAAAAGATTTTTTAAATCTCACATAATGGATCCTGATTATGGGAACTCTTCGCCTTACCCTCTCTATTCCCCAACCTTCATTCTCTTTTGGATCCACCACCTTTCCGCTTCTCATTAGAAAACAAACAGGATTCTAAGGAATTATATTAAAATACAATAAAGTATTTTTTTAGGTCACATACCACAAATAACAGAAGCTAAGCCACAGCAAACAGATGCAGATGCAGTGACCAACTCATTTACACATTCAGGAATCCATTAAAATCACTAAACTGAAAACTATAACATATATGTAAAAGGTTCAGGGCGTAAAATGAGTTGGGAAACTTTTAAATAAAAATATGATATGAAGTTTTAAGAGAGAGAGAGAAGAGTGAAGAGGAGAAGGAAAAGGAGGAGGAGGAGGAGGAGGAGGAGGAGGAGGAGGAGGAGGAGGAGGAGGAGGAGGAGGAAAAGAAAAAGACTTGACAAGGAACCATAAAAAATGCCTGAGAGCTTGTTTTCTGTTGGCAATCTACAGCTAGAGATGCAAACTACACTTATAAGTAGTTTGCTAAGCCCCAGCTCCAGTTCATGGAGTACCTGCATCTCATGTATAATCTTGTCTTCTCTATCTTGACAAATGCTTTTTCTGGGAACTTGATTATGTACTATTATGGAAAGTGACTCAAGGAAGCAGGTTTGGAAGTTATAACTTTAGAACCATATCCCCCACCAGTTGGTTAACAATAAATATCCAACTGAATAGGTGGTGGAGAGAGAGAGTAGTTTGTTTTCCATGGAGAAAATTTTCATTTGCAAGTGGTTATCAACTGGCGAACATTTCTGGGTTAGAGATGGGACATGTGTCAGTTTTCCATTCTAGCACCATATCTGCTGAAAGTTTGAGCCTTTCCACACTGCCTCAGTCACTGTCAGTTCAAATGTGTGTAGACTAGCTGATTTACAGGGCCTTGTTTGTTGGTGTCCTCCACCCCTTCTGACTATAACACTCTTTCTGCCTCCTCTTCTTTGGGGTTCCCTAATCAGTAAAGGAGTATATTTCATGGAAACATCCCAGCAAGGACTGAGTGTTCCAAGGTCTCTTACTCTGTATAATGTCTGGCTGTGGGTCTCTGTATTTGCTTCCCTCTGTGCTAGGAGGGAGATACTCTGATGATGGCTGAGCAAAACACTGACCTATGAGTATAGCAGAATATAGTAGGAGTCAAATTTTGGTACTTAGTTTTTCCTTCTTGTTATTTACAACAGTCATATTCGGTTTTCCTCAAGTTTCTGGGCTATCTAATCTCATATTCATGGTCACCAAAGCAGTGTGGAACATAAGTTCAACCTCATGGTTGTGAGCCTTAAGTCTAATCAGATACAGATTACTCCCACCAGTTTTGTGCAACTATTGCCCTAGAATATCTAGAAAGCATAATACCATTGAAGTTCAAAGATTTGGGCCAGGGTTGGTGCTTACAGATCTCCTTTGGTAGCAGTCAGAAGACATTTACTATGTAAATATAAAGGCCCTATGTAGTTACCTGATTGGCTTCTTTATGATCAATAAGACACGTAAGTATTGTCCTCAAGGATAAGGCCTTGATGTCAATTTGTGGAGAACAATTTATATTCTTATCAACAGGTTTGGTTGGTTAGGGGTCCCAGTGACCCTTTTGGTCAACAACTTGATTAGACACAATTCAGTCTCTACTGGAAGCTCATTTAGTAACAAGAGATATTCAATTGTATATATTGAGGAGTATTTTTGTGTGGTATGAGTTAAATTTGTATTCAGCTACTTTGCTGAAAGTGTTTGCTAGTTATAGAATTTTCCAGGTGGAATTTGTCTAGTCACTTACACATACTGTCATATCATCTGTAAATGGCAATCCTTTGTCTTCTTTCTTTCCAATTTGTATCTTCTTGATCTCCTTCAGCTTTCTTATTGCTCTACCTAAGATTTCAAGCAATATTTTGAGTAACTACAGAGAGAGTGGAAAACTTTTCTTGTTTCTGATTTTAGTAGAATTGTTTTGAGTGATTTTACATATAAGTTGATATTGGTTATGAGCTTGCTGTAAATTGCCTTTTATGTTTGTATCCCTAAATACCAGGAATTTAATAATAAAGAGGTGTTGGAATTTGTCAAAGGCGTTTTCTGTATCTAATAAGATGATCCATTAATTTTATTTGTTGATACTATAGGTCACATTTATAGATTTATGTATGTTGAAACATCTCTGAAATGGCAGATGATCTTTTTGATGTGTTCTTGGGTTCAGTTTGCAACTATTTTATTAAGAATACTTGCATCTATGCTGATAAAAAAAAGTGTGGTCAGTAATTCTTTTTCTTTGTTGTGTCTGTTTGTCGTGGGTATTGTTCTCTCCTAAAATAAACTGGGCAGTTCTCTTTCTGTTTCTATTTTTGTGGATAGTTTGAGGAGTATTGGTGTTAAAACTTCTCTGAAATAATCCTGGTATAATTTTGTACTTAAGCCATATGGCTCTAGTCTCAGTTTAGGATATTTTAGTGCCTGCTTCTATTTTATTACGGGTTATGGGTCTATTTAAATTGCTTATCTGGTTGAGAGGTGGCTTTGGAAAGTGATATGGATAAAGAAAATTGTTCATTTCTCTTAAACATTTGACTTAGTGAAGTACAGGATTTATAAGTATGTCCTTATGATCTCTGGATTTCCTAGGTGTTTGTTGTTTTGCTCTCTCTTTCATCTCTAAATTTGTTAGTATGGAAATTTTCTTAGTCTTTGAGATAATTTGGATAAGGGTTTGTCAATCTTTTTTTATTTTTTCAAAGAATCAATTTTTTGTCTCATAATACTTTGTGTTGTTTTTGTTGTTGTCTATTTTATTCATTTTTGGCAAGAATTTAAATATTTATTGCTGTCTATTTATTCCTTTTAGGTGTGCTTTCTTTACGTTGTTGTTGTAGAGTCTTTAGGTGTGCTGTTAAGTCACTAGTATGAGATCTTCCTTTTTTTTTTTTTAATGTAGACACTCAATGCGATAAACTTGCTTTTTATAACTGCCTTTATAGTGCTCCATGTTTGGGTTTTGCGTTATTTTTCATTGCATTCTATAAGGTTTTTTATTTCTCTCTTTTTCCATTTTCATTCAGTAGTGAGTTGTTCAGTTTCCATGAGTTTGTAAGCTTTCTGTTGTTGTTGACATCTAGTTTTAATCAGAAGTTGTAAGAGGAGCTAAGGTGGGAGGAGTAAGGAGAGGAAGAGGAGGAGTTGGGAGAGGAAGAGAATAAAGGAAGAGGAGGAGCTAGAGGGGGCAGAGATGTAGGAGAATGCAGAACAACACAGGTATGGAGAGCACAAGTGGGGAACAACCTATAAACTTATAATTAGGTTAGCTCATTGGGATACAACTCTCTTTGTATGGGCATCTTGTTATTAATCATTATCAAACATATAAAGCCTTTGATTAATCTATAAGAATTAGAGTCTCATTCTCTTACTGGGCCCCACATGGATGGCGGAATGGTCTGGGCAATGCCCTGCCTTGTGGAGACAGCGTGGAAGATTGACAGAGCCATCTCTCATGCTGGCATCTAGTGGGTGGCAGGGCTGGTGTTTCTGGTGGGCCGGTTCTAGCTGCAGTGTGCACGTGGCCTTAGGCCAAGAAACATGGCGGCTGGGCTAGGCAGAGCCGCTGCAGCTTATATAATCAGCCTCAGCCAGAGGCCGATTTTTAAATAATTACTTCAACATGAAGTGGTCAGATAGGATGCAAGGTGCTATTTCAATTTTCTTGAATCTGTTAAAACTAACTTTGTATTGGATAATATGTTCAATTTGGGGGAAGTTTCATGAGGTGTTGAAAAAACACAATATTCTTTTTTGTTCTAGTTAACCTGTCTCCATTCCACAATAACCCACCCCATCCTGTTATAACCCAGCCCCATTCCATAATAACCCAGCATCTCATAACCCATCCCCATTGCATAACCCAAAATCCCATAATAACCAAACCCCATCACAAAATAACTCACTCCATTCCATAATAGTCCACTCTTATCCCATAATAACACAACATCCTATAATAACCCTTCCCAATCTTATTACAACCCACTCCACCCCACAATAAGCCATCCCCATCTGATAATAAACTACCCTGTCCCATATTAACCTGCTCTTTCCTATGAAAATCTAACAACCCATAATATCCCCTCACATTACATAATAACCCAACATCCCATAAAAATCTATACCAGCATAAAATATCCAACCACATCCCATGTTAACTACACTATCCCATAATAACCTAACATTGCATGATATCCTACCCCAACCCATAATAACCCAACATCCCATAATAAAACACCCCATCCAATAGTAATGCTCCTCCATGCCCTATCCCATAATAACACACCCTATCCCATAATAACCTAACATCCATAATAACCTGCCAAATCCCTTAACAGTCCCATTCCATAATAACCTGACATGGGTTATGGTTCATAACACTGACACCATACTCTGACAACATCCCTTAATAACTCTCCCCAATTCCCATGACAACTAGCTCCCATCCCAGAATTACCCACCCCATCTCATAAAAACCTTACATCTCATAATAACTTGCACCATCCCATACTAACACAACATCCCATAATAACACGCCCAACCACATAATGACCCAACATACCATAATAAACTGCCCCATCCCATAATAACTCCCCCATCCCATAATATCCAGTCCAACTATATGTAATAACTGGTCCCTCCAATAATAACCAACCCTATCTCATATTAACGAACCCAATCATATAAGAACCAACATTCCATAATAACCTAACTGATCACATAACTCTTCTACATTCCATAATAATACAAAATCCTATAATAATCCTTACTATCCCATAATAACCCATCACATTCCATAATAACCCACTACATCCCACAAAAATCCAACAACCCACAATAGACTGCCCTATTCCATAATAACCCGACATCCTCTAGTAACCTGCCTCATCCCATAATACACTGGCCTATCCCATGATAACTCAACACCCCATAATAACTAGCCCCATCCTATAACATCATGTTCCCATTCAATAATAACCCACCACATCTCATAATAACCCAGCCCCATCTCATAAACACCAGTCCATCCCTTAAGAACCTGCCCTATTCCAATATAACCCATACTCATCCCGAGAAAATTTGCCTCATCCCATAACCCTCCCCTTGGTCTCTGTTGCTGTCTCTGATTCTTAGGAGAGTGTCTGTGTGTTGCCTGCTACATTTTTTCTGGGTTCCTAATAGGTATAGCCACTGGAAGTTCCAAGTAAAATGTGTTTCTGGATATTGGAAGATGACACTTAGGAATGGTGATGGAGTGGGGAGATCCCTAAGTGGGTCCACATGAGGGAGGAAAGCAGGGTGTTCCATCAGGGGTGCTTAGTCTCCTGGGAATGGGAGCAGAGTGTAAGGAAAGGTCACAGCAGAGGTCTGCTACAGAGCTGTTGAGACAGGACATTGGACTTGGAGGAATTGAAGGAGAGATGAAGACCTACATACAGTTAGCTTGCTTGCTTCTCGGCTAAAAGTGACCTGTGAGTTCTGGAAGTGGGCGCTGAGATAAAGAAACAAATAGGGGGTGGAAGTTAGGAGGAGATATTCTGCTGTGGAGCTGGGGGTGAGACTTTGGGATTGGATTTGGAGGAGAAAGGATAGATGAAGATCTACAGTCAGCCTGCCTGTTTCTGAACACTTTAAAGTATTTGCTGGCCATTTCTTCTTTTGAGAGCATTATGTTTAGTTCACTAATCCATTTTTAACTGGGTTCTTGGTTCTTTTCATGTCTAGATTTTTGTTTTGTTTTTATTCATCTGTATATTATAGATACTAATTCTCTATCACATGCACGGTGATGAAAATTTTGTCTCATGCTACAGACCTTCCTCTATCAGTTGACAGTGTCCTTTGCTATACAGAAATATTTGTTTTGCTTTTAGTTTCATGAGACTCCACTCACCAACTGTTGGCCTTATATCCTATGCTACCAGTCTTACTCAGAATGTCTCTATTTATGCTTATAGATTGAAGTGTACACCCTACATTTTACTCTATTAATTTCAGGGTATCAAGATTTATATTGAGATCCTTGATCCATTTGCAACTGAATTGTGTAGATGACAGATAAGACTCTCTTTGTGGGTTGAAATCCAGGTTTCCCGTGTCCGTTTGTTGAACCTGACATTTTTTTCTCTGTTGTATATATTTGGATCTTTGTCAGAGGTCAGACAGCTGTAGTTGCTTGATGTTATACCTGGATGTTCTAATCTATTCCATTAAATCTATATAGTGTCAGTTTTTATGACAGTATCATGTTGTTCTTATTACTATAGCTCTGTAGCATAATTAAAAATCAAGTATGGTGCTACCTCTTACAGTACTCTTTTTGTTTAAAATTAGTTTGGTTAGCCTTGGTCTTTGGTGCCTTCATATAAATTTTTGGTTGTTTATTTTATGTCTATGAAGAAATACTTTTTTCCACATTTTTTCTAAATTGAAATAGATTTATATCATTTTTCTTCCTCCCCATCCTCCCTGAAGCCCTTCTCAGCTAACTTCCTTTGAACTTCTCCCTTGTTCCTCCTACTTTCTAATTGATATCTTCTTTTTTATTGTTACATATATATTGCATTGATTCTATAAATTATCTTTGGTAGGATGATTATTGTTAGTTAGAGTTACTATGGCTATAATAAAACACCATGATCAAAGGAACTTGGAGAAAGATTTATTTGGCTTACACTTTCCCATTCAGTTCTTCATCAAACAAGGTCAGGATAGGAACTCAAGGTGGCTGGAATCCTGGAGACAGGAGCTGATGCTAAGGCCATGTGAGGAGGGGTGCTATTTACTGGCTTACTCAGCCTACTTTCTTATAGAACATAAGACTAACAACCTCTCTTCATTTACAGTTGGTTGGGCCCTCCCCCATCAATCACTAATTAAGAAAATGCCCTATAGCTGGATCTTATGAGGCATTCTCTTAACTAAGGTTCCCTCCTTTTGAATGACTCTAGCCTGTGCTAAGTTGACATAAAACTGGTTAGGACAGTTCTTTTCCCAAGATTAATTCTTTTAATCCATGAGCTTGAAATATTTTTCTATCTTCTGCTGATTTCCTATATTCCAAGTTAGTTAAAACAAAGAATGAAACCTAGAATACAGAGAATACATGTGATATGAAAAGGGTGTGAGAGGAAATGCTGAGAGCTAAAATTGATGGAGAGGTCAGACAGGAAGAGGAGGAAGAGGACAGGGACATAGGAGGTGGATTAATCAAAACTAATGACATTTCAGAGTCATTACAAAACACCAGTCATTCAAATGCTAATTAAAATAACTTAAAAGGAGTTTGAACAGAGGCACCCTGCATGGGCTTAAAATCATGCTCCTAGAATGTCTGAGTTATTAATTAAAAATCGCAGGGCCAGGAACAAAAATCTTCCCTGGTACTTTTTTGGCAAGGAGTCCCCAGGAATCCAAAATAATACAAATAATACAAAATAATACAGACTGTTTCCATTACCCTTGGTTTCTTACCCTACCAAGGTTATAAGAGCCTACTGAAGAAGACATCATTCACTTTGATAATATGACATGGAAAAACTTCAACGTGGAACTAACCCAGAAATGCTTCTCTGATGACTAGTTTTTATAATCCCAGAAGGATGCTGGCTGAAAAATTTCTCAATGACCTTACATATTACTAGAACTTACATATTACAATAGTTAGAGACAGGTGAGAGGTGCCCACTGATTCAACAATGAAACCAACTGGGTTTTTGTTTTATTGGATTTGAGATTTGAGACCTGTTCAAATACAGGTGAAATTTTATGCATGGTATTATACTCAAAACACATGACTCTCAGAGCCCCATGCCCAAGGGAAGAAATTACTGTTTTATTAAATGTTAATGCCAAACGGCCTTATCATATTGATACTTATAACCATCAATTACTGCTGCTCTCAGTCTTGGTCAGAGAAGCCTCTTATCTCAGTAGGTAGAGAGTAATGCAAAAGCTCCGAGTATAAAGGTCTGAGAATAAAAGCCAGTGAACAAATAGCAATAGATAGGACATCTATTCCAACCTCTTCCTACATAGCTATTGAATGTACTCAACACACCTTCGAATATCTGCAAAAGATCTACACACAATTAACCCAGTTCAAAAGGAAGAACGTGGAGCAAGGAAAGGCTTCTAAGACCCTATCCATAACTGAGAAGTTATTGGCAGCAGAGGAGTGACTGTCACTCTTTATGGAGGAGTGGCCCCTGATGAGCTTCCCATATTCCAGGGGATATTCCCACAGTGATGTGCATGAATGCAGCATTAATTGGACTCAATGTATTGATTTCTTTAATGAGGAAATAGTGTCAGGAAGGAAATGTGTTGAGGAAACACGGAAGGATTTGGAGAGAAGTATAAACTAGGTATGATCATGATGTGGTGTATAATCTACAAAATTTTCAAAAGATACTTTAAAAGGGAAATTCTAATACTATTTTATTATTTGGTTAAAATTTTAGATTCATACGAATGTTTTAATATATCAAAATAGAGTTTGATGGTTAAAGTTATTTGAAAGCATGCAAAATCATCACTTTTATGACACTTAGTACAGTATTGTCCCTGTTAGACTTTTTTTCTAATGAGTCTAAGCAATATTTGGTTTTGGAAGTTTCTGGACACACTATTTTGAAAATATCTTGTGAAGAATCTACTTTGAGACTTTATGAGTAAGATATCAATCCAAAGAAAAGCACTTCTGTTTATTATTCATGAAGGGACGACTATTAAGAAATGTACAAAAATAGAGTATTGGTGACAACTTTAAATTGATGCTTCACAATGTCCAGTGATCCCAACATGTATCTCCAGGTAGCTGATTTTTGTTTCTGCTAATTACTTCTGAATTTTTTTTTAAAATATCTTGATTTAAAATAGAGCTGCTTAACTTTCACTCCTCCCTTGCCTGCCTCCAGCCCCTTCCAGCTACCCCTTTTTCAGTCCCCCCACATACACCTTTTCTCAAGTTGATGGCATCACTTTCTTTGATTGTTATCAGTGTATACGTAACAGTGGAGCTCTGGCTTTTAAATATGTGAAATCATTTTCCTTTGACAGAGGATTATGATGGTGAGACAAATATATCCTGAATGAAAGACTAAACAAAAATGATCTTTATTTGCTTAAAACCACGATTCTTCCTGGACAACATCCTCAAACTTCCCTTGTTCACAGTGGTCAGAAATGTCACAGATAATGGCATTTTAAGTGGACTACTCAGGATAACATGGATTAGCAGCAATAAATTCAGACATTCATTGATATGATAATCAGGCCAGACTTTGAATAAAATTTTTAGATGAGTAACCCCAAGAAAGCAAGTCTGTCACAGCATCATTGGCCCATATGACATTGTCATACATGCATATACATAAGTCATACATGTCATGCATACTGTCTCACATTGGCCTGTATGACACTCTCTGACACTTCATTCTTTATATTCTGGTAGGAGGGTAAGCTAGCTGCTTGCTCCTCTGTTCCCTGCCTTGGAAATTGGTCTATTAGCCATAATTTTGTATAACTTAGCAATCTTACAAATGGTTGCCGTCACTATCTTGCTTCCAGTGAGTTCTCAGAAAAGCCATCAAAAGTACAGTGCCAGACAGAGACAATATGGATTACCTAACACTGCCCATCACTAATGGCGAAAGTTCTGTCTTTACATGAAAGGAAAGCTTAACAGTAGAACATTCAGAATCCAACTATTGATGTCAAGTTTAGCGTCAAGAACATATTGTTATAAGCTAACCAGAGGGATGAGAAGAAATAAAAATAATGGATTTTCTTTCACTGATTAGCCATTTAAGGTCTAAAGCAAAATTATAAAATAAAATAAATTTAAAAAATAGAAAGGAAACCTATGCAAATGTCAGTTTAAATAAATGCATGACCTTATCTCATAAATAACCCAGTTTCCTGCTCAAATTATTTTAGAGCATACAATTAGACAAATCCAATACCACACTGTCTGAGAAGGAAAAACACCAGAACTTTAACAGACTGTTCAGCTCCATCAAATGAGTGAGGAGGTTAGATGAAGCAAGGAAACTATGACGACTAGAAACATAGCAAAACTCCTTACAATCATTGGTCCACAGTTAAGGAAATGAAAGTATCAGAGCACTTCAGAATATAAAATCTATTTCTATAGATCTAAAAATAAATTAATTGCGGTGAATATTGCCATTGTTTGAAAATATGACTTCATTAATTTTAATGATTTCTAAAATTAGGTGTGCTGGCAAATATAGCATTTGAATTGCCTTGATTCAAAGGGAGAAGAAAGTTCTTAAATTTGTTCATGGCATAATAGCTATCAAAATATTCATAGTATGATTGTGAATCTTACGGCCTGCAGTTCATCTGCTTTGAACGACTCCTAAGCCAGAATAGGAGTTAAATGCATGAAGCCATTTGACTGGTTCTGAGTTTCATGCACCAATGCATACATTCTTTACAGCACAAAACCCTTTTGAGAAGGGAGATGACTAACAGAGCTATTCTGTTAGATATGGTTTATGGTTCTCTAATGTGTACATCCACAGACCTTACTCAGAAACAAAGAGCAAGTTCCAAGGCTGCATCGTATTCAAACAAAAACCCTTTTTATAGTTGAATTGGCAATTTTCTGACTCTAAGTGTCTATAGCTATTATGCCCAGGATAGCTGTTTTATGGTGTTTCCGAGCAGTATTTCGTACAGTCATTGGGGGTTTAAGCCAAGGACAGTACAGTAGAATATTATCTTGGGAGCAAATGGTCATAGCAGTTCCAATCAGAGCTAATAGCCCTCTAGAGTTTTAAGTGCTCCCAATATGCTATTGAAGTTGTTATTTTAAACTCAGGCTGGTTCTTTATGTTTATCCATATGTAAATGTGTGTGCTTCACACAGAGCAGGTTTTTAACAAATGAGAGTGAACCCGGATTGTAAAGTGAACAACAAATAAAGACTTTTTACAAATGAGATATCTTGCAACTCTTTTGATATAAACACCACACACACACACACACACACACACACACACACACACATATGGCTGTGGAGATGCCTCAGCAGTTAAAGCACTATGGCACGATCATGAGGTCCCCAATTCAGATCCCCAGAAGCCCACATAATTGCAGGGTGGACGTGGAGAACCATCTGCAATATAATCCATCCTTGTAAGAAGAAACACAGGATCAGCAGAACAAGTTGTCTAGCTCTGAGTTTGAATGAGAGACATTGGTCTCTGCAACTAATGAGGAAGAGCAATAGAGGATGATTCCCAGCCTTCACCTCACTCCACCACATGCACATGAACCCTCACCCTTGTAAGCACATGCATGCAAAAAAAAATCAGAAACACATGCATTCGTTCCTCATGGACACACACATGGAATATTGAAATAGAAAAAATAGTCAAATACAACATATACATATATACCCTCTTATTTTGTGTGCATTAAGTATACATAATATCAGCTACATACATTGAATTATTTTACATGATTTCGATGTTATGATATTTGAAACATGAGAGGAAAAAAGTTGGTTTATAGGAAAGCCCTATTTCTCTCAAACTTACCTTCTATTTCTTATGCTTCCCAACTCATTCATGTTTTCCCATTCCACCACATAAGCTTCTCAATTCATTAGGAAAAAATCCTGTATAACACAAATTTCCTGAACACCCTGTCTATACCCCAACTGATTTGTTCACAGAATGGATACTCCTTTGTAGAGTGAAAGTAGGACTCATTGTAGCTTATGTAATTTCATAGCCAGATATTTAAGTTGGAAGAAAAATTATCAGTTATTTTTCACTGTCCATTCCAACACATGTTAAATGTTAACACATAAGAGGATAAAATGATGACCGTTTTAGTAGCCTCCTTTTGTTGAGAATAAACAATACCAGGCACATCATTGTTGTATTTCATCGCTCAATAGAGACATGATGTAACCCTCATTAGACAGAGAAGCAGAAACCATGGTGGCCAGTGACTTGATTCCAACACTCAAAGTTTCCCACCAGGGTAAGATTATCCATCAAAGAACTGAAATTTTCATTTCATGCAGTTTCTCCCACAACACTTCCATTTCCCATCATTGCATAACAATGCGTAAATCATCTCTTCAGATGCACCATTCACAAGACTTCAATTAAATATGTACATTTATTAAGGTGATGACAATAGTCCATGATACAATAGCAACTAAGATATATAAATCTCTGAAAAGGAGCAGTTTATGGATAAACTAGAAAGAACACTTATAAATCTGAATTATCTTTGCTCATTATAAGTTATAAAAATAAGCATGATCCCCAGACTAGAGGCACTTTGCATTTATACTCTTTTACTATAAATGAGTGATATTTGAGTTAATTATCCAACCACACATTACTGATACTTAATGGTCTGAGATCAAGTTTATATTTGATCCCAATTATATGCTAAGATATAATAAAAAAAATGCTGATTTCTCAACAGTCTACTTATTTTATGGTGGATGTCAATAAAGCGTTCTTTTCTTTTTCTTTTCCAAAGGGTAGAAAAGTCTTGAAAGTGACTGCAGCTGCCAAATAGCACACACAGTTTTCAAAATCGAACAGATAAATGAAATAGAAACCCTTTAATTTCAGAAATTATTTATGTTGGAGGCATAGTAGGGTTTGAGAAGAGTTATTAATGTTTCCTGGTGTAATTAGTGTAAGAACCCAGGTGACTTGTGTCATTTTGTTACACAATTGTCCATTGAAGTCAGACCAGATCAGTTCCTGAGAAAGACCCATCATTTCTACTTTCAGCAGCTGGGCTTTATTTTCCTATTGTATTTGGCCCCTGTGCTATTCAAAGTCATTTTATGATACAACAGTGGAACATCCACGGATTCAAAATGTCATTATTTTTCCTACTACTATATTTATAATGTTTAATAATAACTTTACATGTATCGTCTACTTTATTCATGAGATATAACATTTAAAAACGTTTTTGTCTATAGCAGCTTATATTATTCTATTTATTTAGAATCAGAAGTATGACAACCAAATGCTCATCAAGGCTCTTTGAAGATTTAACCAATCCTTACATGGCCACAAACCCTTTCCAAGAACAATTTTACAGCTTCATCAGTTTGATATTCACAGAGTCACGTTGTACGAGAAAGTCTGAGAGGCTGGAAGACAAAACATTCCCTTAATTTGGAAATGTTTGTTCTCTTCTACCTGTATGTCAGTGGTAATCCATAATATCTATTCAAAATTTGTTTGTACTGGAGATCTTATTAACTAGAGCCTACTGTCAACATCAACACAAACACATCATGAAAATATGTGCGATGGTTTGCATCCTCTCTATAATAAGATGTATACACTTAATACCAAAAAACAAAAAAAATTAAGACAACAAAATGAGGTGAATTCATATTAAAATAAATGACTGCACGGGAAGAGAAATCTAGCAAACACTGAGAGCATTATCAAATCCCAGAGAAGCTATAGTTTGTAAAATAAGAACCTGAAATATTCAGGCAATGTAAATAGAAACCTTTCTCTAAAATGTTATGAATGAAATATTAGTATTCTAAATAAAATGAATAGATGAATAAAAATTAAAATTAAAAACTGTCTAGAAAAGACACAGGATACAATTTGGCTACCCCCGAGTGTCCCACACACCCCAGCCACATGCCTGTGAGAGTGGAGAGCAACAGGAGCTCCCAGGTCATGCCAGTGGAAATAGAATACAGTGCAATTGTTTCGGACAATAAAATCTGAAACATCGATATTTATACATATATTTTAATATAGCCTGTTGCATATTATAAGACAAAAATATGTTGTAAAAAATATATTAAATAACATTTCAAATCATATATTTACCACGATACTTATCTCAAGAGATAAGAAAGCGTATGTTTATGCAAAGCCTTTTGTGTAAACATTCAAACCAAACTTATTTATAATAACCCAAAACCGATAGCAATCCAAACATTGACCAACAGGTGAATGCCTAAAAAAAATTGAGATTTAACTGTATATTGAGTTATTACTCAGGAGCACAAAATTATTTACTAATTTTATAAACCTTGCATGAGATAATCTCAAAATCATCATAATGAATTTAAAAAGTACTAAGAAGTAATACTCTGTATTGCATCACTTCAATAAAGTTTAGAAAATTGAAAATAATTTTACCTTCAAAAAGCATAAACAAAATCTCCTTAATGGGAGATAGCCAGAGGTCAAGACCAAGGTAAAATAAAGAAACTTGATGAGAATTTTAAGAGTAACAGTTGTGCTAATTATTTTTAATATAGAAAAATTTTTATATTGATTTATATACATGATTGTTCAATTTTTTACCTACATATCTACACTTTATTGCATATGAATTATATCTCAACCAAACGTAGAAGAAGAAATTTTGGAAGATATTAAGAGTGTGTTTTGTAAAGGAATAAAAAAAAAAAAGGAAGACAAGTTTCTGGTTGTTCAACTCAGCTGCCCACCCATTGTGAACCTGTCAGCTCTTGCAGCAGAAGAAAAGAAAATTACAAATTATTTACACAATTTCCAGTTGTCTCTCTGCTGGGTGAAGCTTCAAATCCTAGAGACTGATAAAAATGTTAAGATATAATGGATAGAACTCACCTTAGCGATGACAAAACTGAATCAATTTGTTTAAGAGATATGGACTGCTAAACAAAAGCAAATTGAAATCAAATATATCAGAGGGCTACCTGAAAAAGACAAATGATACCAAGATCCCACGGAGATTAATAGTTACATTCAGAAGCAGTTGAGTCCCTGAAAATTGTAGCTATTTAAGTTCGGGAGAGAAGAATGGAAAATCAGGAGCTGCAGTTGGAACAGTTACAAACAGCAGAACACAGAACAGGGAATTCTACATTAAAATGGGGTCACAATTAATTATACTCAACTATTATCCAGAGTGTAGTCAGGGAGGAAGAATTGTGTCTCCACACTTTCACTTTAAGAGCACCACTGAGACTTAGCAAAGTTGTATATGTCAGACTAAGGACACAATAGGATGTGAGAAAATTGATGAACCTAAAAAGAAACACAAGAAGAAAACTTCTGCTGTGTTTTCCAGGTAACATTAGCATCCTGAAGTGACAAGGTCAGACTAATTTTTCCAAAAGGAATCACAAGAGATGTGTGTTACAAAAGCCTAGGATTATTTATAGCAGAAGGCAACTAATATGTACATTTATTCTGGATAGTATCTTAGCCTAATGTTATATTCAAAAATGAAAGCAAATGGATCATCTACCATAAAACTTGAAAATATAAATATGATAACAGAAAAATAAATTATCTATATTATTGTTCCACACAAATATAAACTAATTAAACTAACTCCACCAAGTATAGTGGACATTCTTTTAAAGTTGCTAATCTTTCTTACAAACAAAATTAAATTAAATGTTAATATGTAATAATTTTTATTTCTTAGTTCACTTTGCTTATGAAAATTGGACAAAATATTATTTACAATCTGATAATGATGTTTCATTTGTTTTCTTAAATTTGGTATGGCCAAATCCCTGGTTCAAAAACAAAGTAACTGAACACAGTAGCCAAGTTAGAACTGTAATATTAATTATCAGAACACATGAATGGTGTTATCTTATTCTTTGGGGAAATCAAAATTAATCTGGGGAGGTATAGAAAAGTTCAAAGGAATAACTAAAAAATAAAGTATACTATCTTGTGACCATCTCAGTGAATCAATTACAGCAGTAATATCTCTGCAAGTTTAGTATCAGTTTGATAAAAGAACATCTTTTATCTGGAGTTCAATATAATGACTGCTTTCTCCTAAATGTCAAATGTGCTCAAACAAATAATGCTTGGTGATATAAGGCTAATATCTTTGGTTTAAAACACAAATTTGCTGACCAAGGTAACTTTATTCTCTCCTTCCTTGTTCCTATCCATAATAAGCTATTTACATTGATTGTAAATTTTGTTTCCTTTACAAAGGAGATCATGTTCTAAACTAGATATTTGCAAATTAGTCTGACTACAGTCTTCTCAGAGTTTAATGATTTTCAAATGATACTTAACAGCATTGTAAAAGCAACTCTCTTTCGTCATTTCTACAAAGTAGTCTGATTTTTAAGGATGTTATTTATTTATCATTCATGGTCTTATGCAACATCTGTTTAAATTATTTAATTGCATAAGAAACACCACCAACAGAGAGTTTGGGGACTCATTTACATACACATATATACATACACACACCCACACACATACACACACAAAACACACACAGGCACATCCCAATAGACAACATACATAGAACACATGTATCACAGACAAGCACAACAAATACATACAACACAAACAGGCAGAACCCAATACAACACACACACATACACTCACACATACGCACACTTCAACCTAAGTCTCGTGACCACTCAGAATATCTGGGCCCATACAGCAACACTGCTCGTTTTTGGATTTGGGAAATTACTGTCTTATGAGTTAGGCTTACGTGAAGTAGAAGCTAGACATTTTCTTGATGGGTCCCTTTTGCCATTAAGTAGCATGTCAAAAATACTAAAACATGGTAAACGGCCTAGGCGTGGTCTGTCACTAAACAGTAGCTATAGAAATTTATTTTATAATGGGAGACATGGGGAAGCTTTGTCACATCAAAGCGAAAGTTACAATGATTTTATTATCAACTTGCCAGTTATTAACATTGATTGTCAATAGCTTCCTGACTTTAGACTGCAAATGATGCCACTCTTCAATAGTAGGCACGGTTTGATGTCTTAACATACTCTTTCATAAAATAAGGACCTATGGTACTAAAAGGAAGTTCCCACCAGAAACATGGGCTCCTCCATCATATCTTAGCAACTCACAATGCCAACATTTCCTTGGCTACTTTGGGTTTTGTTTTGTTTTCAGAACCCACTTAAGGTTCTTGGTTTGTCATCCCCACCCCCTACAGGGGCATCACTGTTCCAGGTCTCCCTAGGCTACTAGGTTCCAATTGAGAACTGGGTATATAGACAACGTTCACTAGTTTCCATTTGTGTGCGCTGGAGTCAGAAGTAAAAGGCAAATAAAGATTATATCAGAGAACTCCTTCTGTTTCATTGCTTTATTCTCCCAAATGCTAGGGCAGTTCTGCCTTCAAGCCTATTCTGGCTTGCTTGGATATCCTGAGAAACAATCTTTCTGTTTAAAGTGGGCTAGACAGTTCTCTGTTAATAGGAATCTAGCAATCTTGAGCAATGCTCTAGATAAGCCTTTGAGCTATGTATAAAGAGTGGAGGTCTGCAAGTTATTGGAGGTTGAACTCTTCCTTATCAGTGCCATAAATGTCACTGTGTTTTCTGCAAATCTCTGAGTCTATACTAATCAGTGAGTAATTTGAATCCTGGTTAGTTAGGAGAGCTGCTATTCTGTTTCTGGTGATCATTTGTTTAGCTCTTAGCTGCTTGAGATGATGTCTTAGTGAGTATATGATGCTCTTGCAATCTCACAGTCAGCTTTGTGGTATGAGATGATAAATCACAGAAGAGGAGGATGTGTGATCATAATGTTCTCGGTTGTTCTAACAGGCTCCAAATCACTATAATGTGATACAGCAAAAATTAGCATCTGAAATTCTCTTCTTAAATATTGGTTCATTATACTCATAATGACTAATTGGTTCATAAAAGTCTACAAGTTACAAAAAAGTACAAGAAAAACAAATTAGAAATATAGTTTGTACTTAATGTTCAACACACATAATTTATTTGGGTGCTCCCAGAAATCAAGTCAATAGCAAGGAAAGATGTCATTTTGATGCTAAAATTTCTTTATTATGGCTAGTGAAAGACATTCCTCATTAAGCAATCAAAAAATTGAACTCTTTCCTTTTTTTTTTTTTGCTATTTTATGGAAGGTGATTTTTGTTAACTATTATAAAAAAAATCCCCAGTACTATGTATTAAAAATCTGTTTTTATTAAGACAATTTAATTTGAGGGTACACATGATAAATATGAATGATTAGTATTTGATGAATTAACATTATCCTTTTCTAATTAAATATATGGAGAATGATTTTGTATTTTTCTCTATTATCTGTGTTATTTCTCAATTGCAGCTGATTAGTAAAAGCCTTAAGTTCCCTAGAATTCAACATTAGGGATCTGGGAAATGGCTTACTGAGTAAGCGTTCTTGACGTTCAGGTATCAAGATCCAAGTTTGGATCTCTAGGATCTACTGAAAAATCTGGTCATGGCTGAACATTCTTGGAACACCAGCCCTGGAATAGGGTGTAGGGAGAACTAGGATTCGAGCAGAGTGGAGGGGAGGGCAGAGGTGAGTGGCAGTAGTGTACAGAGACAAGAAGACCTTGTGACTTGCTGGACAACAAGCCAGACTCTCTGAAAACCAGCCAGCTCGAGCTTCAACTAGAGATTCTGCCTCAAGGGAAAGGGGGGGCATGATAGAGGGAGGCACCCAATGTATACCTCTGGTCTACAAATGTGCATATATATGTACACAGGCACATACGTACACACACACACACACACACACACACATACACACACTCATGTATACAACCCACACAGCACAACCATACAATATACATACAAGTATACAACAGAACACAACATATACTACAAACACATACATATGTACTAAACACAAGCATACCGCACACATACACACATATACACATACAACATAAGCCTACAATGCACATTCATGTATACAACACACACAACATAGAAACACATACATGCATATACTACACACAGCACAGACATACAGCACAGAGAGAGAGAGAGAGAGAGAGAGAGAGAGAGAGAGAGAGAGAGAGAGAGAGAGAGAATGGGGTATTATCTGATGAATTTAATATTAGTGATAATTCAAAATATTAAGCACTTTTAATGGGATTAGACTTTAGAGTTAAACAATTCTTTGAGCTTAATTTCTACACTAAGAAACATGAAAATAGTGAGCTGTGAACAAGATAGTCGCTTAATGTGCTGAATTCCCATTAAATGTACAGTCTGAAATTCCACTAGGTCCACTTAAATAGCAATAGCATTTTAATGGGTATTAGAATAGCATCTATGTGGTGCTGAAGCCTGTTCCACAGGGTATAAAGGCAGGGTATAAAGCAACTCTCACACCGGATGCTATTTTCTCACTCAGGCATGTAACTGTACCTGAGCACAAGTATGAGGCTTTCTGTTTCTTAGCTTTTTCGGAAAGTCGCAAATCACACAATATTTCATTATTTTAACCTTACTCTTAAAGTAACAGAAAAAGAATACATGTGCTACCCCCCAGTGGCAGCTGACAGGAACTGCTCCATGAGGAGCGGAGCACCTGTGGGAGATGGTGACTTTTACAGTGTGCTATGAAGGGAGTTATTCTTTTTTTTTTAATGATTGATTTTATATTATGTATACATTACCACATGATGATTTCAGTTATTCCTTTATAGGTATTTGTACATTTTTTCTACCTTTTTCATTGGATATTTTCTTTATTTACATTTCAAATATTTGAAATTAAAACCTTTTCCCGGTTCCCCACCCCAAACCCCCATCCCACCCTTGCCCTGCTTCTATGAGGGTGTTCTCCCATCCCCCCACACACTTCTGCCTCCCCGCCCTCGAATTCCCCTACACTGGGGCATCGAACCTTCACAGGACCAAGGGCTTCTCCTTCCATTGATGCCCCACAAGGCCATCCTCTGCTACATATGCAGCTGGAGCCATGGGTTCCTCCATGTGTACTCTTTGGTTTGTAGTTTAGTCCTTGGGAACTCTGAGGTGGTCTGGTTGGTTGATATTATTGTTCTTCCTATGGGGTTGCAAACCCCTTCAGCTCCTTCAGTCCTTTCTTTAACTGAAGGGAGTTATTCAATTACAAACATTTGGGAAATGTTTACAATGAATTGCAGGTGATGTAATATACTTTCAAGGCAGAATGGATTCAGATATTGGACTGGGAATGATTACTGATAAAAATTGGCTTTAATATTTAAAACAGAAATTTTCTAATTACATTGTAACTAATGTTTTATCATTAATGCAGCCTTACAGCTCTAGCAGTCATTAACCAATTAGATCTCTGTTTCCAATACACCAGTAAACATATCCTAGAGCATTACCCTAGGGAGACTATGGCAGAAAAGTGTGAAAAACAAAGATAAGAGGAAGAAATAGGGGATTTTCAGGGAATGAGGATGGAAAGACAATCATAATCTGCTTCTGATCCTTAACACATGCATACCAATTAGCTCTTAATCTTTGTTTGCTATGAACACTGAAACCTCGTATTTTCTGTAATTAAATCCTCTTGTTTGAGGGTACTGTAATGGTCTTGTCCAAACAGCTTTCTGTCAGAAAGCCTATGTACATATTTAAAGTAATTGCACTCTGATTTCCATTGTCTAACTTTCTGCATTGTGGATCCATATCTCTTCTATTATCCTCCAGTAATGTTTTCTTATTTCACAGAGCACTAACTTAAGCAACTTGCTGCTAACACTGCAGTCTTGAGTGGACATCACCGGAATGTCCACTGGCTTTACACTGGTGTTGATTTCCTCACCATGTGAATAAACTCAGACTTTCGAGTTACGTTCTTTTTTTCCCAATTAAATTGCTGCCAAAGTCCTAGTTTTCCATTAAACAACATTTTAAATCACTACTAACCATGACTTTTATCTTTCAGTCTCTATTGCTCATTTAAAAAAAAAAAACTCTTGAACAAAGAAGAAATTCTAGCCATTCAAGACAAAAGTTACTGTTGTTCACAAATCCTACTCTCTACTTATCATGCTGTAAATGACAGAAGCCATAATTAAGGGAAAGAAGGGACATTGCTTTTCTAAAATCTTATAAAATTATACAACCTGTGATGTTCTGTTCCACCTAAGGAAATCCCTAGATTAATGTAGTTCCATCAGTAAATGAGAAATACAAGCACAACATTCTGAACATTCTGTAACTCATGGTAAATTACTCAGGCCCTCATCAGCATTTCGTTAAGTAATCCAAGTAATTTCCATATATTTTCATATGCGCCAAATATGAGCCAATGCTTCACTGCCCCAGAACTCAAAGGCAACAACTTCAAACCAGGAATTTCGCTGAAATCAACATCGAGACAATATATGCGGCTCAAGTTAATGCTTTGATGATCAAATACATAAGACTAGTTAGTAATTATGATGAAATTTTCAATCAATAAATTAAATACCTGCTGTTTATGTTTTTATGAACTGAAAGTATAAAAGTTAAAATATGACTCTGGCAAGATCAGAAAGAATGCTATATGCTTTATGTAAAACTATAATTGTATCATCAAGTAACAGGAATCTATTAAAATTAGGAGTCCAGCTAAAGATAAGTTTTATACAAATTGCTCAGATGATGTTAGGCAAGATGATCCAGAGTAGGGGCAGGTGAAGGAGGATGCCACCACCAGTCAGGGTGTCGCCTTAATATCCTGCTAAGGAAATCTATCTTGAGCCTGAATTCAGGCAGTGGAGGAGAGACCTAGGATGCTATAATGAGGGACCATGTATAAAATCAAATTTAAAAAATATTTGCTTCTGAAAGTTGGCTCTTAGAGGTATATTCAACAGAGAAGATTACATGCAACCACCAAAATACATTTCCACAATGTTTATGTGGCATTACTAGTGAGAATTAAAATCTAGAAATTATAAAACGTCCCATATATTGTCTACAAAAAATTTTATGCCTACAAAAAAATTATTGTTAAAAAGCAACAATCCAGGCAATCTCACAAAATACACTGTTCTACAGACCAGACCCTCCAACCAGAAAGTCATGGACTTAATGGGAGATTCCATGTATACTTTGGTTTAAGAGCAGATAATTGACTGAAGTCTCTCACAATGACTTACAAAGGGAAAGGACAGTGTAGACAGTTCAGGACTGCTTCCTGACCTGAGTGCTGGTGACAGAAAGTTCACTTTGTGGGACTTCATCAGACACACATTTATATTTATATTTTAATTCTCATTTCAATAAGTGTCACATTAAAATCATTATGATGGGATAAGTATTTCAGATTGAGGAAAATATGAGTCAAGGAACTGGAGTGAATTGTGTAACTTTTTTCATTTATTAAATGTTATTATTTATTAAGGGATATATATTATAGACATAAAGATAAAATTCTGTGGGAGATTAGATTTGTGCTTTAAGGGATTGGAAATGGCTGTACAAAGAAAATAGACTCTGAATTAGAGACTAGACTGAGTGAGATTTTATAAGGTAAGACTCATGAATGTGGGCTGGAGAGATGGTTCAGCTGTTAAGAGCACTGACTGCTCTTCCAGAGGTCCTGAGTTCAATTCCCAGCAACCACATCATAGCTCACAACCATCTGTAATGGGCATCCACTGCCGCCTTCTGGTGTGTCTGAAGACAGCAACAGTATACCCACATACATGAAATAAATAAATAAATCTTTTAAAAAAAATCAAAAGTAAATGCAGGGACAAAGAGTAGAGCAGTGACTGAAGGAAAGGCCATCCAGAGACTGACCTACCAAGGGATCCATCCCATATATAAACAACAAACCTAGACACTGAGCACAGGGACCCCAATGGAGAAGAAAGGACCAAAAGTACTGAAGGACCTGTAGAGGTTTGCAAGCCCATAGGAAGAACAACAATATCAACCAACCAGTTCCCCCAGAGCTTCCAGGGACTAAACCACCAACCACAGAGTACACATGGGGGGAGGGGGGAACTCATGGCTCCAGCTGGATATGTAGCAGAGAATTGCCTTATCGGGCATCGCTGAAAGGGGAACCCCTCTGTCCTGTGTAGGCTCGATGACCCAGGATAGGGGAATGCAAAGGCACTGAGGCAGGTTGGGTGGGTAGATGGGGGAGCACCCTCATAGAGGCAGGGGCACAAGAGGATAAAATATGGGATTTGTGGAGGGGAAACTGGAAAGGGGGATAACATTTGAAATGTAAATAAATAAAATAACCAATAAAAAATGAAAGAAATCATGAATGCTATTACAAATGAAAGGAAGATGGCAACCAAACACTGTATATTCAGGATATTTGACTCATAAGGGAATTTATGACAGATTTGTATTTTATTAGGTACAAAACAGAAGGTTTTAAAAAATAATTTAAATGAAACATAACATAAAAGAAGTTATAGGTAACATTTTATATATAAAGTGTTTTGGAAAGGCCAGAATAAAAAAGAATTTCTGTAATGTTCAAAATGAGGAACTTCATGCACCACATGGGAGCAGACATGGAAAGAGCAAGGGATTATACGTTATGGAAGAATCCTCATCCATGTGAATCATGACACGTATGAGGGGAACAAACCCCTCCATCGCCATCTGTTTTCCTAGTAGGACTCTCAATCATACCAGAAACATAAATTGCACCAAACTTGAGGTTCATATAACATCTACCGCAATTGAGAAAGGAATATTTTCAAAAATTAGTGAAAATATTTGGCATTTTATTCTAGTCTTTGACAGTTAAGTCTCATCAGAAATGTAGGGGAAAGGTACTGAGACCTGAGCATTATAATAGTGGCTAATGGGATTCTTCATAACCACATGTTTCCCAGGATAAACAGAAATTAATTTATTTAATAGAAAAGATCAATATAACCAAGATAAAATACATTTTATAAGAACATGAAATCAAATATCAATTACTGATACATTAACTTTGTCTTTGTTTTAATATATAGTATTTTGAAAGGTACAATACAAGATTGGAAGCTACCAATTTCTATACATGAATATAGGACATATATTTAAGGACACAGAAAGAATAAATCAGTTAAGAATCCATAATTCATAACTCTTTATTTGTAACGAAATTGAGCAGTATATGTTGTCCGTTGTAGGGAATGGAGAAGAAGCCAAAATCGTTTCTCAAGAAATGTGTGATTTTTTTCATATAGGCAAAGAGATTTGATAAACTTTTCTCTGAATGTAAGGGGCAAACAAATTATTTTTTAAATTTGTCAGCTACATAGCGTGTGTATGTGTTTGTGTGTGTGTGTGTGTGTATTTGACTTTTGATAACTGTGGAAATTTTGAATACAAAATGAATAATTTACCTTTGCTACAATGCTCCTGCTTCATTAATGATTTAATGTTTTAAATTTGCTCATTAAAACTTCTCATTTTATATTAATTGAATGATCAAAAAAGCATTGCTCTTACAAACTAAAAAGTAAGCAATCTTCCTAAAGTGATCAACAAATGCTTTCTGAGAAAACCGTTTCACTTGGACTTTGAAAGAATCCTAAGCTGCTCATGAGTCATTAACGAGGAAAGAGTATATAAAGTAATCACAGAGTTGTGAGACACAGAAATCGAAGTAACAATTATTGTGAGTATAAGTCTAGCCTGGGACAAGATTGGGGAATGAGATGGAGGGAAAGGATCCTGGAGGATTATCCACTAGCCATTATGTTGAAAAATAGACGTTTTCCTAATAATTGAACATTTCTAGAAGACAATAAAAATGTAAGTGATACTGATGTGATTGAAGTAATGAAATGAGTTAGTCCCATTTACCGTTAGAGAAGAAATCCTAAAAGACACATAGAGAACAGATGGCCAAGATAATAGATGAAAATACATCACGTAGGCTTGTATAATAAAGTAATGATATTACCTGGCTTGTTCACCTCCCATAAGGTGGAGTCTTGGTGTTTTATTTTATGCATGTAATTAATGCTGCAATCTCAATATATTCAAAATATTTTATAGAGCAGATAAGTGTTATAACCATGCGTTCATGCGTACAGTTACTAGCAGTAATGGCAAATATGCCGCAGCATTACTCTTTTACTCCACTTAAGGACTCAAATACATCATCTTTGACAAAAAGCCAGTCCCTGCTAAACCTCACTGAAAGTATGTAGTGATGAATATGTTTAGTGAAATTTTACTTTGTTGAATAAAATCTCAAGAAAAAATTAGCTGGAGTAATACTATTATTTCACTTACTTCCATCATAAATCCCTTAGGCGAACATTATACAAAAGTATATACTTAGTTAAAGAAACTATACATATAAACTTATAATGCTCTGTAAAATATCTGTTTTTCTGTTTCTATATAGCTGACTGAATACTCTAAAATATTTGCTTTTAATGTTATCATTTTAGGGACAAGAAATTTTATAGTATCATCCAAAAATTGACAGTCATTATATATATTATATAAAATATAATTATATATAATATATAACTATACATTATATAAATACATAATTATAATTTATTACTATTTATATAATTTATAGTATAAATTATACTATAAATAATAACAACTTATTATTATATAATATATAATATATTATAATAGTATAATATATTATATATTATATATTATATAATTATGTCTTATATCTATCTTATACCTTATATCTCATATCTTATATCTTATACCTTATATCTTATATATTTATTACATATTACATATCATATATTATAAAATTTTATATTTTATAATATATATATATACATCAGCTAAGATGCCTAAATTATTCATACCTCTCATTTCACTCCTAAAGTTTTCTTCTGTCTATTGTACCCATTGCTTAAACAACATAGTCTGCTCTTTCAAGTCCTCTTCTTCCCAAATTGAGAGTACCTTTGATGGAATAGAACTGAAGGACAGTATGATTTCCAGTGAACAAAGAATATATTGTATAAATAGCTTACTTTCTTCTTCTACCTTCTCGGAGAAAGCTTTTAAAATACACAGCAATCTGGAGTACAGTGGGTTTTTTTCCCAAGCAATTGTGAAAAGAAGAAAACTAGCCAGTATGAAAAGCTGTGGTATTGTTAGTAAAACACTCCTCCTTTGATTTGAATTTTGAGAAAACACAATAGTAAAACTTAAACAAACAGGAAAGATAACAAAAAAAGTTTCACATTGTTCACCTACCAACTACTGAAAACACTGTAGCATTCTTGTACTAGCTACAATGAGCAACAATGTTTTTACAAGAAGCTGTGGTGGTGTATGATAACAAAAAATTGAAAGCTAGGCCTTACAAGGTGCACAAGAACACTTAGTCTTGTTGGGAAGGCTGGGCTGAAATAGACTAGGTGACTAAAACACTCAGGGTGACCTGTGACTTTTAATTTTTAAAATTGGTATGTGTAATTATAATCATAAAAGCATGCAATCCCAAGTCAAATGACTGTTTTAAATCATATTAAGGATTAACATGGTTTCCTGATTCATCTAATTCACAAGAAATCTAATAGTAGTCTAATAGAATTTCAAGGTATTAGAGAAACCAGTAAAAAAATATTAAATTGAAAATAATCAGAGAAACTACACAGCAGTGTTTTTCTGCATGTTGCTGTACATCTCACTGTGTAGAAAGCTATCTCAAAACTCCGGGCTTAAAACAAACAATTGCAGCCATTCATTTTTGTGATTCAATCTGTCTGTTATTGTGGTTTGATCATGTTTTCTAGACTGCCTGGTTTGTAGGAACCTCATTCATCTGGCTGAGCCCTTAGTTGGTGCAAAGATGCAAAGTGTATGTGGGTGCTTGATGCCTTCTTTCTGTGTAGTCTCTCTTTTCTAGAAGCACAGTGACACTTTTTCATATGCCAAAAGAAAAATCAAACGGGAAGTCACAATGTACAAGTACTTTTGCAAACTCTACTTTTGACATATTGGACAATGACTCCTGGCCAGTATGAGTTGCATGCCAAGTTTGTATACAGAAGATAGAATAGACAGCATCATATCTGGGAAAATGTTCAACTATAAAAATGCTATTTTTTCTAGTATACATTGTTTAAATGAAGCAATAATTATATATTTCAAGTGTTGTACATAGTTATTTTGGGAAGCGGGTATACGTCTCAGCTCTAAGCAGAATTTGTTTTATGTTATGCAAATCCAATTTTGATATTGTTCTAAGCCCACAAAAAAAGAAGACAGCATACCAAACTGTCAGGGTAACACACTGACATTTTTTCTGAAAAGATTTCTTATATTCTCTTGTTGACAGAATAATTCATTCCCTGAAGATGATCACATACCAATACACAGAAGATGTCAATTAATTATGCTACACAGCAAAGGGAAATTTATAGATGTCATTAGCTAAAGTTCTTGACATGAAAGATTCTCCTGAGTTATTTAGTTGGACCCAATGGAATCCAGGGTTTTTAATCAGTAAATCATGGAGGCAAGCGAATCAGACAATTGAAAGGAGAGGAAGAAGTAGAGGGGAAGAAGGAGACGGAAAGGGAGAGGGAAGGGGAGGGGAAGAGGGGGGAGGGGGAGGGGAGAGAGGGAGGGGAGGGAGAGGGAGACCTTTGCACCATAGTGTGTAGACAGAGGAATAATTCACAAATAAGAAATGTAATCTCCAAGTGGACAAAAATAGGGTTAAAACTCTCCCCTAGAGATTCCTGAAGGAATCATCCCTGACAGCTATTTGCTTTTGCATTCTGATTTCCAGTTCGAGAAAGAACAAGTTTGTGCAATATATCACAGCAGAAACAAGAAATACATGCAAATACATTATGACATACATGTTAGAAGTAGGCATTGTAAAGTCCATGAATAACGACATTTTCTGGCAAATCTATTCGTCTTTAATGCTCCATTGTTCTGATAAAGACATTCTGTAGGTATTATTCAAATGCATAAACGCTTTTGTTTAATTTTTCCTTTTTCTTTTGCCATTTAAGATTAATCCTGGTATCTCTTTTCATCTCAGTGTAACTTCAACTCTTATTTCTACCATATTTGTTGGTCTCAGCCTAGTCTCATTATTTTCTGCTAGGAAAAATTTCTACCTTGTCAATCTACTTCTGTTTTTTTCTTTTTCCAGTTCTTTCATTTTATCATGCATTTGTCAGATTTTTTTCATGTCTTAATTATTATGGTTACATCATTTTTTCTGCTAAAAAGCATTAGTGGTTACTTATGGAAATAACCATAAATTATTTAGATGGATAGAATATCCCACAATCACTTAGCTCAAATGTGACTTTGTAGTGCTTTTCATGTCATGGCTTAAAGACTCCAGAAGAAATCATGAGGCTCTTTCAATCAGCCCAAATTCACAGAAGTCACAAGAAGCTGCCAGAACACCACCAGAAGTTCTTTGATGAATTTCTTTCTATGATGTCACAACAAATGATGATCACCAAAGAAAAAAGAAGACAAACAAATGCTGCAGCATTGTCAGTAAAGACCAGCATCAGCAAACCCCAAGGAAGACCAGCAAGGGAGTGGCAAGGTGAACAAATGCCATACAACATCATCCACTCTCTCTTGGGTTATATTTATATCCATTCCAAACATCATGTGTTCTCTTAAGTGTCGGCTCTATGAAAACATCGTATACCCTTTTCTCAGGCAGCTTCCAGACATTGCCTGCTCACAGAAAAACATTCTCCTACATGTCTACTAAAGCAAAAACATTCCCTCATGAGATAGTTTCCAGAAAAACATAGCACGATACAATGAAGTCTCCAAAGAAACTAGAAATTTCCGTTTCATCTAACCTTGTCTATTAGTCGAAACATCAAATAAATACTTAGCAATTTTTTTACCATTTTCCATATATCTCTTCCTCCCACCCTCATCTGTTTTACAGTATTCAATCTATATATTTTCTCCTACAATATCTCTTAGTTTTAGTTCATTTAGTTGTGTTTACATATATATATATATATATATATATATATATATATATATATATATTCTAATTTTTCTGAGACAAGAGTTTTGCTATGTAAACTGAACTGGCCCCTAATATATAATCCTTCTGTCTTAGGAGCCCAAGTGCTCACAGTAGAGGCAGGAACCATGATACCCCATGTTCTAAATTCTTAATTTCATTAGTGACATGGGATACCCAAAAGTGATGGTTAACAACCTCTCTAATGGATGAACTTTAAACTACCCACAATCTTTGGTAGATTGCTTAGAGATATTCTGCAATAATGTTCTCAGTCTCTATGGATGATTTGGGGGCAGGGGAGGGTTGTTGTATGGTTGCTATTTTATATAAATAAGTAAAGATAAGCATAGCAGCTAATCTCTGTTCTATTAGGACTCCCCCCATCTCTTTACTCTAAAAACAATCCCCATTGTACCTTTTTGGTAATTTGTTCTTGACTTTTAACTCTTTTAGTATTGTGGCAAGTGGCATAGTATGATGGAAATACTTGCCATTTTAATAGCAAAGAAATCCAAAACACAAAATGATCCTAGCACGTAGATTGATAGCCACTAATAATACAGAAGAATGGCAAGGATTTGAAGGAACAGCAGTTCTCATTGATTTCTGTAAGAAATCCAGAATGGTATAGAGACATTTGATAGGGGCACTTTTATTTTTTTTTTATCATATGGCAATCAAATGACCTAGTAACTATGGTTTGGTATTTATCAAAACGAACTAAGGACATACTTCATATTACCAGTCTGAAAAGGCTTTACCCTATGATTCTAACTTCATGACATTCTACAATGGCAAACTAAGAAAGAACAAAAATGCCAGTGACCTCCACAGTTTTGACTAGAGAAAGAAGATAATACACTGAGCTCTTGGAACTTCAGGCAATGATTGTTCCATCTGATTCTATAATGGTAAGGACACATCATTTTGTCAAAACCTGTGTAGAATAGGCTGAGGAAAG
Organism: Grammomys surdaster; assembly: GCF_004785775.1. Classification (NCBI taxonomy): domain Eukaryota; kingdom Metazoa; phylum Chordata; class Mammalia; order Rodentia; family Muridae; genus Grammomys; species Grammomys surdaster. Next base: position 1,994,370 of record NW_021604578.1, read on the forward strand.
TAGAGGGAGAAAAGTAGCATAGAAACACTATTTTATGCTTAGCTTTTCTATAAGCCTAAAGTTTTTCTAAAATATATTCCTCAGCTTTTTTTTTTTTTTTTTTGGTTTTTCGAGACAGGGTTTCCCTCTGTAGCCCTGGCTGTCCTGGAACTCACTCTGTAGACAAGGCTGGCCTCGAACTCAGAAATCCACCTGCCTCTGCCTCCCAAGAGCTGGGGTTAAAGGCGTGTGCCACCACTGCCCAGCAAATATATTCCTCAGCAACTACCAAAAACATGAGATTATTTAGGCTAAGTCAATGTATCAAAGAAAAAATATTTTCAAAGTAGGTAAAATGTAATCTAGACTATTACTTTCATAGTATTGATTAATTACAATATGTCATTTTATATATTTATAAATACAGAACATAAAATGCTTCAGCGAGTTATTTGGTCTCCAGAAAGCACTATTGTATTAAAAAATAGTACTATGCTAAATTTTATGGATTTCTATTACAAGAATAGACTTGAAACAATTATTTAAAAATGAAAAAATAATTTTTAAACTATGTGAACTTTTAGAGCTTAAAGCTTTTCTCAGATACACACAGAAGCATACACACATACATGCATAAGAAAGCATAAAACCACACACATTCAGGAGCATACACCCACACACATACAGAAGCATACACCCACACACATACAGAAGCATACACCCACCCACACACAGAAGCATACACCCACACACATATAGAAGCATACACCTACACATGCAGAATCATACACCCACACACATACAGAAGCATACATCCACGCAGACAGAATCCTTTTCCTGAAACCTGGATAAAAACAATCTCTTTCTGATACTGAAGCAGTCAAGTATTGCTTAAGTGCAGTATGAAACAACCAAAGAAAATCTCAGTGGTACTCAACAGCAGACCTCTACTTCCCAAGGATTTGCAGATGGACCTATATGTTGTAATTATCTCACTAGAGCATGACTTAACAGTTGTCATAGCCTATCAGGTGCAGCTCCGTCCAGTGAAGCTTTTATATACACATTAAACAAACAGCCTAAGTAGGGATGATATATAAAAAGCTCAGACCAAAATCAGCAATCAGGTATTGATAGTAACTGCCCTAAGGCCTAAGTGTGGAATTGGTATTCTCGTACTCACACCTGATACCTGATATATTATTCTGAACACATCACATGGCAAACAGCTTCAAACATCAACTTCTCAACCATTGACAGAAACTGACAACTGAGGTTAAAGCCAAAGTATTGGACTTTGGGGAAATTTTCCAATGACTCATTATTGTATGACAATTTCTGGACTGTTCAATATTCTCTCAAGAAATGTACTCAGGCTTACAAATAAAAGAATGCTCTAAACAAATAGAGAAAAATATTTCTTTGTAATTATGATTAACTTCTAACAATGGCATCAGCACAACATAATTTGTTTATATAATAGCGAACTAATTCTATTATTTTGCTCAAATTTGATGGTAATTATTTCATTTTAATCTTGAGATGATGCTATATTTCCATCAATTTCCCCTTCACTTTCTTCTCTCCAAACTCTCCCATACACACTTTATTTCTATCTCTCAAATTCAGGTTCTGTTTCTTTATTAATTTTTGTTACCTACACACAGGTGCATATGCATGTATGTATACATATATATGTGTTTATGTGTACTCAAATAACTTGTTTAGTATGCATTATATTATTTGTATATATATATATTTTTTTTTTCATGGTTAACCATTTGATACTAGGTAACCAATTGATGTACTTTTCCCTGGCAAAAACCATTTCTCCTAGTTTTAACATTCTGTAGTTCTTTATATAAAGTTGGGGCCTCCTGATTCTCCACTCTGTTCACTTTAGCATGTGTATTACTGATGTCCTTGTTAAGCTCAGGTCAAGGTGGTTACATTAGTGAAATTTATGAGCATAGCTTCAGAAATTTCTGGGAGACACATTCTCACAGGAAACTCCCTGTTCTGGTTCTTACAATTATTTTGTCTCTTCCTCCACAGTATTCCCTGACCTTAGGTGCAGGAGTTATGTTATAGATATGTCCATTGGAACTGGGCTCCATAACTCTGAATTTTTATTGGTTATAAGTGTCTGTAGTGGTCTTTATCTGTTGCAAGGAGTGTTTTTCTTGATGATGATGATGAATAACCAGTAAGTAGAATTTGATAGTAACTGTCTTAAGGCCTAAGTATAGAACTGCTATACTGTACTATACCTGATCTATTATTCTAAACAAATCACATGGTAAACCCCATATCTGTGGGCATAAGGCAAATGTTTACCATGTTATCAAGGATTATGATAGTTTAGTAAAGTGTTGGTTATAGATTTATGTTAGTCAGTATCTATCACTGTGAAGAGATATCATGACAACAGCAACTCTTATAATGGAAAGCATTTAATTGGAACTTGCTTATAGTTTTTAGGTTTAGCCCACTATTCTCTTGGAGGGAACATGGCCACTTGTGGGCAGACAATGGTAAATGAGAGATCTTCACTTGTGTCTGAAGGCAGCAGGAAAAAGACACTTCTGGCTAGGCTTGGGTCTTGAAAATCTCAAAACCCACCCCCAGTTTCACATTTCCTCCACCAAGACCGCACCTACTCCAATAAGTTCTAACCTCAAAATCCTTCTCAAGTAGTGTCACTCTCTATTCATCAAGCATTTAAATCAGCCCATAGGGGCCATTCCTGTTCAAACCACCGCAAGGTTCTTTCTTATCCAGGATTATGAATCCACTAGCCCTTAGTAGTTGGCTGGATTTCCAACCAGATATCATCTCCCTTTTGTTTAGAGGCTCTTAAGTCCAATTAGAAAGTTGTAGGTTACGACTAACGTACGTGTGATGCTACTTATGGTTAATGTCCCTTAATGTTATCAAGCCATCCATTCTGGCTGTTACTGAAGTTCATAAGCATCAGAGCTTAGGTAGGACTGTTGGTTGTTTTCTTCCTTTGAAAGCTCAAATGGCATCTTCTAGTACTACAAAGTTAGTTCCTATAGAGGAGGCTCTCAGGTCTATTACAGTTCAGTTCTTTCTGAAGTCCATTTTGTCTTCAGCAATAAAAACTTCCCTTTTCCCTCTGGGGTGCAACCAAGGGTGAGAGCAGTAGTCTATGATGTTTTGGGAGTCTCTTGGATAACCCTGACAAATGACTCAACAGAGAATTTCTCATGCCTAGTGCTGCAGTTTTTATTACATGATCTATGTCTCTTGAGAGCAGCATTGTCACTTTAGAAAGGAAAAGTTCATTTAAGCTATATATGTATAGTCATACACAGACTTACACATGCTATAGTTTGTTAGGTAAATAGTTAATGGTGTAATTCCTTATGAGTTTTTCAGACATCTTTTCTGGTATTTTACCCATCTTTCTTCTTGATTTGTATTTATCTTAGCCTCCTCCCTAATTAGAGCTCTCTGTTTTCCCCACTTACAGCATCAGATCATTTGTACCCTGCTATTCCCTTTTCTATTGCTCCTCCACCCCTTACCTCAACATTATCCCTCATAATTATTTCAACGTTTGCTTCATGGCTCTACAAGATTAAGGGTTCAGATAAAAATATAACAATATAATTATAGCATATCTGATCATTGTGCTGTTCAAATTGTACTTTGTAAGGGCAATGTGGGTAATTAAGATGAAATTGACTCTTTCAGTTTTTGATCTGCCAAATAAGGACTTGAAATTTTATCACTTTAGCCTAAAAACAAGCAAAGTCTGAACAATCTAAAAAATATAGAAACTTTTCTGGGATTCATTGCAGAAGCAGAGTAACATGGACACTGTTGTCGCAAGTATTAGAGAGTTATGCAGATAAAAAGAACTATAATTGATCTGAAGAAACATTCGTGAATGTCCAAGAGCTTTGAGATACTGCTAGTTGGCTCATTGCTGATAGGACTAGGAGACTCAAACCTTTACAGAATCCAGGTAGGGTGTTTTTCAGACCTCTGTAATTTGTTAATTCTTTTCTTAACATACAATGAAATGGCTTTCATTATGACTCCAATCCCCAGTCCTCCCCTGCCTCTCTTGATGGTTGTGTTCCTCATTTCAAATAGTTTATTCCTTGTTCTTCTATGGCACAGGCATCCCATTACCCTCTTTCGTTAACTCTTCCCTTCTCGTTATAGAGCCTTCCATAGTCTCCTTTCTAAACATATTTTCTATAAACATGTGTGTGCACATGTATGTATGAATAGAGAAGCAATAGATGATAGATAGTGGATTATAAATATAATACAGACAGATAGACACATGGATAGACAGACATACAAACAGACAGAGATAAATGAAAGATCGATATATCAATGATAGATGATAGATTATAAATGATTGATAGAGATAGATGATTAATAGATAAAAATGATTGATAAATACATATAGATGATAGATAGATAGATAGATGATAGATAGATAATAGATGATATAAAGATAAATGATTAATAGATTCAGATAGATGGTAGATAGGTAGGTAGATAGATAGATAGATGATAGATTTGCATATGAAAGAAAATAAACAATATTAGTCTGAATTTTTTATTCGTAATGATCTGTAGTACCATCCATTTTTATCATGAAGGTCATCATTTAATTTTTCTTTATACCACAATAAATTTGTATTGTGTATATGTAGTCCATTTTCATAAACTAACCATTTTGCAGTGAATATCTAGGTTGAGCCATGTCTTGGATATTCTTAAGAGTGTAACAACAGACCTGGCTGTGTGGCACCATTTTATTACTTTTGGTAAACCTGACTGGCTGTATAAGGATGTTACCATTTAATTTTTTTGGATAAATATCCAGAAGGGGGGTAATTGAGAATATATTTTCACTTTTTTGAAGAACCTCTACACTGATTTCAATAGTGTCTCCATGAGTTTACAATCTCATTGCATTCTTCTATTCTCTTGTCCTCACAATGCTTATCAGTTTTCTTCTTGTTCCTAGGCGTTAACTGGAGTAATTTATATGTCCCTTATAGATAAGAGTGGAAATTTTTCAAATGTTTATTGGTAATTTCTCTTTCTTTTGAGAACTGTTCCTTTATCAACCTATTATTAGATGGATGTTTTGTAGTTATTCCATTTGAATTCTTCAGTTCTTTCTAAATTCTTGATATTAATCACAGATATGCAATTGGTAAAATTCTGTGGGACGTCTCTTCACTCTGCTATTTCTTGTGCTATGCATAAGCTCACACAGTCGCAGTTTGCTAGTGTCCTTTACTGAGTCACTGTTGTCCTCTCTGTACTGCCTGCCCTTGACTTCATCTTAGAGTGCTTTCCCATCTTCTCATGGAATTTTCAAAGTTTCCAGTCTTTGATCCTGTGTGAGTTGACAATTTTACACGGTGGGTAATATGGATTTATGTTTGCTATTGAACTAGTTGATATCCTGATTTCCAAGTACTATTTGCTGATGTTCTCTCTCTCTCTTTTTTAATTTTGTATGCTTTAGACACCACTATCAAAGACAAACTGTTCTGAATGTGTGGATTTATTTCTGGGTCCTCCATTCTATACATCTCCCCCCCCCCTCTCTCTCTCTCTCTCTCTCTCTCTCTCTCTCTCTCTCTCTCATAAACATGTTCTTCATGTTCTTCTGGATACTACAGGTATGAAACTTAATTTGAGATGTGATGCTCCATTGTTGTTCTTTCTGTTTAGGTTTACTTGGTTACTTGAGGTCCTTTGAAGTTATATGTGAATTTTTAGAACTGTTTTCTCTTCTATAAAGAGTTTTATTCAAACTTTTATTACATTGCATTTATAAACTGATTTTGGTAGTATTGTCATTTCCTAGTATTTATTTGTTTTTGAAAATGTGAAATCAATCTTTTATTTTTTTAAAAAACATATATTTGTGTGTGAAACTGTTTGTGAGATTATTTGTGAGTATGTAGATATGGATTTAGCATGGGAGCTGGAACTACAGCTCATTGTGAGCCAACAGAATTGGGTTCTCTAAAGTGAACTCTGGTCCTCTGTGAGAGCAGTTCTCACTCTTAATTTCAGAAGCATCTTTCTAACTCTTTAGTGTGTTAAAAGTTTTCATTGAAAACTCTTACCTTTTTGATAGTACAGTCTTATCTATTATTTTAGTTGGTCTCATATTATTGATTACATATTTGTTTATTTATTTGGGATTTTGAGACAGGATCTCATGTAGCTCAGATTGTGTCCAAGAAAGTCTGACTTGAACTCCTGATTCCACTGCCTCCGTTTCTTTGGGTTACAGGCATTGCCACCGCATCCTGTTTTATTTCTTAAAGTTTGAGACTGTTGTGCATAACATTTTTGGCTGCTTTTATTCTGTTTGGGGTTTATTTCTAGATATCTAGAAGAAGTACTGGTTTTATATGTTGATTTTATATTTTATTTTGATGAAAGTATTTATTGGACTTAAGAGTTTTCTAGAGGGAGGGACCTGGGAAGGAAAGTGGATGGGGATGGGGGGAGGGAAACAATAGTTTTCAGTTGCATCGTTGAGGATAAAAAAAAAAAAGTTTGCTAAGTAGGAATGATTTGACTTCATTTTCTTCTTATATTCCTTTCTTTAATGTACTTACAATCCAGATATTGTACCCCACCTGGTCCCCCCTCCCACAGTTCCTCATTGCATTCTTCCTCCTGCCTATCTCCAAGAGGATGTTCCCCCACCACTAAACCTCCCTCCTCCCTGGGGCCTCAGGTCTCTCAAGGGTTAGGTACATCTTCTCCCACTGAGGTCAGACCAGGCAGTCCTCTGCTATATTTGTGTCACAGGTCTCAGACCAACTCCTGTATGCTGCCTTGTAGGTGTCTCAGTGTCTGGGAGGTCCAAGGGTTCTGGATTAGGTGAGACTTCTGGTCTTCCTATGGGTAACCCTTTTCTTCTGCTTCTTCCGTCCTTCCCCTAATTAAACCATAGGCGTTTTGACATCAGTCCAATGGTTGGCCATTTAGCTGCTGGATGGGCCTCTCACAGGACAGCCATTCTAGGCTCCTGTCTGTAAGCACATCATAGCATCAGTAATACTGTCAGGCCTTGATGCCTCCCCATGTGGTGGACCCCCAGTTGGGCTGGTCACTGGACCTCCTTTCCTTCAGTCTCTTCTCCGTTTTTGTTCTTGTAGTTCTTTAGATAGGAACACTTGTGGGTCATAAATTTTGACTGTGGGTTGATAACCCCATTTCTCCTCTTGAGGCGCTATCTATCTACTGGAGGTGGATTCTTCAAGTTCCCTCTCCCCACTGTTGGCAGTTTGGCTAAAGTCACTCCCACTGAGTCCTGAGAGTCTCTCACCTCCCAGGTCTCTGGTACTTCCCAGAGAGTCCCTCCACCTCCCACCTTCTGTGGCAGCATATTTCCATTCTTTCTGCTAGCCTTTTGGGCTTCTCTCCTTCCTTCCATCTCCATACCTGATATTGTTCCCCTTTTCCCCTCCCTCTCCCCTCTCCTGACCTAATTCTTCCCTCCTTCTGCCTCCCCTGATCATCTTCTTTCCCCTACTAAATGGGATTGAAGCACCCTCAATAGGGGTTTCTGCTTGTTAAACTTCTTAAATTCTGTAGGTTACATCCTAGGTATTCTGTACTTTTTGGGTAATATCCACTTATTAGTGAGTGTATACTATGTATGTATTTTTTGGTTCTTAGTTATCTCACTCAGGATGATTTTTTTCTAGTTTCATCCATTTGCCCACAAACCTCATGATGACCTCATTCTTAACAGCTGAATAGTATTCCATTTTCTGGATTCCTTCTTTCATTGAGGGGCATCTGGGTTGTTTACAGCTTCTGTCTATTGCAAATAAGGCTGCTATGAGCATTGTGAAGCACGATTCCCTATTGTATAATGGGGCATCTTTTGGGTATATGGCCAAGAGTGGCATACCAGGGTCTTCAGGTATATCTATTTACAATTTTCTGAGGAACCATCAGATGTATTTCCAGAGTGGTTGTACAAATTTATTCTCCCACCAGCAATAGAGGAGTGTTCCTCTTTCACCACATCCTTGCCAGCATGTGGTGTCACCTGAGAGTTTTATATTAGCCAATCGTATTGGTATAATGTGGAATCTCAGGGTCATTTTGATTTGCATTTCTCTGATCACTAAGGACTTTGATGTATTCCTTGAGTGCTTCCTGTTCCTCTGTTGAGAAATCTCTGTTTAGCTCTGTACCTCATTTTTAATTGGGTTATTTGGTTTTTTGGAGGTTAGCTTCTTGAGTTCTTTATATACTTTGAATATTAGTTCTCTATCAGATGTGGAGTTAGTGAAGAATTTTTTCCCATTGTGTAGGTTGCCAATTTGTCCTATTGACTGTGTCTTTTGCCTTACAGAAGCTTTTCAGATTCATAAGGTCCCATTTATCAATTGTTGATCTTAGACCCTGAGCCATTGAAGTTTTACTTAGGAAATATCCCCCTGTGCCAATGAATTCAAGGTTCTTTCCCACTTTCTCTTCTATTAGATTCAGTGTATCCAGTTTTATGTTGAGGTTCTTGATCCATTTGGACTTGAGCTTTGTGTAAGGTGATAAATATGAACCTATTTTCATTTTTCTACATACAAATCAGCACCATTTATTGAAGATGCCTTCTTTTTTCCATTATGTTTTTAGTTACTTTGTTAAAGATGAAGTGACCATAAGTATGTGAGTTTCTTTCTAGGTCTTCAATTCTATCCCGTTGATATCAGCAGAGTAGCTATATGCTGTATTACAGGATAAAATTCATTTTGACATTTTTGAACAAATAGCTCAATTATGTGATTTTCTACAAAGGAAAACATATTAATCTGCAAAGTTGAAATCTGTTTTCAAAATGATCTATAATTTAAGCCTGGAATTAGGACAATTTGTCTGAGCACATTGAATTTATGGCATATTTTTTCATTCTTTGTACATAAACTTGATTTATGAAGAATATCATCTGGAAAATACTAATGGATTTCCTATTTTATAGATAGAAAAATGGAGTTGTGAGGAAATGAAATGCTTTTCCCCAATTCATCTTGAAAAATGACAGTGAAATTGAGTAATAATATAGGTGCCCTAATTCATGTATAATTTCCATTGTGTCTGGCTTTCTTTTTGCTTGTACATTACTACTAATGTCTTAGAATTGCTAGCTTAGAGAAGCTATCTCAGAAAATGTTAATATCCTCAAGGAACATTAATACTGTTATCCTACTAGGAAGATTTTAAAAGACTTAGTATAGTTATTTCGTACTAGACAAATAAAGGCTAAATAGAAAATAAAAGACCTGATTATGTGAAATACATTTATTCAATCAACACCATCAATTTATAGTTTTGATTTTTTTCTTGTTAAAGTGTGATTCTATCACTAAGTATTTGTTCCTTTTAAGAAATAAGTTAAAGAACAAGTAACATAATTTAATGAAATAAAATATTTACAATAAATTTATAATTTTTAATCTGTGGAACATGAAAGCAGAGAGAGAAAGAACAAGTTCATAATTACGTGAAATCAGAAAAGAATAGAGGAAAGATAGGAACAGAGGAATGGGGAAAATCAAGAGTATATTCTGAGACTCAAGATCTACAAAGAACACTATGTATATTGAGGGATGTTTTGTGCATCCAGGAAAAGTTAAAAACTATTGATATTAAGGTACTACACAAAAGTATTTTATATAACATCAATAAATAATTGGAATTTGGAAAACTGTCAAATCAGCACCAAAAAATGAAGCAGGATTAATTTAGCTACCCATGAATGTGTGTGTGTGTGTGTGTGTGTGTGTGTGTGTGTGTGTGTGTGTGTTTCTCACACAGAATATAAAACTGAAAAATGCAACCATTGGACACTTATGTAGAATGTCATTTTAGGTGGTGATGCCAAGTCCTACCAAGTTAATCTTTATGTTCTAATTAATTCTAGAAAAAATCATTGGTAGATATTGCAAAAACACGTTCTAAAGCTATGAGATGACAACATGCTTAGTGTAGCCAAGAAATACTACAAATAAGTGAGAGGCAAGCCAGGGACATAAAGAAAATATTTGAAATGTATAAATCTACAATTTTATATTACACCAAAATTATATATTAAAACTAAACAGAAAAAAGGATACATTTACAAATTTGAAATGTATCTAAGTGGATACTTCATCAAAGAATACATATTTACAAATAAGTGCCTGGCATTGTATCTAACATCATTTCTCAGTTATAAATGAAAGATTAAAAACAGTGGAATACCACTGAACTGTGTGTTAGGATGATTATAACTCAAAAATTAATGCTCTGAGAGTATTAGTTGTAAACAAGAATTTTTTCAGATTATTATAGTGATAACTATTGTATTATCAAGGGCTGCCAAATATTTGGTGCATCAATTTAAACACATATTTACATGAAATTTAAACATAGTCATTTAAGTAATCTTAATCATAATAACTAAGCAACCAAGAAGCTACAAAGATTGCTGTTGTTCTTGTCTCCAAAAGCTTGAAGATTAAAACCTCTTGTTGAAGAAACTTCAAACACTGAAATTGAAGGAGTCAAATTGAACTGATCTGGAAGTTCCTTCTTGAGGACTAATTCTCATAGCATTTGAAGGTGCTACATAGAGAGAAAATCAAGCAACAATTCAATATACCAGTAAAGCCTATGAAGATCAATAATAAAACTAACATAGCAAAATGTCCCCATAGGTGTAATTATAGGAGCATTTATGTCAAGGCAGTAACCGATATCTATCTAAGATCCATTATTTAAGAAAGAACACATGGCTAGTAAACCTAGTCCACTACTCAAAGGTTTGAAATCATGAAATCTAGAGAAGAACAAACAACTAACAGTTGCTTAAACCGGTATAGTTCCAGTGCTATTTTAAATACATGTCCTTGTGTCGACAGGAAATTATAGTTACTGCCCTTCATCAATCAAGCTTCTTTTTGCAATAGACTGAGTCCAGAACAGAAAGTCATGTGTAGCCAAAATATAGAGAACACTCATCCATGGAATGCCAAACCTTAATGAAGTATCTACAACACAACACTTACATCTAACACTTAGGGAACATTGCAGAAGAAGAGAGAAAATCTGTTAAAACCAAAGGACCCAAAGATCTACAAAGAGATAATATCTTCCACATATAACAGGAAAACTATACCCACATGTTATGGTTGCCTAAACATGACTTATGCAACACCAGTTGGCCTGACAATGTGGAGGGTGGAAATTTCATAAAGTACTACCCCTAGAAGAAGATCTATAGGCAATAATTGCTGCTTGGAAAATGAGAAACATCTTTATCACCCTTCTGGTAGGTTAACTAAGCTCAAGTTGGCAGTCCAAACAAACACATATTAGCAACAAGGAATGGGCTCACTAGGCTTTTCATTGTCTCTCTGTCCCTTGCCATCCTCTCCCCTCTCCCCTCTCCCTCTCCTTCTCCCTCTCTCTTTCCCTCTACCCCTACCTCCCAACTTTTCTCTTTCTGTATATGTATGACAATATCTAATGAAGAGCTCATCTATTTGAGAGAGTGAGAAGGGTTGGAGGGATACAAATTCTATTAAGAATTCCTACAAAATTTTAATAAAAATAAATAAATAAATAAATAAATAAATAAATAAATAAAATGGACACATATAATCTCCCCTCAGAGTGTGCTCACACACAGACACTCAAATAGACACACACAATCTCCCTCAAAAAGTAACCGATAAAATGTGATATATCAATAACATCAAATTATATTTGTCACTAAAAATAATTGAGCCACAATAATACATGATAGAATGTCAATAACGTATATTTGGCTAAGTGAAAAAAAAACAGTCTGAAAATGGCACAGGAATTTCTGTTGTTTAACATTGTTAAATGACCAAACTATAGAGATGCCTCTGTCAAAGCATACTTTAAGGACTTATGGTCAGAGAGAAATACACAAAAGATATTCGAGAGATTTAATTGTTCTGTATAACAGCATAACAACAGGAACAAATCATACTTAGGATCTGTAAGTTTAGAGGAGAAATGAGATGCAAAAGTAAAAGATAATTCAGGCAAGTGGAACCTCCTCAGAGGAAATGCAGAGTGAGCTATAAAACTTTATGAGGTTTTGAAGTTTATGAAGAAATCTTATTTGGGAGGATAGAGCATGTGAGGTTTTAATCTATGTAACTTTAGAAATTATTTGAACATGGATGCAGGATTCAAGCACTGTGCTCTTGCTGATAAACTTGATTTTCAGAAGACTATGGACTAACATTTTGACACTGCTATGCATTTACTGAAATTCATCAGTTGAATAAATGAATAGCAGAAAGCATGTCCTAGCTTAGGAAGTAGAAACTTGCAGAATTAGATAGGCTCACATGCGTGGCAATAGGTCAGATTTGGAGACTTTAAGATGAATTTTGAGTATTTCTGAGCACAGAAAATATGCAAGTATGGGAAAATTCATGGATATGTGTGAAAATTTATGATTTGTCTGTCTGTCTATCTACACATTATAGATAATGCTACACTAGCAGAAATGAGCTTGTCTACTGTCTAGACATGTTTCAATTCCTATCATCAATAGAAAGAGCCAGAAATCTCAGAAGAAATAGACAATTCCTGAAAGGAGAAAGAAAATACCCGTGAGATGCTAAAATAGCTTCCTGAAGCTACAACGTTCAGAACATGACTTTTTAGAATAACCGTACTGTTGAGATGTGTGAAAGCTGCACAGTTTCCAATGGTCATCTAGAAATCCATGAGATTATCAAACTGTGTACTGAATTATTGTCAAACTTTAAAATAAGTAATCACTAGTACATAATCAGTCGTGAGTAAGTGGAGATCTCAGTATCATCTTCATTTTGTTCTGTTAAACTAAAAGAAAAAAAAGACTTTTTAAAGGAGGTTTCATGTAGTGCAGTAAATTTTATTATTATTATACTGCAGTGGCATTTAAAAATATTGGTAACTATTAAATTTCCTGAGAAATATACTTTTTTTCTATGAAGACTAAAACTACTAGTCAATATCCAGAGAGATAATGAAGAAGCAGAATGGTATTATATTTTGCTATACAGTGTTAAAATTTGAAATTAATGACAAATGCTTTCACAGTTCTGAAGGAAAAGTATATAAAGTATAATTATATAAATGATGTCACTGTCATTTATTAAAAAGTATTTTATTGAACATGTGTTTTACCAAAAAGTTTTTCCCCTGAATCCTTTGTCAGGAGTCATGATCACTCCATCAGAACAAGGAAGAAAGGAAATCACGGGAAAGACAGAGGCTTCAGGGTACAAAGGCTCTGACCCATGACAGAGGAAATACATTCCAGTCTGACATTTGTGCAGTAAGAACGGAGGTCATCCACAGGAGTGCAAATCAAGAGGACAGACAGCTTCAGGAGAAATGCCTTCCAGAGAGAAAGGACAAAACAATCATTATTTTATCATGATGTAGTTAAGAAGGAACGTTCATTATTGACATGAGTTTAGGGGCTGATTAATAATAAGCTCAACAAGTAAAAAGAGGTGATTATTAACACCTGGTATACCAAATGGTCATTAGGAATTAAATTATCATACAGTATTAGTTTAATTATTACTAATATATAATCTTGGTATGGTATTCTTAGGTTTGGTATCTAAACATCATTGTGCTACATAAATGATCATCTGTGCTGTTGATTTAGAAGCACTAGAGTTTACACTTTCTTTTCTGTAAAATCAGTATGTACCTTCCTAAAACTGAAAAAATATTATTTTAGGTATAATTCTTATAAATCAAGACATATATTTAAAGAAAATGCTTCCCTATACAGAACAAAAACTAGATGGAACAGGGACTTGATTATGGTCCTGGGCAACTCAAGGGACAACACTGGAGACCTGTGATCTTTTATCAATAATCAATTTTTATAACAATTTAAGTTTGATCTTTGCAAAACAGATTTAAATCAGAGTTCTTATGTAATCAATACTTTTATTGGAAAATACTTCAAAACTAAATGTAATGATATATGTGCTCTAGTTATGGCTAACTTGGGAATAATTAGAAGAAGCATGAGAACACTGTTCAGTATGAACTCAGTTACTGAGAGCCAACTGCAATCTGGGAAGAAAAAGATCTCCAGACTTGCAGCATATATTCTAAACAGCCGAAGAAATATATCTTTTAATTGACCATAAGAAGAGAGAAGTGAAACAAAAGTGAGGACTCACAAGTTTTCTCTGGGTGGGAGAAAGAGTTGTTGTAAACTGAAGGAAATGTTTTTTAAAAGATCATATTTAAAATTTTTCTTTGTCTCATGCAGCCTCGGGTGGAAAATTCAACCTCCTTTCATTTCCATTATCCTCCAATACAGTATACACAACCAGAAATAAGTGCTATTAAAGATAATTATATTTGAAAGTTAAGGGAGTGGAAGAAGAAATTAATCACAGCTTCAGGGAACCATAAATGTATGTTAACCAGCAAAGAACTCAGAGATATGCGGTCTTTAATTCATTACAATATACTCTGCTTGTCTGTCTATCATCAATACATCACTTATTATTATTGATTGTGAATGTATCTGTATGCCTCCTTTTTCTGCCCTTGTAACAATAATACTACTTTTTAAAATGGAATATCTTTATATACTCCATTCCTGCAGAAACTCATTCATCACTGTGTACTGTTGTAAAGCAATTGAATATATTTCATATTTGACAATTCCTTAATTTTATCATGGAAAAAACAGGTTTTTGAAAACATATACAGTATCCAAATTTAATTTTGGAAAATTTTCATTGAGTATATGCAATTTCATTACACATCATCAGTAGTTACTGTTCTGATGCAGTAACATAGTTGTGGCCTAAGCAGCTTCTGAATGCCAAGATATCTCAAATACCACTTTTCTAAAATTTGACCCTTCTTATTTCTGTATGATCTCTTAATAAATATAAATGAAAATATGTAATATAATATGCATCCTCTTTATGCACAGATCATTGTTTTTCTACAGATATTCTGATATTAAAAATGAAACAGAGGGCTAGCGGAATGTCCCATGCCACCATACACAAGCTAGAACATAGTCATATTCCTTACATGTGATCTTCACACTGTCCTCTTTACAAAATACTTTATTATGTGACAAATGTTTTTATGTTTCCAATGTCGAGTCCCTTTATGTCATTCTCATGTGGCATATTAACATAGGTGTACTAAGTCATGTGTGTCCACATCTGTCTAGTAAAGTGGCAAGGGCTTTCTCAAGAGCAAGAAATTCTTCATAGTCATTCACATATTTATGATGTCTAGGAACACACGAGGAAATTTATGATTATTAAATTATAGGCTTGTCAATAGACTGGGAAATTCCACTGGTTCTTTTTTTCACTACTGATGTCCATATAAGCTTATTTAGGACAGTTATTCTATTATTATTGTTATTATTATTATTATTATCATTATTATTATTTAATCTTTTGTTGCAGTCCAGACTTTACCCTACTCCCAGTTCACACTCTAACTGTTCCTCACCCCATACCTCCCCCCCATCTCCAAGAGAATGTCCCCACACCTTCACCCCAAACCCCACCCCAGCAGATCTCCCCAGTCCATGGGGTCTCAAGTCTCTTAAGGGTTAGGTGCACCTTTTCTGACTGAGTCCAGACCCGGCAGTCCTCTGCTGTATATGTGTTGGGGGGCTCATGTCAGCTTGTGTCTGCTGCCTGGTTGGTGCCTCAGTGTCTGAGAGATCCCAAGGGTCCAGGTTAGTTGAGACTGCTGGTTTTCCTATACGGTCACCCTCCTCCTCAGCTTCTTTTAGCTTTTTCCTAATTCAACCACAGGGGTCCCTAGCTTCTGTTCATTGGTTGGGTATAAATATCTGCATCTGACTCTTTCAGCTGCTTGTTGGGCCTTTCAGAGGGCAATCATGATAGGCCCCTATTTGTAAGCACACCATAGCATCAGTAATAGTGTCAGGCCTTGGGGCCTCCCCTTGAGCTAGATGCCTTCTTAACCAGAAAGAAGTACTATGAATATTTTCCTATTATGTTTCTGATAGTTTAACAGATATTGGTATTTTCTGGTCACCAGAGTACTAGTTGTTTCATGGGCCATAGATGTAGACAGTCACCTGGATCACAGTGTCTAATCAGTGAACTTCATTGACTGTAGCCAATATTTGGCTTCTAATCTGCATGTCTTCCTTGCTGAATCCTCTCATTTCCTTCTTTCTCCATTCTCGTTACCAGCCTTGTATCTGCTCTCAATCATCACTAGCTGATTCAGTGACTGATAATCATGGTTAATCCCACTATGTACACAAAGAAGGCCATAATATTATATTTCATAAAACTGTAACAGAATCCTTTTATAACTATGTAATGAACTGCAGTAAACCCAAAGGGGTCTGTGTAGCTAGCCTAGAATTGAGTGTACCTTGACAAGTTTATACTTGCAGCTACCTACAACTGTACACCGTCTTCTTGCTACAGTTCATTTCATGTCTGCTCAGGAGTAGTTGGCCAGGAAAAACTGAACTCTGTGGCTCTAGTGTACACTTTTTTCATGTTTCAGTTGGGCTTTTTTTTTAAATATATTTTGACAGATTTTTTTGTTTAGTTTGCTGTATGACTGCTTTTTGGGAAAGACAGAAACAGAGAGACAGGCAGAGAGAGAGAAAGAGAGAGAGAGAGAGAGACAGAGACAGAGACACAGAGAAAGAGATGGGGAGAAAATACAATAAATTTTTGAAAATAGTTTTAATCTTTTATGTTTTTGAAATTATCATTACATCTTTTTCTTCTTTCCCATTTCTTCCTCCAAACTCTCTTACATATCCTTTCTCTTTCATTCAATTTCTGGCTTCTTTTTTTTTTCATAAATTTCTTTGTTGTTACATATGATTTTGTCCTTAAATACATAAATATAACCTGCTCCATCTGTGTCATATACACATACCTATAAGTATATAAGAATACATATACTTTTACATATATATACAAAAGTATATATACATATACTTTTGAGGGCTGACCATTTCGTATCGGATAACTAAATTGTGTGCTCTTTCCTGGAGATTATTTCTTCTCCCATCCGCAGCATTATATACTTGCTTGTAATTCTTTGTGTGTAGAGCTGGGCCCTCACGGTCTTTCCCTGATTCACATTAGCAGGTCTATTGGTGTTATTCTTGTTCAGCTAATGGTTCAGCAGACATAATAGTGAGATTTAATAGGTAGTGACGGTACACTGGGGAAACACAATCTCATAGCAAACCCCCTCTTTCTCTAGCATCTACCTTCCACCTTTTTACCATCTCTTCTGCAATGACTCTTGAATCTTAGGTGCAGGAGTTGAATTGTAACTGTATCACTAGGGACTGGGCTTCATAACTACTTTTTGACTGAAGTGGTTTTCTATAATGGCCTCTACTT
>NW_021604578.1:2016819-2076819 GCF_004785775.1 Grammomys surdaster
GCTGCTATGAACATAGTTGAGCATATGTCCTTATTATATGTTCGAGCATCTTCTGGGTATATGCCTAGGAGTGGTAAAAGACAAGACTCCAAATTAGTGGGCAGATGTAACACAAATATAAAAACATAAAAAAGATTGTTCTTGTCATCCTGATCTTCACACTTTTTATCTATGTTTATGCTTGTTATTCAAGCTAAGAACACTTGAAAATAATTTAAGTAACAGAGAAAAAAATTTATGTTACACAACAAGATCACAAGAAAGGTAGGCAAAACGACTAAGCACAAAATGGTGCCCTGGATGGGATCCTAGAACAGACAAGAAACAGTGGACAAAAACTAGAGAAATCTGACTAAGCTTCTAGATGTTTATAATTAACCAAGAAGACATGAACTTTGTGAATCAAGCCTTACATTAGACATGGAACAGTTCACCAAAATGCTGTTAAATATCACCTCAGGTTTTCACAAAAGTTATTCTAGGGATCTGGCCATAATAAATACAAGTAAAAAATAAAGAGTTCTACTTATTATCAGAGTTGCATTAAATTATTGCAAAACATAGTCATATTTTACATTGCCATCTTTTTATCAATTTTCTGAATAACATCAAGCCCAGTGTTTAAAAAGAAAACCTATGAAGGATGGGGTTTTGGACCGAGCCTAGAGCAGGTCGCAGGCAGCAGCTCCGTACCCAACCACAGAAAACCAAGAAAAACAGGGACTCCCAGGAGCTTGAACTCACGCAGCATCCCAGGTAAAATTGAATCACCCGTGATGCCTGCTATTAGAAGTTCTAACCCAGATGGACCAGAAGCCAGGAGCCTCGCCCTTACCCTCACCCCCTACCTTTTCCCACCTGCACAAGATCCCCTGAAGCTGGGCAACTGCAAGATCCTGCTTGGCAACTGCAGATAGACTCAAAGCAATGTACCATATCATCTGAAGAATAGCAGGGAGACCATAACTCAAGCAGTGTACCATATCTTCTGAAGAATAGCAGGTTGCAGTCCTCCTCGCCCCCACGAATAACCAGGACCCACCGGTCGGGTCAAGTGGCACCCAGACGTGGGGCTCAAGGCACGGACCCATCCGGACGGACCCTCATTGAGAGGATGTGCGCACGACATCAAGATTGAGCAAGACAGAGATCATCGCCCGTGACCTGTCGTCCACGGAACCAGGTTGATGCTGCCATCAAGAAGGCAGTTGAAGTTCATTACCATCAGCTGAAAATTGCAGAGAATCCAGAAGTGACTCCGCAGGAGACTGACACAGCTGTCAGCTCCCCTGCCTCCCCCTACGGTCTACCCCTAGACTTCCATGCCCTCCAGAAGGGTTCCTGGTATGCCTGGCTTTGCCCTCATTTCTCTCGCTAGAGAGCTTGGCCTCTTGATCACCACAACAAAAATTGGCTTTTTCCTAAACCAAGGCCACCCTTGATATGGCCGCTAACATTGGGGAGCCTTCCTTTATGACAATATTACACCCCAAACTGACAAATGGTTGGTAACTTGAACATTTACAAGAGACTAGGATGGCTGTGAGTTAGCCCAATGACGGGATTATTGTAGGTCCACTTCCCAGGGGCCCACCCAATGCAGCCGAAAAGGAGTGCGTGGTGCTGGGAGTGGGTGCAGCCTACATGGCCTAAGACAGGGCCCTCACCCTCCTTTCACCCACATCAGAGTCCCTTGACGTTGCCCATCGTCGACAGCCTAAAGCCTTCGACCATCGATGTGACTCGTCTCACATCAGTGTTTTGGGGTTGTGAACTTGTCTAAGACCCCCCATAATTAGACATCCAAATTCAAAACTCACATAGTTGGGATTGAACATAAGACGCCTTCTCTAACTAAACAGAGAAGGGGGAGATGCCAGAAGCCAGGACCCTCGCCCTTACCCTTACCCCCTACCTTTCCCCACCTGCACAATGTCCTCTGAAGCTTGGCAACTGCAAGATCCTGCTTAGCAACTGCATATAGACTCAAAGCAGAGTACCATGTCTTCTTAAGAATAGCAGGGAGACCATAACTCAAGCAGTGTACCATATCTTCTGAAGAACTGCAGGTAGATCATAATTCAAGGCAGTGTACCATATAGACCATGACATGTTTCAAGGCACAGGCCAAGAAGATTTTGTACTTTTCCACCACCTGGACCCTCTTACCCCCTCCCCTTGTAAAACATGCTATAAAAAAGCATTTCATGTTCAAAAAAAAAAGAAATTAATAAAAAAAAAATACAATAAAAAAAAAAAAAGAAAACCTATATTTGAATTTTTGTCAATCTTGTATTAATATGGTTCTCTAGGCAGAACTTACATCACTGATAAATTAAACAATTTATTTTTAACAATCCATGGGTCTGAGTACAGAAAATATATGACAGTACAGTAGTTGAGAGCCAGAAAAAAAGTGTTGGTATCAGCAAAAGACAGTGGTATATTCTCTAATTACACCCTAGTGGTCCTCCAGCTCAGTAGTTCTTAACCTGTGGGGTCAAGGCTCGTTTGAGGTTGAAAGACCCTTTCACAGGGCTCACATATCGGATAGCCTGTATAGCAAACATTTACATTATGATTTGTGACAGTAGCAAAATTACAGTTATGAAACAGTAACAAGATAATTTTATGCTTGGGGTAACCACACTATGGAACTGCATAAATAGGTTGCAGCATTAGGAAGATTGAGAACCACTGATCTAGCAAGTCAAAGTGTTCTTGAAGAGACTTCATGGACAAATTCCTCAGTACCACTACCCAGAAAGCCTTTTCCATACCAATACCAGTAAGAAAACTCTCTTTCAAGAATGTTATATCTTTTTAAATTACTTACTGATTACTCCTTAGATTATAATTATTTATGCATATTTCAGCCTAAAGTATATATTAAATGAGTGAAAATCCATTAATATACTTGAGTGCAGTTCACATATCAAAATTGGAATGCATCTAGCTTTCTTCTGTACCCAAAAGAAAATTAAAAGGTTGAGCAAATTGCTTGAAAGGCATAATAAAATCGTAAAGCACAGAAAACATTAGTATCTAAGCAACCCACAGAAAGTGATTTTTTTTTTAGTCTGATGAGCTCAAGTGAAAAAAAAGGAGAAAGAAAAGAAAAAAGACAAAAGAGATATATGTTTTAAGAGAAAAATTACTGGCAATTATAGCTCACTTTAAGACAAACGAAATTAAATCTTAGATCACCATGTCTGTTACTTGAACCTTTATTGGGGTGCTTGGAAGAAGTACAAGTTTCTCTATTTTAGAAATTTTTTAACTTGTAAAAGAAGATTAGAGGAAGATAAATATCTTTACCAGAGTTAGAATGGCAAACAAACTATGAGCCTAGTGGTTCATACCCCAAACTAGGATACCTGCTAAAGGAGTAACACTGGCCTTAAGTTCATTATGGGGAAGATTCTGATAAAGGTCTTCATAAAAAGAGAACAACTGGCATTTGTCTCAAATAAGTACTTCCCAGGACAGACTCAGTCAAGACAGTGGTATGAGTATACTCATTCTACCATTCTACGTCCCCATCACCTTTCCTACCCTTCACAATCTAAATGTAGTAAAAGACTGTTATTCTAATATTATTATTGAACAATTCTTCATGGGATTTGCCTACCGAGTTGTAAGCAATTCAAATACAGTGCATCTTAAGTTAATCTGATAGAAGCGTTCCATTTATTTTCTTCTGGAACACTGATGCAACTGGCAAGAAATAAATAAGGGAGGTATCTAAAACTGAAGGCAGGCCCACAATACAATAATAAGAATATAGAAATTCTTAAAAAGTAGAAAATGATTAAAATGTATTCCAAAATTTTAATGACAAGACAGTAAAGATAGCTTTTAATGCAACTATGAAAGGCAAGCATTGCTCCCCTCTTACCATGTTGTATACTTCTTCTTGGGTGTCTTGGTTAGGATTTATTCCTGTGAACAGACTTCATGACCAAGGAAATTCTTATAAGGACAATATTTAACAGGGCTGGCTTACAGGTTCAGAAGTTCTGTTAGTTATCATCATGGCAGTTTCCAGGAATGCATGGTGCAGGAAGAGCTAACAGTTCAACATCTTCACTTGAACTGGCACTAGAAGACTGGCTTCCAGGCAGCTAGGATGAGGATCTTAAAGTCACACCTGTAATTACACACTTCCTCCAACAAGGTCACACCTACTCCAACAAGGCCACACCTTCAAATAGTGTCACTCCATAGGCCAAGCATATTTAAACCACCACACTGAGCTCTAGGTTTCTCATAACTGCTACCATATGGTTGAGTCTCTTCATGCATTGCCCTCCCACTCATTCTATCTTAGTATGTCTATTTGAAGACTTTTGTAACAAAAAGTTATTAATCTTCAAGACAATGGGATGATAAACTCATTCGAAATTAAGTGTGAAAAAAAAAGGTGTATTAGATGAACTTTTCCAAGAAAGATAATTTTCATCAGAGTTTTGATTGAGCCTTAAATCTCCTAAAGGTATGTACATCTTAATGTGAATGGCTTGTTAATTATAAAAAATACATGCTGGTACCTATAAAATTATTGAACTTTCTATATATATTGTATAACTGTCTTTTAGTAGTTCACAACCCAACAGTCTCTACTATGGTATTCTTGTGTAAAAATAGCTTGGTTAGATCATAATTCCAAATGACATGTATTTTTAATCGCCAAATATTTTATTTAAAAAAATAGGCACAAGGAAAATGCCTAAATTGTGAGATTATAATGATAAATTACATGTTCCTCATTGAAATTCCTTCTACAATGAAACTATCTAATTTAGGCTAATTAGCTAATACCACACCTCATAATGATTATCTCCATTGCAGGACCAAAATCACTGTTACATATATCTTAGTAAATTTTTTACAACATACCAACAAGTTATTTTCAGCTAAAAATCTTTGCAATAATGTTTTTAAAAGTATTTCATTGTATTTTTATAGGTAACTGTAGTTATTTTATTGAAGTACTTAACAACTAGATTTAATTTCTAAAATATCTTAATGGAAGGCTACATGTGTTAAGCTATACATAATACATTTTGGTCCTATCATACTCCCCTTTTTTAGGAATTTAAGATTTTAGTGTCTTGTGTCAATTCTTTGTACCCTGGTAAGACTACTGCCATTATGGAAATTAATGCTGCCATTATTTCTTTGATGTGAATTATTATGTGAATTTTCAAAACCTTGCTGAACTGCTTCAATTATTCAACTACATTTTTTTGGATATAGTTGAGCTCCTATGAAAGAAGGAGTAAAGGAGATGTAGAAGTGACAGAAAAAGGAGGATGAATTGGGTAGATTGCCTATTTCAAACTTTCTTTCCCATTCTTTCCCAGTGGTAGAAAGGATCCCTTTAAATACTATAGATAACTTATCAAAGCAAAATAATGGACAACCTACAGTTCACATTCTCCTCAAATAAAGATCTTGACCCTTGAACAGCTAGTGTCAGCTCCCTTACCTGAAACCAGGCTGGCAATGGTCTCTAGAGCTTAATCTAAATTGGATGTACCCTTGCCTTCCTCTCTCTTCCCATTTACCCTATTCCACTAGTAAATTCACTGGCATACCCTTTTATGGCAGTATTGGTACAAGAATCATCATATCAGGGGTGCCTATTCTGGTGATATGATATCCAGAAAACTGTCTGTAATGGACAAACAAGTTGTTTTCATGACTAATAGTAATAATCTTGTTAATTGTTTTTTAAAAACTAGATCAGCTCCAAGTGTGGTGTGTGTGTGTGTGTGTGTGTGTGTGTGTGTGTGTGATCAAGATATCCAAGTGACTCCTTGTCTTTAAACTAATATAATTGTCCTTATACTTAATTTACATATTAGCTAGTTAATCATACTATAGCTAACATCGAGTTAATCATACTATAGCTAACATCGCTATGTAGAAAACAAGACCAAAGAAAAGTCTTTATGTAGTTAAAAACATGTAGCAAGCTTTTATTTAATAAATGAGCAAAAGGCACATGAATCAGTATCCTCAGTTCTGTTCCAACTGTTGACTTCATTTGCTTTTGACCCTATTACTTAATCAAATTTGCCCAGTATTTTGTAAGATGAACTCTGGCCTTTGTTTCAAAAGATAAACACATTTCAAATAATGACAAACTGATTAAGTCACTATGCTAGCAAGTGTCACATTAAGCTTTAAGATGAATCATGATTTGTAGATAATTAAATAAATTTGAAGATTCAATTACCCTGAAGAACTGAAAGAAAATTCTATCTGATTCATCACAATTGGTTCAGATGAAAGAGGTTTAGACATGAATTGGCCAGTTCCTTTGACTTTGGATCTGGGAGCAGGAGTTTCCTTCCATAATGTCTTTATTTGAATTATTCCTACAGAATTTAGAAGGAAAAGCCTTGATAACTCTATTTCCCTGCATTTCCTTGTCTTTCAAAGATGTCCACTTACAATGCATATTCCAATCGATGTTAAATGTGATGGTTTTCCTTCGCATGGAATGATATTCACCTGAGTTTGATACTGTATATGGGGCAGGGTAAATATCCTTGTTGTCAAGTCACTCAGAAGATCACTCTTAAAATACTTGTAAGTCCCACCATGTAAGCTGCCACTTTCACAGGATGAAAAGAAAATTGTCAAGGCAGAAGCTAAGCTCCTTCTCCTGCCTTAGCTGCTGTGTCATGGAAGTTTACATAAATAATTGCGCACTTACTTAGTCTGAGCCATTGTGTTAAACTGTGTCTGAAATCCCTTACTTAACTTGCATAAGACTAGAGATATATTGTTGCTACTTCATGAACTGGTAGATAGAATCTCACTTTCCCCCAGGTTTCATAAGAGATCAGTAATGGTGGAATTTCAGTTCCACCGTGTGTTCATAACTTATGCCCTCCTATGCGTTGATACTCTGATGTGAGAAGAGAAGTGTAGTGTTGCAATGGAAGAGACTTATTGATTCATATTAGGCGAGATACATGTCTTACCTTATTGCAGAAATTCCGGTGAGCAACAGGACATTTGCAATGTACACATAAGTTTGACAAGTTAAGATAATCTCTATTCCTACTACCACATCAAGTGCAATACAAAACACCGGAGGTCAGTTTGGGCTTTGTGAGACTTGTAACAGATTGCATGACTATAGAGGCAACTATTTCCTTGTTTTCCTTTCTGATGTTTTTGTTTCTGTTTGTGTTTTCATCACGTGTATCTTAATGAAAAGGGCTACTAAAAAGATGATTGATGGGTAAAAAGCAATACATAGAAAGCCAAAACAGAGCCCTGGAGGAAGGTAATAAAATTTTAAAAATCATTATTTTACACTCAATGGAAGATGGACTGGTTTTTGGCATATTGAAGTGACCAAACTTAAGGACAAATGCAAGAATGAAAAGAGAAGATATAGAATAGAAGTTCTAGAGTACTACAGACTAAATACCAGAGACTAGCTTGTTATTAGAAAAGCCTAATTTACACATGGGCCAGGTACCTCCTGCAGCAAGCAACCTGACACTATGAGGATGTCGTCTATGTCTACAAGTAGACACAGAATGTGTCTGTTCCAAGAATGAGTTTAGGTGTTTTGAGACCATGTCTGTATTATCAGAGAGACACAGAAGATCGTGCCTGAACTCGCTTTAGTAGGTTGCTTCTTTCACTCTAAGACAAAGTTGGACTAGCAATTATAGCAGGATGCCAACAGAACTGTTGATAAAGAAGGGAATTTATCTCAGAAGAGATACATTACAGAATTCAGAACTGAGCTGAATGTAAATATGATTTTACCCTTGATACAAATGTCTTTATTCTGCTATCATTGATACATCACAAAATTTCGTTGTTATACCACTTGAATAGTGCTGTATTTTCCACCAGAATGATGCAGGACACAGTCCGTAAGAGAGAAAAATATCCTCAAGAAGGCAAAGTGAAGCTTTACTTGAGGAGCCTGAAGATCTGGATTTAAGTCTGAGTCCTAAGCTCATATTCTGCCATGCCAGGCTCAGATGACTGCAACGGTGCTGTTAGTGCCAAGAAAAAGATAATAGCAGACCCAACCTGCATGCAACCTTTGCTTCTGCAAGGAATGCCAAATGAAAACTTGCAAAGCTTCAAGTATTTCCAAAACACACATAGAAGAGGGGATTTTTTGTCATATAACCCTAGGGGCAACATTTTTAAATTCATGTAATAGTTTTTGATGACATATTTAAAATGTTTTATAATCAGCTCCTATTCCAAGAAAGAAGTCACTTGCAGTTTTCATAAGGGGAAATCTCAATATATAATAAGTTTCTGGTTTTCATTATTTGGCTCATGAAATTGAGACATTTTTCTATGGAATCATATTTCAAAACAACTGCAATGTGCCAATAAGTTTGTTTAGCAAGAAACTCATTTATTATAGAGAAAATGAAGTTCAGTGGTAGTCCTGACCTGAACAACTTACTGTAGCTCCCAGCCTGCCTTAAGAGTATTCCATCTTTAATGCCCCCAGGCTAAAATAAATGGCAAAACTCCAAAGGTTGCTTTGAGCTAATACAATTATTGCAGCAGAGGAACCCATTGTGTCCTACAAACATGCAGCAGGCTGAAACACTGGAAAGATATTCAAAATAGAAAGTTAACGATCATTTCTGCATGTACATAGTAATGGCATTTAAACAAAAAGATTCAAAGAATAACCAGGTTATCCATATCTGTGAAATAAATGTCCATGGGGACTAGACAGCTCACATTTCAGTGTGTTATCTTCTTGCCATTCTCTACCTCTTTAAAATGCGTTCATGGTGTTAACATGGCACTCATACAAGGATGATATGCAAATTCATGAAGTGTTCCATGTTAAAAGAAACATTTAATCTTATATTAGGTTATATGAAATAACCATCGGGCTGGAGAGATGGCTCAGCGGTTAAGAGCACTGACTGCTCTTCCAGAGGTCCTGAGTTCAATTTCCAACAACCACACGGTGGCTCACAGCCATCTGTAATGGGATCTGATGCCCTCTTCTGGTGTGTCTGAAGACAGCTACAATGTACTCATATAAATAAAAATAAATAAATCTTAAAAAAAGAAATAACCATCAATTTCATGCAGTTGGTAAAATAAAATTCTAATTTGCTGAGCATACAATAAAGTTGTCTATCATAAATAAAAAACTGTCATATGTTTAAAAAGTCAAAAAAAAAATGTGTTCATGGCTCCCTCAACTAAAATGTTCCAGCCACAAGGGAGAATACCCTAGTGGACTCTGAGTGAACTATGTGTGGATCTCTCCTGTTTCCAGTGTGTAACAAAGCAGTTGACATTGCAGCCATGCTCTGATAAAGTGATCTCACAGACTCTACACCTCTTGCTTCATGGGTTTTTCTGCTTTTCAGGCATCCATTTCTCCCCTTTGCCTTCTCTGAATATAATCCCAACCATAAAGGACCCTCAAGCTTCTAACCTCAAGAGATTATGCATTTCTCTCACAATGATGTCTTTGATCTTATCAGCTGTAACCATGAATCAAATTTGACATGTCGTATCTTTTGGAGAGCTTTTCATGTCCTTCTCAATTAGATGATTATTTTTTTCTCTCTTCTTTAACCCCCTTTCTTTGTTGCCCTAATTATGCCACTTATTTCATTTGCCCCGACAAGAGTTACTGAACAACTTGACACAAGCATTTAAGTCAAGAGAAACTGCTGTCTGATGTGAGAACAAACACTATCCACTCATCCAAAACAACAAGCTGTATTGTTTTGTAACTCTTAAACAAAGATCCAAGATTTTAAACCAAAGAGTCTTTAAAAAACAGAAAAACAAACTTACAGAGTCCTAAAACAAATTCATTAAATGAGAATTAAATAGGAACTAAAGTTGCATCTTTACAGGTAAATATTTAAGTTTGAGTATCAGCTTCTCAGCTTCCAGATTCAAATTTTCTCACCTTCTGCTCATTCTGCACTAATAATAATTCTTCTCTTACTGAGAAGTCTAAAGCAAAATCCACAGAGAATATCCATGGAATGCTGCAACCAGAACTACAGGATTACCTACCTATGAGTACATCCCAGCCTTTACTCAAGTGTTTTTATATAAAGCAGCTCAGTGATGCTGTGATGTATCTTATGTCCTTATGCCAGGCCAGAGACATTGCCCCATTCATATTCCACACACCCTAAAAGAGCTGGACCTGATCAAGGAGACACAGGTGAGCCAGCCTCATGGGTGAGAGAGAGCAGAGAGCTGGCCAGCAACTCACATAGCGTGAGATGGTGAGGGTGCAGGATGAGGCCTTCCCTCTCCCCCCTCCCTTGCCTCCTGCAGTAGCCAGGAGAGCTGATGCTGGAGAGCAAAAGAGCTAGCCCTGCACTCTGGAGAGCTAGCCCTGCACCTTGCCTGAGCAATACAGTACGTCTTCCACTGATGGCAAAGGCACAGTGAGCCAGCCCTGAGGGTGTGAGAGAGGGGGAGTTGACCCAAAACCTCACATGCTGTGACACATGGAAGAATGGGCCCTGTACATTGACTGGGCAGCACAGTGGAGCTGGCTCTGGAAGCATGGATGTAGGTGAGCCAGTATGAGGAGTGAGAGAAAGGAGAACTTACCCTACCTCCAGCATTGGGCCAGCATTGGGTGTCCTAGCTAGAGGAGACCTGGAGAGCTCACCCTGGTGATGTGGATAAAAGATAGCTGGTGGGCTGACCACTTAGGCCTAGATCCAGGGCTGAGAATTGGCCACCCCAAAATCTGGACCCTCTGTGAATGATTGGGACAAATGAAAGGGACAGTCCTACTATTCCAAAGCTTGAGAATCTACATGACACAGAGCAGCAACAATAGGAGGAAGGATTTCCCATGAGGACCCAATATTGATGGTATCACAAAGCTAAAGATCTTGAGCTAGACCAATAACTCATTGTAGTAAACATTTGCAAGTGAAGATATGTGGACAAAGAGATATAGTGTGGGACACACTGTGACACACTGCAGATTCCACAATGAGATACTTGCCATGCTTTAATTGTTGTTGTTGTTGCTGTTGTTGTCATTATTGGGGGAGGTTGCAAGGGCAAAGGGCAGATACGAGGCGATAGATGAGTGGAGTGGGTTGCATGATATAAAACTTACAAAGAATCAATACAAATTGTCTTGGTTGGTTGGTTGGCTGGTTGGTTGATTTTTTGTAACATTTATTATTGGGCTTGGACACATTTATTTCCCACTCTGAGTAGCCTCCAGGGATGGTGTCTCCTTCAGGCTACTCGCCAAGATGTGGACAGCTTACAGAGGGGAAAGTGAGCTGCTAACCACCAAAAAAGTAAACAACCCAATCAAAAAAAATGAGGCATAAAACTAAACCAAGAATTCACAACAGAGGAATCTCGAATGGCTGAGAGGCACCTAAAGAAATATTCAAAGTCCTTAGTGATCAGAGAAATGCAAATCAAAATTACCCTGAGATTCCACTCACACCAGTCAGAATGGCTAAGATCAAAACCTCAGGTGATAACACATGTTGGCAAGGATGTGAAGAAAGAGGAATATTCCTCCATTTCTTGTGGGATTACAAGATTGTACAACCACTCTGAAAATCAATCTGGAGGTTCCTCAAAAAATTATAAATAGATCTACCTGAAGACCCAGCAATACCACTCTTGGGAATATACCCAAAAAATGCCCCACCATGCCACTGGGGCAGATGTTCCACTATGTTCATAGTGGCCTTATTTGTGATAGCCAGAATCTGGAAACATCCCAGATGTCCCACAACAGAAGAATAGATACAGAAAATGTAGTTCATTTACACAATGGAATACTACTCAGCTATTAAGAATGAGGACATCCTAAGTTTTGCAGGCAAATGAATGGAACTAGAAAATATTCTGAGTGAGGCAACTCAGACCCAAAAGGACATGCATGGTATATACTCACTAATAAGTGGATATTAGCCAATGGAAAAGTACAGACTACCCAAGATACAGTCCACAGAACTCAAAAAGGTAAACAAGCTGAAGGGCCCAAGTGAGGACACCTCAGTCCCACTGAGGAGAAAGAACAAAGCAATAACAAGCAGAGAGGGATCAAGAAACCTGAGAGGGAAAGTGAATGGTTTAGGGGAAAGGGGAACCTGATCTGGTATTGGGTGAGGGAAAAGGACTGAAGCTCTGAGGGCCAACCGAAAGAATGAAGGCAGGCAACCTAGGGAGGTAGGAGGTTGGGGAGACCCTCCAGAATGCACTAGACACCTGGGAGGTGAGAGACTCTCAGGACTCAAAGGGAGAGACCTTACATGAAATACCTGACAGTAGAGAGAAGGAACTTATAGAGCCCACCTCCAGCAAGAAGACAGGGCATCAAGTGAGGGAGGGAGTTGCATCCCACTGTCCAAACTCTGACCCATAATTGTTCCTGTTTGAAAGAACTACAGGGATCGAAATGGAAAGGAGCCTGAGGAAAAGATAGTCCAGCGACAGGCCCAAAGTGGGATCTAGCTCAAGGGAAGGTCCCAAGGCCTGCCACTATTGCTGAGGCTGTGGAGAGTTCAGAAAAAGGGATCTATCATGACTGCCCTCCAAAAGACCCAACAAGCAGCTGAAAGAGTCAGATGCAGATATTTGCACCCAACCAATGGACAGAAGCTGCTGACCCCTGTTGCTGAATTAGGGAAAGGCTGAAAGAAGCTGAGGAGGAGGGCAACCCTGTGGGAGGACCCCGAGATCTCTCAAACACTGGGCCACCAAAAAAAGGCAGCATATACCAGCTGATATAAGGCCCCCAACAAATACAGAGCAGAGAACTACCAGGTCTATGTTCAGAGATGATGCACCTAACTCTCAAGGAACTGGGGGCCATAGGGAGTTTAGAGGTCAATTGGGGCTTGGATAGAGGGTAGGGACAGCCTCATGGAGACAGGGGGTGGGTTGGAGGTATGGGATGTGGAACAGTCAGAAGGTGGACGGCGGTCGGGGGGATAAAATCCAGGGTGTAACTAATTAAATAAATAAATAAAATTTTAAAACTCACCGTTCCTCAAGTTTTCTCTTACATGCCTTTACACAGATACAATTACATGAGAAAAATGTAGTTTTAATTTTCTGTGCAAATAAAAAATGGAAAGTATTGATATGAAGGCATTTGAAATTGCTCCCCCAAAGATTTCCTCAGTCACTGAATACAATCCAAGTGTAATTTACTCTAGAATATGCTAAGGAAATGTTATTAGCCACATACATATTATACCTTAGCATGTCTTCAATCATGTTCCTACTTTATTTTATATGATTAGGATAAAACTTATTATAATCTCATCCAAGAGTTGAAGAAAAACACATGAATTTTTCATACATATTCTGAGTCAGATTTTAATGCATATTAATGCGAGTGTACTTTTCCTGGCATTGAGGCATACTTATACCCTTGATTTGCAATGTCTTTGAGCTAGCAGCCAGGTCAGCTGAGGTTTTCATTATCTATTTTTTTTTAAAAAAGTGATTTAGAAAAACATATTCAAC
Source organism: Grammomys surdaster (assembly GCF_004785775.1). Classification (NCBI taxonomy): domain Eukaryota; kingdom Metazoa; phylum Chordata; class Mammalia; order Rodentia; family Muridae; genus Grammomys; species Grammomys surdaster. Next base: position 2,030,341 of record NW_021604578.1, read on the forward strand.
TAATTTCATTATCAAGATGAAATGAGAAGTTATTCTTTTATGTTTAATGATTGAAAGTTTTTTATTATTTATATAATAAATTTGAGTCACTTTCACACATCTTCCTTCCCCGCTCTCATACCCTCAAATTTTTTTTGCTGTAAATTTTCTTCTCAATAAGTCCTTCTCCTACTGCCAGCAGAGTGATCAGCTCTGAACAGTCAATCACCCCCACCAAGGCTCAAGAAGCATCATGGAAATGAAGGCAAAAAGTTGTAAGAACTGGAAAGATGTGCAAAATGATACCCTCAGCCGGTAACATAGTCAATGCTTGCATACGCTTACTGCTGTGCTTACCTGCTCAAGACTTGTCTGAGAGCATCCTTAAAGAAGAATTCCTGGGCCATTGAGATAGCTCAGAGGGTAAAATACCTTGCTGCACAAGCCTAAGCTGCTGAGTTGTATCCCTGGAACTCATATAAAGGTAGAAGAAGAGAGCCAAAGACAGTAAACTCCACAAAGTTCCACACACATGCTGAGGCATGCCCTTCACACACACACACACACACACACACACACACGCATGCATGTGTGCACACACAGTAAAGAGAATTTCAAAAGTATAATAGCACTTTATCTTTTATTAGACACGCTTTTCGGTATTATACATACAGTGAGAAATCAGAATTACCTTAACCTACTCCATATGAAGAAGAGAACAAAGAACATGCATGCTAATAAGAATACTTGGAGAGAAACTGTCTGCATAGACATACTGACTACTTTAGAAATTCAGAGATGTGGAGATGTACAGGTCTAGGGCTAGATACAGTTTATTTGAGGCTATTTTTAAGCCCTAAATATTCATTCCTTGCCAACCTCTGTGTCAGAGCTAACACCCTTTAACTAGCAGATAAAAAGCCTTTGGACTTCATTAATAAATTCAAGGTCCACCAGTCAAAAGGCTAAGAATGTTCTCAGCTAGTACCTAAGCCCTCAGCAGAGATCTCTCTGCTTATAACCTGCCTTCTGGAGGTGTTTACCAAGGTGCTTGAAAAGTGTCTTCATTTAATACTTTCTTTTTTTCCATTAACATACAAACTGTATGAAACATGGAATGTGGAGAAGTCTGTCTGTGCTCCTGGGCCACAATAACTTGTATTTGGGGCCAGAATACACTGCCTCAAATCCCTTTGGGGATGAGAGTGGTGTTTTTACATTGACACGGGTTAGCAAAGATTCAGTAGGCAAGCAACTAAATTAGACAGGCAAGGTGCTGACTGTACTGAATGGAGGGTAAGGGTGAAGTGAGAGTGAGACAGAGACACAGAAGCAAATGGATTAATAACTAGCTAGGAGGAACTGACCGAGGCACCAGGATAGAGTTACAAGGTCAGAAGAGTCGAGCGTCCTAGAGTAGAAGAGAGGACAGTATAATCTCGGGAAATTTTATCTTGATGAATATATACTTCTCTGCATTAATTTGTATATATAACAGACATTTAATAAGTATGATAAATAAGTATGAGAAATAGCAGAAATCCTCTATCCCATTTAAGTGACATTCACTAATGGTGACAAGGCACACAGGCAGATGTCATGCTTTTAATAATAGCTCCTTATGCTTCTTCCTGAACATCTCCTTAGAAGAGCTTGTTTCTTGCATGGAGGAAAACACAAAATGAGTGAAATGTATCACAAAGAGATCTGGGAGCGGAAGATAGCCCTGATGGTGAGTGAGTGGGTTAATTTATTTGAACAATGAAGCAACAACTTTGAGATACATTGTGCATATTTATTCAAAAAGTTTCCAGTTGGATTGAAGCCTGTCAGGAAGTAAATTGCTAAGCAATGCATTGGGCACTGGCTTGTCCTTTTGCCTAATGTCACACTCATTTTACATCTCTTGGAGCTCCAAGGGGAATCTCCCAAAGAAACAGGATTCCTTGAGTTATTATTTGATTTGAGACAATTTTAAATAGAGATTACACATTAAAATGGAGTAAACAAAAATAATTTATTAGTTAGTCTTACTAATTATGATGTTTAACATAATTGCTATTTATAAGTAGTGATTCATTTGATCGTTACCCCTTCAAACCAGTTGCCTTTCTCTAAAGTTTTTCCTGCATGTCCTCCAAAAATAAAAAGACATTCTTGATGATATTTTTAGGATGTCAGGCTGAGTTGAGGGGTTCCATCTTTATTCAAAATATCAATATCAGTTGTGGTTTCTAACATTCTAGAGTTGTTTTACAAAAAGACATAAATGTTCATACAGGATTTACAAAGTTAAAGAAAACTTCAAAATTTGATAAGTAGTAAATTATATTCTAATGAAAATGACTGTTTTGCATTTTTTGTTAAGGATGAGTCAATTATTTCTCATGATTCTTAAAAACATTTTTAGGCACACATGTAAAAATTTTAAAATTATAATAGTGAAACCAGAAATAAAATTTGATGATCTTTTTAAAAATCTACTCAATAACCATTTTATTTGTTTATGAAATTGGATATTATGGAAAATGTCAACTTTACTTTTACCAAAGGTTTTATCTATTTATATCTATTTGTATGAAAAGTGATTGACCATATCACAACTAAGACTTTGATTACTTTAATTTATAAAGTTATTTGTCCACACAGGATAGGATTGATTATCTTGTAGGCATTGATGGTATAAATTTAAACATCTTCATCTCAATTGTTTTTTCAAACTTTACAATAGTCTATAATTTTATCTTGATTGAGTTCATTAGAATTTCCATTGCCATGTATAAATTATTTAATATAACACAACTCTAGGGCATATTAAATCATATTCTTTTTCAATGTTCATTTGCTACCAAGAAATTCTAGAAGCATCCTTGTGGGTGCACAAAATGTTAAAGTATATGAGAATTAATGGACAACTGTGATCTTTTTATATATTACAATGTTGGCCTTTTAATACATTATAGTACCACCAAGAATAAATCATATTTATTTTTCATGCATCCAAATATTGAACTCTTTCCATAAATTAGGGGCCAAGATGTGAGAAACCAGAACATTTCTGAGATTTTGAGAAAAAAAATGTATATTTTAAATCTATTAATTTACTGATGAGTACACTCACAGACATTAATAGATATTGTTTTGTAATCAAATTAGGTACTTTTTCTGCATATATTTTCATTTGTCAGATGTAGTTTATGATTTATTCTTAATGCACTTTAAAAAACCCAATAAAGATAATTTGTTCTCTCATACAATCAACTTAAAAATCACTATAATCAAATATGATGTAAGATGTACATTTTGAAATTGAAAACATAGTATAGAAGGCAAAATAAAGATCCCAACTAAGTTTGTGCAAGAAAAAAAAATGGGAAAGAGATGAGAATGACCTTTTGACCTTTCCAAACAACGATTTCTTTTCAATATCATTTTACACAGGGAGTATCATTTTCAGGCAGATATTTTTGCACAGGCAAGATTGACTAAGAACATTTGACTTCTGTTTCTCATAAAACATCCTTCTCAAATAAGTATTTGACAAATGGAATATGTTGGTGAAACAAAGAGTGGACAAGTCACTTACCCCTTTGGAAATAAGGACTGGGCATTATCTAATGAATAATCTGATATGCAATATAAACATACATTTTTATTGTATGTTATAAGCTTGCATTATTATTTCAATGACTAAAGTTGAGTGTACATTTCTTTCATTTTTTGATATTAAAATATACCTGTATCATTTCCCCTTTTGATTTCTTCCCTTCAAATTCTCCAGAGACCTACTCATCTTTGCTTTCTCTCAAATTCATGGCCTCTTTTACTCAACGAAATGCTTGAAAGTACACTTCATTCCAGGAAACTATCAAGGCTCTGTGGCTGTTAGGAGCAGCTAAGCAGCCAACATGTCAGCATTGCTAAAATGAACACTATGGTTAATGTATGTATAAATATATAATTCGATAAGTCGTGTGTGTGTGTGTGTGTGTGTGTGTGTGTGCGCGCGCGCACACGTGAGCGTGCACTCGTGTCCCAGTGAAAGATATTGATTGAAGCAAGATAATGAAATTTAGGGAAAGGTCAACAAGAAGTAGAGGGGAATTCCAAGCAGATATATTTGTTAATAAACTAATATCCTGTCAAGCTGAAAAAGTAGTCCCATTCATTCTATTCTAACAATTTAATGTTTATACATTTTTATAGGTTGGCATTTTATAGTTTTGATTCTTATTAAAATATAGTTGTGCACTATATTTTGATTATATTCTTTCACCTCCCACAACTCCAGATCTTTCCTACCCATGTAACTTCATGAGTTCTTCTTTATCAAACATAAAAAATCAAACAGACCAATTAAAAGTAATCCACTGCCTCTGATGGTTCAATATTCTTCCTCTACTACATTGGTCTCTAATCCATGAGGAGAGGAGTTTGATAAACATATACTATTTCGAGCTGAGTGCTCCAAAGCCTCTACTCTCTATACACCATCCAGTTGTGGGTCTCTGTGTCAAGTACCATCTCCTGAAACAAGCTGAGTGATGGCTTGATCTATGAATACAACATGCTATTAGACATCATTTTATTCCTGTGTTCCTTTAGCAAAATAAGAGTTGTAGTTTTTCCCCTAAAGTCCATGACCTACATAGTCATGGGTCTCAGCCACTTTAGTAATGTCAGGGATGGTGAGTTCCACCTTATGGAGTGGGCCTTAAATCCAATCAAAAGTGGGTGATTACTCCCATATTTGTGCTACTGTTGGACCAGTGTATCTTGGAGGACAGTTGTCATTGTGGGTCAATGAGTTTGCTGATAGTTGATGCTGAAGATTCTTTACACCTCCAGGCGAATGCAAACTATCTTCCAGCACCACGAACACTATTCAGGACAAATGAAGCTGTCTATTGGGGCACTAGTTCAATTTCTCCATATTCAATGACATAAGAAAGTTGTGTCTGCAATAATAGGGCTTTGCCATCAGGTTATGGAAAGTTAACAATAGCTTTAGCATTAGCCTATGATATTTTCTGCGAGAGTCTCTTTGGTGAAAAAAAATCAGCAAGATATAATCTATTCCTGATACTGGAGGTTTTACTTTGTAGCATAAGGTGTTATCACCTTCATAATATGGTGGTTCCAATCAATCTTTCACATATATATTGAGGCTTCTATGCAGTATTTCCATATGAATTTTCAAAACCCCTTTAGTGTTAGTTTTGTATATTTTTATAGGTTTACTTATTTTAATTTACCATTGTTGATAAAATAAATCACATCAAGTCTTAAACAGTTATTGCTCAATTGCATATATTAAATAACTAATCACTTCTTTGCTGATCTGAAAAGGTTCCTTCATCACATGATGAATCCCAAAGTACAGATAAGTAATTATACACTTGGTTTTATTTATTTCTATTATTTTCATGCTAGAACACACTCCTTCAGTAGCTATAACCTTATAATGTAATTTAATTCCCAGTAGGAAAATATCCACCAAACTCATGAATGTTAAATACTGTTTTTCTTTTAAATAAACTTAATTATCAGACTTTCAGATTCTATAAACTATTTTTCTAGGATTGATACTGTAATTTTACACAAAACTTAAACACTAGCCTGAAATCAAATGTCACGATGATGGTGATGATGATGAAGGAGATAACAACGACAATGATGATATCATGTGTTCCTATATTTGGAGGACTTAGATTCATATGCTCACTTATATTTCTTGTTTCCAAATTAGTTGGTACCTGTGAAAAACACATGGACCTTTCTACCTGTACACTATATGTGCACACACTGGAATGTATATATGCATGCAAATAATTGATAAAATAGCAGCACTTGTGAAAAATTGGAAATGAATAGCACTCTTGCCTCACCCTCCGAGGAAGGCATTTAAAACCTGTACTTTTTATGCATATGGCTGCTTTTATTGCTTTAGAATTATTCTGAATCCTCTCCTAAATCTGAACTTCTTCTCTTTTCCCAGCACTTCATTATTTTGCTTTCTTCTCCTCCTCTTTTTCTATGACAGGTGATCTCTCTTATTTGTACTCCATTATTTCTATCATTCAAGCTTTGAATAGAACTTCCATGTCTATCAGCTTTCCTAGGTTAGGTGTCCACAGATAACTGTATGTTTTCTTCTTCACTGTGAGGTAATCATACTTACATACTTCATCCTGAGGATGGGCTCAGGATGGGCTTTTTGAGGAAGGGCTGAGCAGTAATTTGTGGAACACATGGTTCATCTTTGTCCTTCATTTTCTGCTTTGCTCATGAGTAGTCTTCAACTATGTCACTTGTACTAAGTAGTGTGTTCACCAGGGTCATTTGATTACAGTGATCATGTATTTATATAGCACTGTGTATGCCTGTAGTTCTGAAATGGTACCTTTTAAGTATCATCATCCACATTAATCATATTAGTAATCTGTGTTAACTATTGTCCCTTGGCAGTTTTTTTTTTTATTCTTTGTGTTTGAGTATATGGTTGCTCATGTTGTCTGATGATGTTTTATTTTATAATTACATCTTTAGTTCTTGTTTGCCTGGTCATAACTGCAGCAGAAAGCCTATGTTAGGTGTCCCACAGGTAAGTGTATATTTTCTTCTTCACTGGGAGTAATCATACTTACATATTTTATCCTTTTTTTGAGGAAGGGCTGAGCACTAATTTATGGAACACATTTTATCAAAAACTTTCGCTTCAGAGAATTTTTTTTTCTTGTTTATGGTCTAAATTGAAAGAAGGATTTTCTCTCCCACTTATTGTTCTATAATTATTTAGAATTCATGTCAGCTCTGCTCTGATATTCTCTGCATTAAAGACTGTAATCCATGAGCTAAGGCTAGGTACTCACAGAAGAGTGGAGTTAGCCATGCAGTTGACTCAGTGATCTAAATGCAAACCTCAAAAGTGAAATCTCTCCAAAAAAAAACAGTTTTTACCCAGTTCTATTTTCAGATCTGTTCTTTCCTGCATTTCAAGCCTTCTCTCCATGTGTCAATTTTGTTCTCTTACATCATCAAGGCTGAACGCATTTTCCATTTGAGATTTTATATTTTTCTGTGTTTACATAGCTACTTTGTGTCATTGAAGTTTATGTCCAATGTATAATACAAAGTTTGTTTGCTAAAAATATAAAACATTTTTAACATTAAATTTTTTTATCAATTTTTTTCTTTTTTTTCAGTTTTTCTTTTTCTTTTTTTATTGGATATTTTATTTACATTTCATATGTTATCCCCTTACCCCATCCCCCCCCCACCCCGGAACCCCCCCACCCCTTACCCCTCCACCCTCTTCTTTGTGGATGTAACCCCCACCTACCCCCCCCCCCCACTCCCACTTCCCCACCCTCAAAATTCCCACCCCCTGGGGCGTCCAGCCTTCATGAGGTCAAGGATCTCATCTTCCACCTGTGCCTAGCAGGGCCCTCTACTCTTACATATTCAGCTGAAGCCCTGAATCCCTCCATAAGTGCTCCCAGGCTGGTGGTTAGGACCCTGGGAGCTGTGGTTGGTTGGTATTGTTGCTCTCCTCATGGTGCCACAAACCCTTTCAGCTCCTTCTGTCCTCACTCTAACTCCTCCATTGAGAACCTCATGATCAGTTCAATGGCTAGTTGTGAGCATCTGCCTCTGAATATGTCAGACTCTTGAAGGCCTCTGAGGAGGCATCCATATCAGGCCCTTATCGGCATGTACTTCCTGACTTCCACATCAGCATCTACCTTTGGTGACTGCATATGGGGTGGATACTCAGGTGGAAAGGTCTTCAAATGGCCCCTCCTTCAGTTTCTGTCCCTCACTTTGTCTCCATGTTTGCTCCCTTGAGTATTTTGTTGCTCCTTCTAAGAAGAACTGAATCACCCCCACTTGGTCTTCCTTTTTTATGAGCTTCAAGTGGCCTGTGAGTTGCATCTTGGGCATTTCAAGGTTCTGGGCTAATATCCAATAATCAGTGAGTGAATACCAAATGGGACCTCATAAAATTGCAAAGTTTCTGTAAGGCAAAGGACACTGTCAATAGGACAAAACGACAACCAACAAATTGGGAAAAGATCTTTACCAATCCTACATCTGATAGAGGGCTAATATCCAATATATACAAAGAACTCAAGAAAGTAGACACCAGACAACCAAATTACCCTATTAAAAAATGGGGTATAGAGCTTAACAAAGAATTTTCAATGGAAGAAACTCGAATGGCCGAGAAGCATCTAAAGAAATGTTCAATGTCCTTAGTCATCAGGGAAATGCAAATCAAAACAACTCTGAGATTCCATCTCACACCAGTCAGAATGGCTAAGATTAAGAACTCAGGTGATAGTAGATGCTGGCGAGGGTGTGGAGAAAGAGGAACACTCCTCCATTGTTGGTGGGACTGCAAGATGGTGCAACCACTTTGGAAATCAGTCTGGCGGTTCCTCAGAAAATTGGACATAGCATTACCTGAGGATCCAGCTATACCACTCCTAGGCATATACCCAGAAGATGCTCGAACATATAACAAAGACATATGCTCAACTATGTTCATAGCAGCCTTATTTATAATAGCCAGGAGCTGGAAAGAACCCAGATGTCCTTCAACTGAGGAATGGATTCAAAAAATGTGGTATATTTACACAATGGAGTATTACTCGGCTATTAAAAACAATGAATTTGAGAGGTTCCTAGGTAAATGGATGGAACTAGAAATTATCATCCTGAGTGAAGTAAGCCAATCACAAAAGAACATTAAATTTTTTTAGCCGGGCAGTGGTGGCGCACGCCTTTAGTCTCAGCAGTAGGGAGGCAGATTTCTGAGTTTGAGGCCAGCCTGGTCTACAGAGTGAGTTCCAGGACAGTCAGGGCTACACAGAGAAACCCTGTCTCGAAAAACATAAATAAATGAATAAATAAATAAACAAACAAACAAACATACATTTTTACTTAGTTGATTTAAATTTACCACATAGATACTTTCTGTTTTCCTCAATATAATCAAACCAATTAAGTGTATCAGTCATGATTCATTGAAAATCTGAAAGCTACTTCTCTATCAGCCATTATCAAAATGTTATCATGGAACCTCAAGGTAACTAAAGATTCTGTGATTGTGTATGTAAGAGCAAAAACATTGATTCTCTAAAATGATACATTCAGAAGATTTGCACAGCTTAGTGAAGGAACATTTTTCAAATAACCAACAGATGATCTTATGAGATTATATGCAAGCAAGACATAGAAAATGACAATGCAAGTTGATGTGCCAGTTGGGATGTAGAAAATTTCAAAAGGTCTAACCCCTGGATGAAGACTTACAGACAATTAAAAGCTGCTGAGAGGAGAATCAGGGTTCTCTAAGGTTGAACTGCCTGATAGCATAAAACATCCAAAGTGGTCAGCCCAAAACTCAGCACATGAGCAACAGTAAGTGAACTAACTCAACAGGTTGTATATGTAAGTGTGTATGCACACACACATGCACATCCTCCCATTCAAAGAACTTCCCCACCATTCCCCCAATATAAAGAACTATATGCCATTCACCTAGCTCTAAAAGAAGTTAAGGGCCCCCTTAACCTCTTTTCAGACAGTGTATATGCTGTCAATTTGCTCCCCTGGCTGTCAAGATCATTTGTCAAACTACATGCCAACCCAGTTTCCTCTCTACTCATATAGGTCTCCACCCTCCTTCAGGAAAGGGCCTCCCTCATCTATATCCAGAATATATGATCTCCCAGTCCCCTGCCAAGTCCTATGTGTGAGGGAAATGAACTCGCTGACCAAACTGCCCCAACAGGGACATTCATAGCCTCCACTGAACAAGCAAACCAATTTCATTCATGCACACACACAATTCTAAAGGGGCTTCATGCTTGCTTCCCTCATATCCCCTTGCTCAACTCCAAAGGATAATAAAAACATGTGCCTCTTGCGCATCCCTCATTACCACCCCAGCTTCACAAACCATGGGCACCAATCCTAGAGGCCTCAAATCCAATGCCTTATGGCAAGTTGATGTCACCCATAATCCTCAATTCGGTAGACAAAAATATGTTTTTGTCATTGTAGATATATACTCACATTTTATATGGACTACAGCCCAGACAGGTGAAAACTCAAAAAGGTTAATTTGCCATATGCTCTCTACCTTTGCCATCATGGGCATTCCTCAACAGATAAAAACTGATAATAGCTCTGCCTTCACTAGCTCTTAATTGAAAACTTTCGGCACATGCTGGGAAATTGCCCATCATATAGGAATTCCCCACAACCCTCAGGGTCAAGGAATAATACAAAGAACACATCAGACCCTGAAGGCCCAATTCTTGAAACAAAAAACAACTACTTATCCCCCAATATACAATTAATGATGGCCCTGAGTACCCTAAACATATTTAACATCTACAAAAACTCCAAACACCCTCCTATTTCCCTCCATTTGCACACACCAAAATTTGCTCCCCTGCCCTAGTACAATGGCAAGATCCTTTGGATGGAATTTGGAAGGGACCAGACCCCTTCCTTATAACTGGGAGGTGTTTTGCTTGTGATTTTCCACAGGACCAGCCTAAGCTTATCTGAGTCCCTGCCAGAAATGTCTGACACCACCCCACCAACCAAGAAGATGGCCTGCCTCTCATTGACAGATCAAGAACCAAGGAGGGAGAAGAGAAGGCAGAGGAGACACCACACCCAGAGGAACAGCAGGATCTCCTAGAAGGACATCCAAGACCTGGTGACCGCTGCCCAGGCTATGTGCCCTCCACAAGGCCTCCTATCCTCTATTCTCTTGACTGTTTTTGCTAACTTCATGCTAACTCTGCTACTGCCCAGCCTCTCCCAACACCTACCACTGGAGATTCTATGCTAGGGAAACCTACAATGGACACAGTAAAGTTATAGGAACCCAGGACTGCCCACATGAAGGATGTCAAACCAGGATTGAGATTCCCCTACACACAGAATCTATCTCCACTGTCCCCAGCCCTTTTCTCTGCTTTACTTACTGAAACACAGGTGAATGTCTCCAGGAAATCTCCACATATGGAGGTTGCAGATATTGGAGCTGCATGATGGAATCCACCAGTCATGGTGGCACCATGCCCAACAATCTTAAAACTCATTTTTAGCTTTCCATCAGTGATCCATGGAATGAACGTTGACGAACTGAAGTCATGGGTAAACTTTACTTCAATGGCTATGCCAGATACCCTGTAGCTGACCTACACATCTCCCATAAACTTTTCACTGCCCCCAAATCAGCCTTTACCCATGCTAATATTACCCAACAGGAAAACCAGTCTCAGGAGAAACTACAAGCTACCCTTTCCTCGCTACAGTTCATCCAATATACAACGGACCTCCTTCCCGTAATGACCCACCCCAATTCCTCCCAATGCTTTCTCTGTGTCTCTCTCTCTCCCAAACATTATTAACAGCCATTACCATTAACTTTTCAATTTATGACTTCCATGGACCCCTGACCATGAGGAAAGCACAGGACATTCCTCTCTTTGACCTACCCCCACCTCTTTGCCTTGTAGGGCTCTCCTCAAAACCCCATCTTGCATGTGCCCATGACATCACCATTACCAAATCAGTATGTGTTAACACTCCTGCCCTCCTCTGGTGTAAAGGCACTATAAGTGCCTGTATCAACCATGATTTTCAGGGCTCCAGTGCCCAAGTGATTGTTATCCCCCAGGCTTACCTCTATGAACCTGAAGGACTTGCCTTGCAGATGGGAGGAAGCCGAAAGAAGAAAGAGATCTTCATCCCTCTGCTCATTGGACTAGGCCTTGCTGTTTCACTTGGTGCTACAGGAACTGCTGGGGAAGCCCTTGTCCAGACACAACACCTGGCCAGAGACTTCAAGGACAAGCTTGACCAGGCAATGTCCTCTACTATAGACAGCCTTGAATCTCTTCAATGCCAGATAACCTCTTTAGCAGGAGTTGCTCTCCAAAACCAGAGGGCCCTGGACTTGTTGCCTGCTGAACAGGTTGGGACTTGTGTTTTGCTGGGGGAGGAATGTTGCTTCTATGTCAATGAATCTGGGCTGGTAGAACAAGATGTACAAATGCTCAAAGAGCTCCAGGGGAACCTCCGGACACGCTGTACTCCCAACAACCCCTACCCCTTGGAACTCTAATGCCTTCCCCTCCTTGGCCCCATACTAACCATTGGAGCCTTGCTCTTCTTGGCACCCTGCCTCATTCAGGTTCTAAAGCAGTAGATGAGTAGCATTGCAAAAGTAACTACCAATTAGGTCTTGGTTCAGTATCAAACTGTTCCCAACATAGGAGAGAGTTATTCTGATGACATCTCTTTTTATAAAAGAAAAAGAGGGAGTTGTGGGGCGGTGGTCTGTTAGAGGCAATGGGATACACAGTTGAGTCTACTTCTAACCCCAAATACCCTAAAGGGATGGTAGGAGTTGACAGTACTCTTGGGCCTCCTGGTTCCTCCTGGTTCCTCCACAGAGATGTCTTTGGCCATCAGTCATGTAGGAACAGTGCCTCAGGCTCTCCCACATGTAGATGAGGTATCTTCAAGCTCTCAGACCAAGCCAATAGGGGTTATTGCTGCTAGACTCTGACCCATCCCAAAACTGGATATAAGAAACCTATTCGGGAGATGTAGAGTGTATGCAAGAATCATCCTGTTGTCAGAGAGTTTCTGTTGCAAGAACTGTAACATTTGGGAAGAGATTTGCTCAGGACCCTTCCCCTCCTTGCTGGCTAGCCCACTTCTCACCAGCTCAGCCCAGACTGGCTCAGAGCATAGCAACAGGTGCGGTACCTGAGAGTAAATGCGGGCAGAGGCAGAGGAGGTGATTCCCCATCCCTGCTTGCACTCGATCTCCTTGGCCAGAGACCCCGTACTGGCCGGGCTGGAGATCTTCATGGGAAGCCTTCCACAACTAGGACCTGTGTGTGTGTGTGTGTGTGTGTGTGTGTGTGTGTGTGTGTGCGCGCGCAATATATAATAATATTTAAAGAATTAGAGATCATTAATTTGAGGAGTGGGATAGAGTCATAAGGATACAAAAAGGGAAATTGATGTAAATATGGTGATTTTACAAGAAATGTTCAACAAATACATTTAAAAGACTATAGTAAGTATATGTCTTATTCAAAGAAATAGATCTATAGCTTCTACATTTTGACAATTGTGAAAAATTCTAAAATGAACTTAAAAATGTAGACATTTCATCTACTTACTGCTTTCAATTTCTTTGGAGAGACACTCACTGATCTCAAATACACAAGTTACATGAATTCTATTGTACTATCAGACAAAGACTATATCTAATAACAATAATGTTCTGCATATTTCAAAACAGCTATGCAACAAGATTTAAATTGTCTTCTCTACAAAGAAATGAGAATGTTTTTTGAAAGAGCAGTCATATAAATAAACCTGATTGGATCATTCCAAACTGTATACATGCATTGAGACATCATATAGTACTCCAAAAATGCATATAAGTTTATTCATGAAATACTCAATTTAAGTAAATTAAAGCATGAAAATACTAGTAGTGAATTTATAAACAGTATGAAATATTGCTTTATATGCCATAAGGTTTTATGCTGCAAGTTGCCATTTAAAAACCAGTATCTAGTATTTGCATGTGATGTAAAAGAGATAGCTGGAATTTCAAGAAATCAATAATAAAATAATCTTTCTAATAAAATATCTAATAAAATCTTATCTGTGTGAGACCGTTCATTTAGGTTATCACAAACAGTATGTTGAATCATAGTAAGTACAAATACAACCATACAAATTCAATTATTTCTGTTAAATCAAAACCAAAAAGGCTATATAAATAGTGCCACTGTTATCACTGCTGTTTTTACTTTGAAAGACTTATTTTTTCATGCAATATATTTTAACATGTAATAGATTATTATTTTAACCAAAATAGTAGATCTGAAATTCATCAAAATTAGTTTCTGTATAAGAAGAATAAGTGCTAAGATACATGATTCATACAAACATGATCTCCTTGAGATCTTGAATAGTTTGGTGGAGTCTAAATGTACCCTGAAACAAAGAAAAAATTAAGAGTTTCTCCTGTTACAAAGAAAGGAACTACTAAAAAATTATATGTAGGCTCTTAGGTGCAATACATTATTAAGTAAAAATCATAGTACTAGTTTGGGCTACCACACTTAAATTATTGATCACAAAGTCCCTCACCCAAACATAAACAATTGCCACAGATGCTTGTTGTCCACCAAAAGTAGATCATAAGACTCTAGATGGGTAAGATTCTGCACAGAGCCTTACCACTCGAAGACAGAAGTGCATTGCTTTTGATAGTGCATATTCCATAATGGGTAAGGAAGGCATTCTTTTCAGAACAACCTAAGATAGACTCAGTCTTGTTTATGAAATAGAAAAGGGGGAGAGGTGTAGAGCTTCTGGGACTGCTTGGCAGGAAACTCACATAGACCAAGGACAAGGAAGTGGGCTTCAGGCAGGAATCTGACATTAGGCTAGAACAAAGAAGTAATTTCAGGCAGAAATCTAAATCTTAGGCTAGAACAAGGAACTAGGCTTCAGACATGAAAATAACTTTGGGCTAGGACAGGGAAGTAGGCTCAGATATTTTGGTCATCCTGATAAGCCTTAGAAACAAGGATCACGTGAGTGTTCACGAAACTTTGATTATCGCCTTGCTTATTCTTTGACTATTTGCGTCTATTGTATTGCTGGTTCCTCAACCTACAACTGACCTTAAAACTTGCATGTAATTAAAATGGTATAAAAGCAAAAGGGGAAAGGGGGATGGGATAAGGAGTTTCTGGGGGGATGGGAGGGAATGACATCTGAAACTTAAATAAATAAAAAAAAGAAAAGAAAGAAAAAAAGACTCTATTGCTGGAAATGCTACATGGGTTGGTCACAAGCATAAAAAAGTCAAGCTGAAACTGAGCTGGAAGCTTCCTTCCTAGTGGGTAGCTTTATATTGATGAAAGTTACTATCCAAGTTTTAGGGTCAGAAATGTCATCAATAGTCTTAATACCAAAAACCCTACATACACTAATGAACTCACTCTAGGCATACTGACAAGTGCAATAGTAGAAAGTCTATTATATGAGTAATCATTGGCTTCCTGATTGGATTTGGTATCAAATCCAGAAGAGGTGATTCCAATATGGTTCTGTAAAGCTAGTCATGTATCTGAGACTGGGGAAGTCATAGGCTCTAGTATGATGATAATTCTGTCTGTTAAAAAGTAAACATGATAGATCTATCAAGTCACTGTCTAAATAATTGTGTTTATTAGATAGGCTAGTGATCTGTACACGTTGATCAGAGAAGCTTCTTTTGCAATGATCAGTAATGACTTCAGAGACTCATAACTGGTCAGGATACTGAAAATAACATGTTGAATGCTCAAACATAAAAAGAAAAATACCTACATCAATCAATACCAGGATCGGGAAATATCACCAAAGAAGGGGTGGGAATAATATATGAGATGGAGGAACGTGGGGAAAATGATGTGAAGTGCTTCCTTCTGGTCATGAGGTGTCTACTGTACTCATACTCTCAGAGCATTTGTGATTACTGTGTATCACCACAAAACTGGATCTATCAGCATTCTCTTTTAGATTGGGGAGCCTCATTTGGTCCCACCCTTTCCTGAGTATCTAACATTCAATTAATAATTAATAGAGTAAAAGAAAGACATAAGATTCTAATAAGGTGCCCATGCTCCCATATGCAAACTCTCATGCATGCTTCAACCCCAGTGAAATACATTGGGTCACAAAAATAAGACATGATGGCTAGAAAGAAGAATGGAATTGGTGGAAATAGGAGGTGGACCAGAAAGACTAACAGGAGTGAATATGATCAAATTACATTATATACATATTTGAAAATGCCATGACAGAAACCTGTATTGTGCATAAGTAATATACTCTAATGAAAACTTTAAATGTTTGCAAGGTATCTCAAATTTTGTTGCCATGAGCAGTGTAAAATGGTTTCACATGCTCTACTATGTTCATAGCTCCCTTATTTATAATAGCCAGAAGCTGGAAAGAACCCAGGTAACATTCAACAGAGGAATGGATACAGAAAATGTGGTACATTTATACAATGGCTATTAAAAACAATGAATTCATGACATTCTCAGGCAAATAGATGAAACTATAAAATATCATCCTGAGTAAGGTAATTCAGTCACAAAAGAACACACATGGTATGCACTCACTGATAAGTGGATATTAGCCTAAAAGATCGGAAATACCCAAGATACAATTCACAGACCATGTGAAGCTCAAGAAGGAAGACCAAAGTATAGATGTTTCAGCCCTTCTCATAAGAGGGAACAAAATATTCATGGGAGCAAATACAGAAACAAAGTGTGGAGCAGAGACTGAAATAAAGGCCAACCAGAGACTGCCCCATTTGGGGCTCTATCCCATATACAGACACCAAGCCCAGACACTATTGCAGGTGCCAAGAAGTACTTGCTGACCGGAGCCTAATATAGCTGCCGCCTGAGAGGCTTTGCCAGAGCCTGGCAAATACAGAGGCGGATGCTCACAGTCAATCATTGGACTGAACATAGGATCTCCAATGGAGGAGTTAGAGAAAGGACTGAAGGAGCTGAAGGGGTTTGAAACCCATAGGAAGAACAACAATATCAACCAACCAGACCCCACAGAGCTCCCAGGAACTAAACCACAAACCAAAGAGTACACATGGAAGGTCCCATAGCTCCAGCCACATATGTAGCAGAGGATGGCCTTATTGGACATCAATGGAGGAGAGGCCCTTGGTCCTAGGATGGTTCCATGCCTCAATGTAGGGGAATTCAAGGGTGGGGAGGCAGAAATGGGTAGGCAAGTAGGTAAACACCCTCATGGAAGCAGGAGGAGGGAGAATGACATAGGGGGTTCCACCAAGGAAACTGGGAAAGGGGATAACATTTGAAATGTAAATAAATAAAATATCCAATAAAAAATAAAATTAAATTAAAATTAAATTAAAAATAGTTTCTTTTCTCCATGCCTTCATTAATGTTTGGAGAACTGGGAAGACTTGCTTTATTTTCACTATGATGGATGAAAACTGATATCTAATTACTTTACTTTTTCTTTTCCTGACTGGAACTCAAAAGGTTTTTTAAACAAGGGTATAAAGCATGGTCCATGTTTTAATGACCCAGTTAGCAATATGAATGTCATACACAGGCTATTTGGCCTCTCAAAATGTAGAAGATCCTCCTTCCACCATTTCATATACCAAAACTCAGCACAATTTTTCTAAAATATGCAGTAATAAAGAATTGGATGAGAAGAGGGAGTTTGTAAATGTGCCTTAGTCTGATTAGATTATGCAGAATCCTGTTTTCCCTAAGCAGCTGGATACTGCAAGACTAGCTGCATGTTTCATTGAGTGATGTTTTGGGTTGTCTCTGAGAATTAAGTAGGTCATACCACATTGCTAAGGAAAGCAATGTGACAAAAATAAAACTTGGACTGTAGAGATCGGAATCTGGTTTCTAGTTCCATTTCTTAATTCTTGAAAACAAATGCTAAAAAAAGCAATCAGATTACAATTTAAAGTTGTTCAAATTGGGTTGATTATGTTTTAATATGGGAAAGTAATAAGTGTTTTAGAATAAAATGTTAGGTTGGATTAAAAAAAGTGTTTAAGATAGAAGTCTACTGCTGGGGTTGCCATCCCACAGTCAAAAACTCTGACTCAGAATTGATCCTGTCCAAAAGTTCTGCAGGGACAAAAATGGAGAAGAGACTGAGGAAAAGGAGGTTCAGTAAATGGTCCAACTTGGGATTCATCTCAAGGGGAGGCTCCAAGGCCTGACAGTATTACTGATGCTATAGCGTCATTACAGACAAGAGCCTAGCATGGCTACACCTCTGAGAGGCCCAACAAGAAGCTAACTGAGTTTCACATACAACCAATCAACAGAGGCTGATGACCCCCATGGTTGAATTAGGGAAAAGCTGGAAGAAGCTGAGGAGGAAGGTCACCCATAGAAAGACCAACAGTCTCAACTAACCTGGCCCCCTGAAATCTCTCAGACACTGAGCCATCAACCAGGCAGCATACACTAGCTGGTCCAAAGCCCCTGATATATGATATATATACAGCAGAGGTCTGTCAGGTCTGGCCTCAATGAGAGAAGGTGCACCTAACCCTGGGAAGACATGAGGCCCCAGGGAGTGGGAAGGCCTGGCGGCGTGAGGTGGGGTGAGGTGGAGTGGGGTGGAGTGGGATGGAGTGGGGTGGGAGGATTGGTACCTCCCCTTGAAGACAGTGGGGAGGAGGAATGGGATGAGGAACTATCAGAGGGCAGACAGGTAGCGGGACTATAAAAGATTAAAGATATAAGTGAAGAAAGATTGGACAGATCAGTTGCTCAGTAATTAGGAGCACATATTGTTCTTGTAAAGTTTTGTTCTCAGTGCCCAAGTCAGGTGAACATAGCCATCTAGAAATTGAAGACTGAATGGGCATGTACATTCACCTGAATACACACACACACACACACACACACGAGAAAGAGAAACAGACACACACAGAGAAACACACAGACACAGTCAGAGACAGACACAAAAACACAACTTGCAATAGATGAAAAAAAATGACAACATTTTGTAAGAAAATTGCAAGCAGATAAATGAAAGGTGAAATCCAGTGCCATGCAAATTATGTCATGACCATAAAACTTATTAAAAGGGGATTGATGGAAAATTAAAAGATGAAGCAAGTAAGTCTGATGGTTAATCTCAGTTGTCAACTTGATTGGGCCTAAGATCAGGGACTTATCTCTGAGTGAGACTGTGATAGTAATTCTAGCCAGAATTGATTGAGGGACACCCACTCTCCAACAGACTCCATGCAGTCAGTTCCTTGCATCTGCAGGATCCTAGGAAACATCGGTGTTGATTTACCTGTGCTCCTTCATTCCTTGTTGGTGTGTGCATCCACTATATTGCTGCTACTTACACTGGATGCTAGTTTATTCAGCCTTACAAAATAAGCTGTAAGTCAGCAGCTCTCCAGGAATTGTTCATGCCTTCAGTGACAAATTGAAGTCTATGGGGCATTTAGCCCAGATACATTAAGGAGCTACCAAGTTCTCAATCTATCCAGTGTACAGATAACCATTATTGAACTAATAGATCATACTGTGTGAAACAAGCCACTAAGTAACCTTTCAATATGTATTCATTCCATTGTTGATCTTTCACTAGAGAATTTTCACTAATATAATAAAATATTAAAAATTATAAGAGACTAAGTATGCAACATAAATATGAAATCTGATATTAAAATACAAACACTATATTTATCTTTGGTGAATTTTAATAGTAAACGATAAATTTGATCAATAAATGAATTCACACAACATGCATGTATAAGTAGATGTATATCATATACAAAATAACTTTTGAAGATAATTATTTCTTTATGAACATTAAAACTAACTTAAAGAATTGTCTAAATTGGCCAGATATTAAGAAAGTAGGAATTTTTTACTCTTAACTTAAACCTTCTTATTTTTTTATTGGACATTTTATTTATTTACATTTCAGATGTCATCACCTTTCTCCATTTCCCCTCCCTAGAACCCCCTATCCCATCCCTGAATGCTCTGGCTTACCATACTGGTTATGAGGAGTGTGTCTGTTCAGTTCTAGACACCATAATGCCAAATTCCCTCAATAGTTGCCAACTGTTCAACACCGAAATGCTGAAACATTTAACATTAACTCAAGTAAGTAAACAAAAGAATGTTGACAAAGAACTCTGTTCCTTGTTCTCATTATCACACTTTTCTGCCTTACCTGCTTGCCAAACACAGAATGTCACAATTAACCAAACCCAAATTTCTAGCCACCTCCAGTAATCATTATTGCACCCATTAAGTTCATCCACAACAGTGTCACAATTTCTATGGATCATGTAACATGTCCAGGAGATGAAGGAGCAAACTCAGCATTAAAAATACAAGATGACATTTTATTTCAACTCAACCAGTGAATGACTACATTTCCATGTATAAAAACAAATATAGAGCTGGCAAGATGGCTCAGCAGGTAAGGGCCTTGGCTGACAAGCCTGAAAACCTCAGTTGATCTCTAGAATTCACATTATGAAACGACAGAAGTAATTCCTAAAAGTTGTCCTCTGGTTTTGTGGTACACACAACCCTCCCCCAATGTATTATAAATAAATAAATAAATAAATAAATAAATAAATAAATAAATAAATAAACGTTTAATAAAATATTTATTTTCTATTCTACAATGGTGTACATGAGATTTGATTCCACAGACATTATAAAATGATGCCTGAATTTTTTTTTTTTTTCGAGACAGGGTTTCTTTGTGTAGCCCTGGCTGTCCTGGAACTCACTCTGTAGACCAGGCTGGCCTCGAACTCAGAAATCCGCCTGCCTCTGCCTCCCAAGTGCTGGGATTAAAGGCGTGCACCACCACAGCCCGGCACCTGAATTATTTTTAAAAGCCAAATGCCTGGAAATTACTTATTTAATTATGTGATAGTTGAAATATATTATGAAAGTATAGCCCTAAGACAATTATATTTTATTTTTCTATCAAACACAAAAAATAACTAATAGCAATTATAAGAGTTCATTTAGCTTTTTAATAATGCATAAAAAGTAGAATCATTATTGTAGTGGCCAAAATGTAGACAGTGCTATTTTTAAACTACTTAACATGTTAATTCTCTACAATTAAGATTAACAGAAGTCTGTGATGAGATCATAGACATCCCATCTGTATCCCAGAGCCAAGCTTTTCTCCTTCTGTTTCTGTGCATCTTTGGTTGTGTTCTACCCATGGAGAAGCCCCCTGCAATGCAGAAGATAGGGATTTAACTGATTAAGCCCTGTCAAAGACTGAGTAGCTATGTGTTCCAATTATGTCAGTATCCACTGGATCTAACAGCCCAAAATACCATTAAGACTCGACTTGTTTCTTGGTTTTCCAGTAATGACATACATGGACTTTAAGAGGCAATCATTTGTGTGACGTACCATTGGATATCACACACACACACGCACACACGCACACACGCACACACGCACACACACGTGCACATAAATGTTCAAATGAGCATAAGGGGTGAGGAAAGAATACCTCTAAAATCTACTTTAAGCTTCAAAAATATTATTTAAGAATGTAGTTGATACTATAAATGTATAGTTTCATGAATACAGTATATACAGCATCATACATCAATGAATTCATATTTAAAATAGCTCTAATACAAATTAAATATGTCTCCTCTTTCTCTCTCTCTTTCTTTCCCTCTTCCTTTCTTTGTGCCCTCTCTTTCTCTGCCTCTACTCCCTTAACACCCCTTCTTCTCATGCCCTAAATAAAGTTCATTTAAAAAAAATAAATTAAATAAGGTAGCTAGAAACTGCAAAATCTATTGTATACTTAAAATTAATTTAGCCCCCATTAATTGTGTCCTAAAATACTATATAAGTGTCCAAAGATATGATAAAAAGAAAGAAAGAAAGAAATTAAATGAGTCTGTAGCATGATAGAAATATATTTATGTATAATGTAGCATGATAGAAATATGATAGAATATATAGGGCTGGAGAGATGGCTCAGCGGTTAAGAGCACTGACTGCTCTTCCAGAGGTCCTGAGTTCAAATCCCAGCAACCACATGGTGGCTCACAAC
The DNA here is from genome assembly GCF_004785775.1 of Grammomys surdaster. Lineage (NCBI taxonomy): Eukaryota > Metazoa > Chordata > Mammalia > Rodentia > Muridae > Grammomys > Grammomys surdaster. The sequence goes on from NW_021604578.1 coordinate 2,052,049, forward strand.
CACCCATAATGAGATTGGATGCCCTCTTCTGGTGTGTCTGAAGACAGCTACAGTGTACTCATATACTTAAAATAAATAAATAAATCTTTAAAAAAAAAAAAAGAAATATATTGCTGAGGTTGAAGTACTGTCTGAGATGGATGAACAGAAAGAGGTCAACTTCTTGCATACATACAGTTGGAGCCTGGCATATGCCATGGAGCTGCATAAGCAGAGAGATACTTAAGAGTAGCAACCAGAAATGCTGAACCATCCATCTCAGATGGAATGATCTGAGTTATAGAAACAATGAGTGGTCCATAGAAATCAATGCAAACCTTATTGTTTTGCAGTATTTTCCAGGAATTTATATACACTAAAATGAATGCTCAATATACTACAACGTTTTTCCTAACTAGAGAGTAGGACCATGCAATATGTAAGATAGAAAAGGAATAATATTCTAGTTAAATTTCTATCACAACAACAGATAAAGTTAAAACAATATTCAGCAATATGTAGTAATAAAATCCCCAGCTTCACATTTATAATGGCCTAATAGTTTCCATTGGTCCTAAATGTTTACACACACTATCACACTGAGATTCCCTTAAGTAAATGCTGGAAGGAGAATTAGGACTGTGCAGGTTGGAAATTCTGGGGTCTAAATGAACCTAGTAAGTCCTCAAAATGAAGACTTCTTATCAATGTGATAAATCTTTGTGATGTCTATAGTCTATTAATGGACACTCACTGACAGTCAAAATTCACACACACACACACACACACACACACACACACTGAATCCTGCTCACAAGAATTCATGGACGTTCATACTTACTATTAAGAAAAAACGAAAATAATTCTAAACTACAGAGGAAACCTTATTAAGTATCAATATAAACCTGAGTATAACCCAAATATGAATATTTCAAAAGAATCTTGAGTAAGCTTCAATGAGCATATGCCTAGTTAATACCTCCAAGAATAAATAAAATCAATAACATACAACCAAATGCTAAACTAGTCTTATTTAAAAAAATAAAAATAAAAAGCATACACTGTTAAAGTAAAGTATTGATGGCAAATTCCTATTGGGAACGATACTACGTATTTTGGTCACAGGCTAAAGAGAAATCATGCTGTTACTCGTTGATCTTGAAATTTCCTTCCTGATACCGAGCCTTGAAAGTACCAGATAATAATATATAGGCATCTTCATAATATATATATATATAATATACATATGCATCTTCATCTATATCATCTTATATATAATAATATAGAGCATCTGTGAAGTCTGTGAGCTACAATAAAGACCAGACTAGCAAAATATGCCCATTAGTGCAATAGCAGCATGAATTTCTTGAAAGTAACCTGTAGCTATATGATTGGACCTAAGGCCTATTTCATAGGATGGAACTTATGTACTGTAAACCTGGCAACCAAATCCTGACTGGAGAAGTCACTGGCTCTAGGAGAGAACCTACCACTATTGTTTTGCAAAATTGATGTAGTATCAAAGTGCCTTCTAAATACTTACATTTACAGCCATAGATTAGTTTGGCTTTCAGTCTTCCTCGGAGAAGTTTCCCTTTGCAGTAGGCAGCACTTACTGTAGAAACTCATATTTGGGCTAAGTGTAAAGAATAAATGACGAGGGCATGCTCAGTTTTAAATGGGACTGTATTAACCCTCCCCTCAAGACTAGAGAATATCATAGAAGAGGGAGTTGGAAAGAATGGAACAGCCAGATATCAAGAGAGAACCACTGAGAAACTGTCTTCAGGACATGACAAGACCACTATACTCATGAAGTCACTGAAGCTTCTATTGTATCTAAAATATATGGTCCCTGTCAACATCCTCTTACCTGGGAGATTGTTAGTAATTAATTGTGACTAGGGAAAGAGATATCACTTCCTCTATTGGTGTTGACATTGATTAGTTGCCATGCTACAGTAATCGACCTCCTTCTTGTGATTTTACTGCAATTAGGTTTAAACTCAGTGGGTCTCACACATACAAAAAAGACATCAAAGTAGGAAGGCAACTGGGAAAGTGGAAGAGGGGTTTTGGTAGAAGAATCGGGGATGAGATATGGAAATATAGAGTAAGAAGAATTGGGTTTCATTATGCTTGTGTGGGAAGATGTCAAAGAATAAAAACATTTAAAAAATGTTTGTTGCAGAATTTTGGAGTTCAGTAACAGTGGATACATCTACAAAACAACTCCTGCACCTAAGGGTCACTGAACATTGGAGAAGAGAAGATGGAAAGACTGTAAGAGCCAGAGGATTAGGAAGTTTGAGTTTGACTGTCTCCTAGTAATATTAGAAGCTACACCCCTATGGTAATGCCAACATGACTGCCTGAACATGGGTTGAACATAGATGACAGCAACAGACATGCTAAAGTGAATGGAAAACCTGCTAGGCTCCACCAGTCAGCCCATGTTTACAAAGTTCTCTCTTGTGTTTTGCTCTATAAAGCAATAACAAGCAATGATCAGCAAAGAAGGCAAGGCAAACCAATACCACAGAGTTGTCTGCAAAGACTAGAAAAGCAAAGCAAAGTGAATCACTGCTATGGCCTCATCCGTGAAGACCAATGTCGAAGTCCAACAAGGATCCCTGTCAGCTAAGCTCAAGAATAACCAGCATTGCAAGGCAAACCAATGCAATAGCATCATCCACTGTCTGTAGGGTTATACTTATACTTTTTCAAAACATCTCCTGTCCTCCCAAGCATCCACTCCAGCAAAACATCTCATTCTCTTTCACCAGGTCACTTCCAGAAAAACACCATGCATCTGTCCTTACCAAAACATTCTCTCACATGTCTGTTTCAGCAAAATATCCTCTCATAAGACAGTTTCCATAACAAAAATCACATGACACAACTGAGTCTTTAAAGAAACCAAAAATTTCCACTTCAACATAGAATGTGTCCCAGACCACTGAAGTGTCCCTCAGGTCCTGGTCAAATAGCCTTTTCTATCTTGGCAACAGACAACATCATTATAACCTGTCCTCTATCTTCATGAATCATTCTGAAACTCCCTTTCTTAGAACAGCAGAAAATAAATCTGTTTTAAAGAATGTGTGTGACTCTATCATGCATATTCATATAACTTTAATGTTCTTGTTTGCCACAAGGGTCACAGCACATATTCTAATCTGTGGAGCAAAATCACGACAGTTAATTCCTGAGATCAACTTCCAGGTTTGGGAAGCCTTAAGGGTCATTTAGAACCCTGCCTATCATAATCACAATGACAGGTTTTAAAAACTAACAATAAATAAAACCTAAGGCCCTGATTCACTTTTCTAGACATTTAACACAACTTACCTTATTTACTTATGTATTGTTTTAATAATAAACCAATCTTTTAAAATATTCGTATGTGTAGGTGTGTGTTATATAGCCATTTTTAATGATTCTTCTTTAATTTTTCTTGTTGCGATTTGATTATAAACAAGCAACTTCAAATAGTTTGAGTTTTAAAGTTTAAATCTACAGTCTGGATGAGTAAGAACTAATACAGCCCTTTGTTTTCAGTCAATCTTTTCTATACTCCACCATGTAAACACGGATATCAGTGACTTTTAAAAAGCCTTTTTGTTTTTTTTTCTGTACATCTATGAGTGTGCAGAATTCTTGCTTGGGCTATATTTAAGAAACATATACAGATGTCAATTTTAAACCGTTACACTAATACATTTTCTGTATACATTAGCATCAATAGATATAAAGATATACCATACCCTGCCTTTTTGCTTAAGAACATTATATAAGATACTTGAGCAAACGCACTTCTTGCCTTCAACTATGGCTCTCACACTTCCCACTCTCAACCCTGAGTCATATTCATTTTTATACTAATCTTCTAACTGTGAAGTAATTTATTTGAACTGACATTCAGGTACTTCATGTGAAATCATAATTTTACTTTTTTTAAAAAAGATCTTCAGATCATCTTATACATTGTCTAGAACTTAAAACTCTACACAGCAGGATCCTTTACATTTCACTTTTGTTTGTATTCTCTGCTCTAATAAAACAACATCCTCTCTCTGAAAGTATTTGTTACACTGGAATTTCATACATTTTGTAATAGAATTACAATTCTTAAGGAAAAGTCCTAGTTCCCGTGGCAATCATCAAAAAGATAAAGCAGTGAAATCACTCCTGGCTAAATGGCCTCGCCAAGCATTGTCAGGAGTTGGATTAGCAGTGTGTTCACTGATTCCTTGCTTCCAAAGTCAACTGGAGTGGCCAGCTCAAATCATAGCAGCATGTGTGCTGAAGATGGTAAGGCTTTTTTGAGGACTAATATATTATCTAAAACAATATCGATCCTTCTAATCTATTATACAGCTCAGGAAACACACACAAACACACATGCACACACACACACACACACAAAGTGAAGCTAGACAGAGTCATTAAAATTCTTTATTTGATAGCAGAAATTTAGGCTACAGATGCTTCCTGGCTGGGTGTAAGCACAGTGAGGTGAAAAGATTAGTGTTTTCATCCTGCAAACAGCTGTAGAGCACTGTGGGGCATGTTTCTATTTACATAAAGATTAGCTTAGTTATTCTAGAAACCTTGGCAGGAGTAACACAGGAGTGAGAAATCTAAGAAACACATGACTAGGAAGGAGAAAGATTCCTTTAAGTATCAGTTAAAAAGACAAATGGAAGACAAATCAAGTTTCTCAAGCTTGTGAAACTTGACTTAAAACTTTCCTGAGGACAGAGACTCTACAGGAACGCACAGTGTGAGAAGAGAAGTCCAGACTTTTTAGTCTGAGAAACAGAGCATTACTCTCAGAGTGGTTCCACATAAACAAACTCTTACAGTTTATGGAAAATAAAAGCAATATACAGAATATGAAAGCTAAACAATGTTAGTGCTTTGAAATTTTTCCCTGTTTAATTAGGAATGAGTTCCCTTTATTGTCTTTCACTCTATAATTTCTATAAATTGTTACACTATTACCAAAATTTCCTTAGTAATAAAAATGTCACAACATATAGTCTAAACAAACATCTTTGGTTGGGTAGCATTAGAGTTTTACAGAGCACTACCATAGAATGCAAATAAAGTAATCAACACACTGTCAGGGAATGACCATGTTAGAATAAAATTCTTCTCCCAAACCCAAACAAGTCAAATCCATTATATTTTAAGAAAGTTATACCTGGCATAGACAGTATCCAAGACAGAACTTAGAACAAAAATCCCAGAAGTCTGTGGTAAACAGAGACACCCCGTCCTCTCCTGAGGCTTGCTGCCTTATGAATTATGAAGCAAGAACACCAAACAGGTGAAAGTTTAGCTTTGTAATAGAGAGAAAGGCATGTATTCTTTAAAAATGAACCCTTCTTTTGAAGAGTTTGATTTTAAAATCTAAGCAGAAAGAAATGGAGAAGCAGAGAGGAGTCCTGGGAGAATGAAGCCTATAAATGAGACAAACAGAAATCTTATGCAACAGCCAACTTTATTCAGAGCATCCGACAATTTATACTCTGGGGATTAAGAAAGGTCATATGAGTAATCCCATAAATTCAAACTTTACATAATCATGAATGCAAGCCACAACACCCATGGTAAAAAAAAAATTTTCCATCCAGATATATCAAGGATCTTTTAAATGTTTAATTGAAGATAAATAGAAAGCAGTAATGAATAATCTGTAGTAAGCATGTTCATCCTCTTTTCTGCTACCTCAGAGAGGAGCATGAAAACACATTCCAAGAATAATTCTAAGTTTTTAAGAAATCAAGGTCATAAGACTTGGAGTATTCTCAAAAGAACTCAGTTTTCTTCATATGACTCCATCCCTGGACCATGTTCCAACATGTACCATCAGACATTACTCAAAATAGTCTTAGAAATGATGGAAAAATGCATAACAGATAAGGCATGATTTCTATTTTATTGTATTTTTTTGATAATATGTCTATATCATTTCCCCCTTCCCTTTTCACCCTCCAAACCCTCTGGAAATACTTGTTTCAAATTTATGGTCTTTTTTTTTTCTTTTTCAGCAATTGGTGTCTGACTTTTAAGACATAACACAGCTCAGTGAGATGGCTCATCAGACAAAGACACTTGCTGCCAAACTTAAAGACATAAGTTTAATGACAGGACTTAAACAGTGAAAGGAGAGAATTCACTCTCACAAGTTGTCTCCTGACTTGTGTACATCCTGCACGGCAAAACATGCATGTGTGTGCATGCGTGTGCACACACACACACACACACACACACACAACAAATTTTAAAGCAATCACAAAAGAAAAGACTGAAGGTCTACAGAGCCTTTCCTGGCAATCTTGCCTGAACATTCTCCAGAGTCAATGATTGGGTTTCATTTGGTGTCTGCTTCTACTCACTAAGTCACAGCAAAATTGAGGGAATTCTTAATGTGTCATGAAATTGCCAGCTCTGTCTTGTTCACTTTAGATGCTTTGGAGCCTACCTATCTCACTGACGAATATATGAAAATATTGTGAGTTTTGCCAAATTGTATGATTTTACTGTACATTCATTCCCCACATAACAATGTAAGTGTTGTTTTCTTTAAGTTTTTTACAATATATTCAACAAGCGTATCCACTAAATTTTTCCCCTTAGAAAAGATACCAAAATAATTTCACTTAATATCTTGAGCATTTGTTAAATCAAAAAGTATAGAACAACGATGCATCTTTCAAACTTCCAATCTCCTCTTGTTAATGGATAACATCATCCAGCACTAATATGCTAGTACAAAGAAAGATGCAGCAATGCCTTAATTATAAGGACATCTTTCTATAGCTCAGCATTAGCCATCTTTGTAGAGAAGTAAGTGTGTAGAAAGAATCTTTAACAATAATCAACACAGATGACTTCCTAGGTCTAGGCAGGACAAGGGAAGCACAAATGGATGTGGCTATAGGAGGTCTTAAGTAGTTAAGAACTATCACATACAGAAAATAAATAAAACATACAAATTTAAAACAAAATAGCCTGAAGTAGTACCTCCTGTGTGGACATTGGTCACACTGACCTAAGCAGATACTTGAAACACAATGTTTCTTCTTTGTGTCTCAGAAAACTTATTCTTGTGTCACTGTAACCTAACTGATATCCCTTGGTACAGCCAAGTGCTGCTTTAAGGAAGGAAAAAGGAGGTATGAGTGTGTCTCCATGCCACAAAATAACTACACACTAACCACAAAATAAACAGTAGCCTACATTTGAAAGGCAATCACAAGTTTTTAAAATGTGCACTAACAAGGGGAATGTTACTGTGTTAATTAAATACACTCTAGTCACTGCCAACTCTAAAGAATAATGCCATGTCTACCAAGTATTCAGAGTCTCATACCACTCTGCCCTCAGTTATGATCTCTCCTTCATTTCCTAAACTGCCATCTGTTTCTCCATTATTTAGAGATTCCCTTTCTTAATTCAATCTTAATTACCCCATTAAACTAGTTTTATTTTTCAAACAGTTTTTCTTGCTCCAGTCTCATCCTGGGTTTTATGTACCAATACTGCTGATCTTTGCCTGCCTCTGTTGTGTGATTACTTTCTACTATATACATACATTGTGTTTGCCCATAATGGCTTTAAGTGACTCTGCTTCAACAAATAAAGGTTATTTTAAGTACTTCAACCAATCTTTATTGTCTATGCATTGTTTCTGTCCATTATATAGTCTTGATAAGAAAAAAAAACTTCTTATTCATAAACATTAGGTGATCAGATGTCATTGGATTATGTTCTTCGAAATGTCAGTAGTAAAATTAATCTTCCCCTTTCCCACCTCTCTCTTTCTTTTTCCCTCACTTTCTTTCTCTCTTCCCCCAAGCATTTCACCAATCAGTTTACATCTCATCTCTAGACCATGATCATTCAAATAGTCTTGTGCACCACAGCTAAATGTTTTATATAAAAATTTGCTATTAGTATAAAAATCAATGTCACAATGATAATCTGGTGATAGAAACTTCATGAGATTTGTCAGCTGAGAACTTTAAGACTACATTCAGGAAAAAAGAGCTTTCCAGTTTGTCAAGTGATTTGGCAATATGAAAAGGAAAGATTGGTTTTGTCCATCAAGTAAGTATTGCCAAAATTATTCTAAATTACAAATGGGATCTAACACACAAATCTAGATCTTCAATATTCTTCTTTTAATTGGATATAATCTTAATTTACATTTCAAATGTTATCCCCTTTCCCGTTTTCCCCCCTGGAAATCCCCTATCCCATCCCCCTCCTCCTGCTTCTATGAGGGTGTTCCCCTACTTTGCTGCTTAAGTGTACACATGTCACCAGCATATCATCTCAGAATTTATTAGAAATAAAGGCTCTGAACATTGGCCAGGGATGCAGGTAGATTAACTGCAGATCTTTATCTTTCCCTCCTCCCAATATCATGTGTCATCCTCAGCTACTTAGCAGATGATCTGTTGTGGTTTCTCTTCATTAGCTTACTATATTCTCAAGGGACTAAGCAGGTCCTGGAAGAACACCCTGCTTTCCTCCATCTTGTGGATTCCCCTCTAGAATTCTCTACTCCTAGCTCACCTTGATTGCTAAGTGTAACCTCCCAATACACAACAGATTTTACTGGAACCCCAGTGGCCACACCTGGCAATATTCTAAAATAATTCCCTACCAGGCAACATACAGCCACCATGCTCTCCTAAGAACCAGCAAGGGCAACAGAAACCAAGAAACAAAACACCCACCCAACAAAGACAAGAACAGATATATCAGCACCTAGAATCACAATCATCACAAACCCACCTAGAGATAGTCATAGAAACACAGTCAATAACAGCCAGGACAATTTGATTCCACTAGAGCCCAGAGATCATATTACAATAGGCACTGAAAATTCAAACGTAGGTTAAACACTGAACAAATATCTTAAAAAGGCATTTATGAGGATGAGGTCCTTAAGGAATTCCTTAAAGAAATCTATGAATACACAATTAGTAAAATTAAATTAATAAAACAGCTCAAGACGTGAAAGTGAAAATGAATCAATAAAGAAAACTCATCTGGAAATGAAAAATTTAGAAGTTGAACAAGACTATGAAAGGCTAGCCTCACTAGCAGACTACAAAAAAATTAAAGACAGAATCTCAGCTATTGAAGATACGATAGAAGTATATATATCTTGGACAAAGAAAATGTTAAATCTAAAAACTCCTGACACATACCATCCAGGTAATCTGAGACACCACAGAAAGACCAAAACTAAGAATAAGAAGAATAGAGGAAAGGAAAGAAATCCAGTTCAAAGGCACAGAAAAATATCTTCAACAAAGTTATAGAAGAAAATTTTCCTAACCTAAAGAAGGAGATGCCTATCAAGGTACACAAAGCATGAAGAACACCAGACTGGGACAGAACACAGATTCTTCTTGGCATATAATTATCAAAACACTAAGTACACAGAATAAATAAAGGATATTTAAAATGCAAGTGGAAGGATCAAATAGCAAAAAAACAGAACTATTAGAATAACATCTGACTTCTCAAAGAAGGCCTCAGAAACAGAAGGGCCTAGACAGATATTCTACAAACTCTAAGAGCCACAGATACTAGCAGGTAATGTTATATCCAACAATCTTTCTATCACAATAGGTGGAAAAAATAAGATATTCCATGGTTAAAAAAAATTTAGGCAATATCAATCTACAAGTCTAGTCTCACAGAAGGTGGTAAAAAATGAACTCTAACCTAAAGAGGGTAACCTGGGTAACCACACTCAGAAAAATATAGGAATAAGTAGTCCCAGATCTCCTTCCCATACTAATAGTGGGAGACTTCAATATTCTACTCTTGCCAATTGATAGGCCATCTAAATCTAAAATCTTAATTAAACTAGAAAGAGAGAGACATCGAGAAACAGAGAGAAAGAACAAAATATATATTATATTTATCCCTTAGAAACCTGTTATTTTTTTCTAACAAGAGACAAAAAGCAAATGGAATCAGATTGGAGGGAAGGTGGGAAGGAACAGGGAGGAGGAGAAGGACAGGAAAATATAATCGTAATATATTATGAGAGAAAAGATTATTTTCAACCAAAGGAAAGACAGACAGAGAAGGGAGAAGGGAATCTCTCAGCGCCCCAAGCCTTTCCAAATCAGAATCTTCCTGTTTATAATATCATCAAATAATTTGCATATAAATAAAATTTTGAAAAACACTGGATGAGGTCAAAAGACAGCTGTTTTACTGTATCCCTAAGCTCCTTAAATATAGTAAGAATTCAAAAGCTCCTGTTATCCAGAGCTAGTTTTTGTTTGTTTGTTTGTTTGTTTGTTTACTTGTTTCCCTCTATTCATGGATAGCCTATCACACAATTCTGCCAGAGACGGAATGTAGTGCAGAGGGCATCCAGGAGGTCGTGGCATCCTTGTCCATGAGAGAATGAAACGGTAACAGCAGTTTTGCAGGCACAGTGTGACACAATTGTAGGTGACATACCATTCATGTGATGGTTCTTAAAGTCATACACAACAACAAGCACGCTGTAATTAACATTCATGATCCCTGGAACAGCGTGACAGCACAGAGCTTAGAATCAAACAGTATTTTATTTAAACTACTCGAATCTTAGTCATGTAGCTCTGTACGGTTTCTCTTATAGGGTAAATTAATATAATGTATTCAGTCAAACAACAAATGTCACAGTATGTTACTTACATATACAAAAATGTACAAGAAGTCTACTATTAGCATGAAGTAAAATGATATGTTTCAAATTCAAATTTTTGTCATCTTACACCCAAAACAATGTATTTAAAATAAAAGGCTTCCTTTTTCAAGTAAATTTGGAAAGAACAGTCAAACCACAGGAAATCACTGTAAAGATAATCCAAAAATGTTTGGACTTTCAAATCTTTGCTTGACCATAATCTTTGCTTATCATCAAGATTCTGTGTCCTTGTTCTTTTTCTTGTTCTAGTTTTATGGCTGTGTGAATTCCCTTGACATTTTTTTTTTGTTTTGAGTTTATGTGTATGCACATGTACATGGTATATAGACATGCACAAGTGTGTGCAAATGCACACAGTGATGCTCTAACTCTGAAAAACTTCATTTCTGCCTTACCTACATAATCTTTCATAACCTACCAATATGGTTTAGAACATAATGAACCACTAGAGGAGAGGTTCTCAATCTGAGGGTTGAATGACCCTTTCACAGTTGTCTCCTAAGACCACCAGAAAGCTAGAGAACTGCATTAAAGGGTCGCACATTAGGAAGGTTGACCACCCCTGGACTAGAGAGAAAAGAAAAGACCTGCAATTCTATTATTTTGTTATAGTGGACTTCCAACCAGCTTTCATTCCTTTTGAGTGTAATTCTAGAAAGTACTTGGGACATCTAGGTTGTTTCCAGTTTCAGACTACTACAACTAAAACTACTATAAACAAGTTGAACAAGTGTTCGTGTAAGATGCTGAAGCATCTTTTTGGGTATATGCCCAGGAGTGGTATAGTTGGGTCTCGAGCTATAACTATTCCAAATATTCTGAGAAAGTGACAAAATGATTTCCAGAGTGGTTGTACAAGTTTGTACTTTCACCAGCAATGGAGGAGTGTTCCCCTTGCTCCACATCCTCGCCAGTATGTGCTATCCCTTGAGGGCTTGATCCCATTCTAATAGTTGTATGGTGGAATATCAGAGTCATTTTGATTTGCGTTTCTTCACATACTTCTTGGCCATTTAAGATTCTTCTGCTGAGAATTCTGTTTAGCTCTGTGCCCCATTTTTAATTCAATTATTTATATTGCTGATGTCTAACTTTTTGAATTCTTTATATATTTTAGATATTAGCTCTCTGTCAGATGTAAGGTTGGTAAAGATCTTTTCCCAATCTGTGGTCTATCATTTTGTCCTCATGACTGTGTCCTTTGACTTACAGAAGCTTTTCAGTTTCATGAGGTCCCATTTATGCCTGTTGATTTTAGAGCCTGAGACACTGGTGTTCTGTTCAGGAAGTTAAGAGTTCAAGGCTATTTTTCACTCAACTGAAGAATGGATAAAGAAAATGTAGTTCATTTACACGATGGGATACTATCCAGCTACTAAAACGAAGAACATCTTGAGTTTTGTAGGCAAATGATGGAAGTAGAAAATATCATAAGTGAGGTAACCCAGCCCCAAAAGGACACACATGGTATGTACTCACTGATAAGTGGATATTAACCATACAGTACAGGATAATCACTCTGTAATCCACAGACCGAATGAAGCCATTAATGAGGGCTCAAGTGAGGATGTTTGAATCTTTCTCAGAAGGAGAAATAGAATAGATATTGGAGGTGGATGAAGGGAGGAAACTGGGTGGAAGAGGGCATGGAGAAAGGAGGGGAATCAGATGTAGGGAAAACAGGAAGTCGCCAGTGGGGTTGGGGGGGCAATAGGGGGGGCAGCAATCTTTAGGACACACCAGAGACCTACAATGGAGGTAGGGCTCAGGGTGTCTATGGGGGTGACTCTAGCTAAGACTCTTAGCAGTGTGGAATATGGATCCTGAAGTGGTCACTTCCTATAACCAGGAAGGCCTCATGGTGGAGGGGTAAAGATGGAAACTCACCCATAAAATCTTCAACCCAAAATTTGTCTGGCTTATAAGGACAGAGATAGAGCAAAGATGTAGGGAATGGCAGCCCAAATTGAGACCCATCTCATGGGCAAGAACCAATCCCTGACATTACTAATGATACTCTGTTATACCTGCAAACAGGAGCCTAGCATAACTGTCCTCTGAGAGGCCTCACGCACCAGCCAATGGAAAGAGACGCAGAGACCCACAGCTAAACATTAGATGGAGCTCAGGGAACCTTCTGGAAGAGTTAGGAAAGGATTGATGGACCTGAAGAGAACAGAGATGCCTCAAGAAGACCAACAGAGTCAACTAACCTGGATACTCGGAAGCTCTCAGAGACTGAACTACTAACCAAAGAGTAAGTATCGGCTGGACCTAGGTCCCCTGAATATATGTAGCTGATGTGCAGATCTTCATGCCAATCTCCCAACAATTGGAGCAGGGGCTGTCTCTGAATCTGTTGCCTATCTGCCTGTGAATCTCGTTCCCCTAGTTGAGCTGTCTTGTCTGGCCTCAGTGGGAGAGGATGTGCCTCGTTCTACAGTGTCCTAATGTGCTTGGTAAGGAGGGAGTGGTAGTGATACCCAGAAGGGTTATTCCAAAGGAGAATGGGAGGGAGGAATAGGGGGAGAATCTGTGTAAGAGGGTACTGGGAGGAGAGGAGGCTGATATTGGAATGTAAAGTGAATATATAAATAATTTTTAAAAGATTTTAGTAACGTGAATTTTATGTAAGTCATAGATTATAACATTAGATTAATTAAATAAATCCATGTTACTGTTTGTAAAACCAAAAAAAAAATGAAAAAAGAAAGTGTTTGACACTCCAGTAGTAGCAAAGTAATAGAATCCAGTCTGAGTACTTGCAATTCTTGAATATCCAATTTCATTGTGCCCTTATCCAGAAGCATCAAAAATTGCCATCCTTTTTTTCTTCACAGAGGAAAAGCTAAATATAGGGAGAGGACAGTGAGGCACCTGGTTCCCACATGTTAAGAGATAATCTCTCAAGCTCTCTTTAATATATATGTATACACACACACACACACACACACACACACACACACACACACACATATATATATATGAATGAGATCTGTCTTTTCTGTGGTAGGCCTGTCAGTGAAGAGCATTCAGTGTTATCTGTGGGTTTACTTTTAAAAATCATTCATTTATTTTTTATTGTGTGTGTGGACACATGCCTCTGTGTACCTCCCATGATGTCTATTTGGAGAACATAAGACAATATACAATAGCTGGTCTCCTTCAACACACATAAAAAGTCAGGCATAGCTGAATGCACCTGCAAACCCTCACAGCCTGGTGAGGAGAGTGAATAGACAGATGGATTGCTGTCATGTCCTGGCTGCTGACCTAGCCAAAATAAACAATGATCTCCAGGTTCAGCGAGAAACTCCACCTCAATGGAATAAGACAAAACATGACAGAGGAAGGCACCCAATAAGTGGACTTGAGGCATGTGCGCTAGCATTTACACTCACAGATTCACACCTACACATCAATCATACTCACATACAAAATAATATTCTTCATGTATTCTCCTTTGCATAAGGAAGAGTATCAGTAAATGTTTTCTCAAAGAAGTGAAGAAAAGAAATAATATAAGTTGATATTTAAGTATTCCAAGAGAGAAGAACTTAGGTTAAACAAACACATTTATGAAAAATATACAGTCCCCACTGTTTGGTGCCTTTATTTGCACTTGGATTAGCAGGAAGGTGTTATGGATCTGGTGCACTAAAATGTTAGCAACTTCATATTAAATCTACTCAATGATGGTCCTTGAAAGTAGATCAAATAGTAGAAATGTATTTATATGAAAAGAATAAATATGCCAATTATCCTGCTAAACATTCACAAAATTTTATTTAAAGGACACCTTTAGCAATTACCTAATCAGTTATGTGATTTGCACTGAAACATCACCACAAACCTGAAGAACACATTGCCAATGTGCACCTGCGTTTGCTCTCTAACACATTTCTTTTTCTTTTCCTTTTTTTTTTTTGGTGAGGGAGTTAAAGCAGTTTGCTTTAATTGGAAGATACTTGGAGAAAGAGCTGGAGTACATAAATAACTAAGTATCTTTAGGCATATGCTTTGACGTACATAATAATTAATAGGCAAATGAGATCATCAATAACTCAAGTGTTTTACATAGTATTTTAATTGGATGATTGATTACCTAGTTCAATAAATCCATAAGTATATCCTGAATAACTTATTCTTGTCAAAGGTTGTTGTAGGCAAGGAGATTGTCTACGTACAAAACTAAACAAAGATCTTTTCTGAATGTTGAAACAATGCTGTAGCTTTCTTTTAGCCACATAAGGATAGTTGAACAGAAGATTAATTTTTAAATCTTTAAAAAATAAGCTTATTCCTAACATTCTAAACCAAACATGTTAGCAATTAAAAATCCTTAGAGTATCTGTGAGTACAGAGTTTGTTCCACCCTCTATCATGCAAATTAGCAAACAATCACAAAGGGTCTTATTTTGGAAATATATATATATGTGTGTGTGTGTGTGTGTGTGTGTGTGTGTGTGTGTGTGTGTGTATTCCAGTGTGCAACTTATTAACTCTTTAACGTAAATTGAATTCTATTGTAAAATATCCCACATGTCATATGACTCTTACACAGAGCCTTGTTATTGACACCATTTAGCTATTTATGTATTGTCCATCTCCTCTGGTAGAAGTCCATGAGATTCTAGACAGTGGCTGACTCCTTCACTGTTTATGTCAGTATCTAGCACAGTATGAATCCCAATTTGGTACTTAACAGATATTTATTTAAATTAAATTAAGTAAATGAACAAATATGTTACCAAACTCCTTAGTAGACCTTTAATATACTAGGAGGTCTTGATAATGTAAATTTGAAAAGGTAATGTTTATTTTTTTCACCACAAGTCTACATTTCTGTGTGCTTTCTCTTTTTCTTTCTATGTTCCTGGTACCATATCCCATCACCCTCACAGTTGCTTCGAATTCAATGCCAATATTACACACGCACACATACACACACACACACACAAAGACACACGTATGCATGCGTTCAAATCTACTCTGAAAAAAGATTCTTAAAATTACTTTTAGAAATTAATTGTATTATAAACTGATGTGTAAGCCTTAATGTTTACAACTAAATAGAGAAAGATGTTGCTTAAAACAAAAATCCATCTCTCTGGTTTACTAAATCTTGGGTTTAGAGAGTCGAGGCTATGGTTAGAAAGCTCTCATATTTCACTTTTACTGTCTAAGAAGTTAGAGAGAGCTCAGAATAAACACTGCCAGCTTAACTGTAATTCAGTCCATATCTGGAGATGATGACCTTTGGTGTCTACATTATCTTATTCTTCTCCCTTTTTTGTCTGCATTTTTAATACTAGGTTTATTCTAAGATGCTTGTATTTCAGAAGTTTCTGATGGAATGAAGGGGTTAAAAACTAAACCACCCCTGGTGGTGCTAGAGTGTTTGAACTGTGGGCTTCACTCTTTCTTTTCTGTTGGTAAAATGTGGTAAATAATATCCTACAATATCTTGACTGTAACTACCTAATTTATTATAAATATTTAAAAACTACCCCCTGAAGAAAAGACAGTATCTTCAGCAGACTGTGGTGAGGAAACGACAGATCCACATACAGAATAATGAAACAAAATTGATACTTCTCACTCTAGACAGAATCTGTTCCAAATTGATTCAATAACTCAATGCAAGATCTCAAACTTGGAAACTTCTAGAGTGAAAAGGAGTACATGTTTAAAAACATAGGTGTTGTTCAGAGTTTTTTTTTTTGGATAGGAACCCTATTGTTCAAATAATGCCAACAACTACCAAATGGGTTCTCATGAAATTAAAGGTTTCTGTGCAGCAAAGGAAACTATTAGTTGAGTAACAAAATAACATACAGAATGGAAGGTTTTTTTCAACTGTAGAACTGTGAGTAATGAAAGAATGTACAAAAATTTAATGTTTATGTCATAGACTACATAATTTCTACATTTTATGACCTGAAACCTTTGAAATTAAAGCAGTGATGAGTTAATTTCTCAGAAAAAAATCTAAGGACAAAAAAGAAAACATCTATCAGTCCCTACATGGAAATGAAGACCAGTTTTTCCTCTAAATCTATGACTATTTTTAGTATAGTTCAAACTCTATATGTGGGTTAAAAATAAAAATAAAACAGTCCTTCTTTAAGTGTTACCAGGCAGTCAGGATAATAGTTAACACTTATGTGGTCTGTTTTGGTCTGGCCTTATTGCCAGCCTTGGTTCCATATCAGATCTGTGTTACTTCTTTTCTCCATGTCAGAAATTTGGAGAATGGCCCAGGTGTATCAGTGAAACACCTGGCAAGAGTTTGCTTAGAAAAAGTACTACATTTAAACTGCTTTAAAATAGAAATCACAAAGTAAAACCAAATATAATAACCTTAAGTCATATTAACATAAATAAACCATAAAGAATATTAAAAGACAATAACAGAGTGGAAGACATTTATGGTAAATAACAAAAGTGTCAGGAGTCTAATAGTATATACTTGAATGATAAATTTTAAAAATCTTATAAATAAGAAACTCAAGAAAATAAATTCAATTGCTGTAAACAAAATTTTGTGGCTAATTGGAGATGTGGTTCAGAAGAAGAACCCTTGCCCAGCACAAACTTGATTTCCAGCACTGACAAAAATTCCTGGATAAAAAACAACTTGAAAAGTCTGCAGAACTTCCATAAACTAACTTGATGAGAAATCTATCAAACTGCTAAACATTTTACAAAAACATATTATGAGATAAACAGTGAGTATTCCATAGAATGGACTGCTTTTTATAGCCTGTAAATAAGCAAAGCATATGTTCATACCTATGTATGTTACATATGCTACCTATACATCCACATATATGAACACACATTCACATATAGCGGGAGGAGTGTAAAAATTTAGTCTTATTGTTTAACAAATTCACCTTACTTACAGTATGTCAGCCTAAATAGCTTTTAAGAGTAATGTTCAAAATTTACAGGCAACAATTTTTTTCTTGGGTTGTTCAAAGTCATAAAAAGCAAGTCTGAAAATTGATATAAAATTTTAAGTTATGACACATAGCTATTGTATCTGAATCAAGTAAAATCTGTAACATACGTTCATTTTATAGTTAAAAAAAAATCAAGACATGTTTCAAACCATGAAAGGAAATGAGGAAAATGGAAAATTTTTAAATTCTAAGAAGCAAGGCTAATGGTGAAAATCTTAGAGTGTGTGATATAAGTGATTTGCCTGAAGAGAGAAAAAAATTAACTAAGCCAACTGCCATGATGAGAGTCAGAAAATTGACTACAGCTACAGAATCCAGCTTCACAGCTCAGTTTCTCAGTGAACAGATACGATAGGAAGGAAAGTTCCTGTGCCCTAACTGGGTATTGAACATTTTTCTTTAAACAATGAATGAATCAGAATATATATTTTAGTTCCTTCTACCTAGCAGAGAATTCAACCCTAAAAAATTTAATTGACTATACTTCGTATTTCATCTTCACAGTAAAGTTTAAATGATTTTAATAAGGAATGTATACAATGGTTACATAAAGTAGAAATGTTGAACAAACACTAGGAATTTTTTAATATAAGATGACAAAACTAATTCTTATCCTTCAATAAAACATATATCCCTAGATTATAATCAGATATGAAATAACTGCCATCATTTTTATAAAACAAATCTTAACAATAGGTTGTGAGATTTTAGGTTAGACAGGAATAGTCATTAATAGTTAGAATCTAAACAACTGTGGAAGAATGTGTGTCACACCCCTCTCTAAAATTGTAGACAGGAAAATGACTTTTAACACCAATTTGGAGGAGTTAAGAAGGAACTCCAGTCAGTAGCAAGTGTCCATTACCAACATCTGTTTCAGAGAAGACTCACTATTTGGAATTTACAAATGAAATGTTGATGAGGTCATTGTGTTCATTCCGTTCTCATTGTCCTGCTATAGGAAAAACGAAAAAGCTATGAAGCACATAGGATAACTGAAGGAAAGGCCATGGACATAATAGACTTGGCAAAATAAAGACAAATATGTCCCATTGTATGGCTTGGTTTCAGGCCAAATGACCTCTCAAAATAACTAAATAGCACCTAAATTAATTTAAAATAATTTCTTTACAGGATTGCTGAGTTGGAAGGTCTGATGCAATCATTTCCAAAAATGATCTTGTGCCTAGGGAGTCATAAGGAGGCCTGCTGAGTCATGGCAATGAGGCATCGACGCAGGAAGTTTAAAAAGCCTGGTGCTTTTTCTGACAGTCCTTTGATAACGGCACAAGTTTCAAAGGAGTGTTTTTATAATGTTGACAGGTGTGCTGCGATTACTCATCAGACCATAGCCTCACACTAAAAGGAACTCTGTTTTGCATGGTTGAAAATAAAGTGTGCTCCAAATTTTGTTTTCTTCCACCTGTAAAATAGATGCTAATTAGCAAAAATCATTTATCAGACTCTCAAGAGTTGAAGGCAGTGGAAATATTGAGAAACAGATGAGGTGGAGGTAACGTTTAGCTGTTTACACAGTGTGGTCAGTTACGTCAGTAAAAAGAACTAGTTCAAGGCACAGCAGGGCAACATGGAGAAAGCTCGGGGCTGGGACAGAAGCATTATGGCCTTGAATCTTCCTTTGTAACACACTAGCTGTGTGTGTCTCAATAAACGGCTGAATTAGTTTCTGGATTGCATGAGTGCATGTGTGCATGTGTGTGTGTGTGTGCGTGTGTGTGTGAACTCTAAAGGACATAATGTGTAGATTTTAGAATTACTAGTAGGGAATATGTCTGAATATTCACATTCACATGCAAACCTACAAATACACATTTGCATATGCATCATGCAAGACATGGTAGTCAATGAGTTTAATATAACCAAAAATATCTGGAGCTGTACCTGGGAATCAGTGTCTCATGACTCTCTTCACACCTCTTTGTAGTTAAGCATCTTTAAAATTCCAGTTAGTCTCATCCAGTCATATCAGAGACGAAAGGGTCAGGTTACTTTCCCAACTGCTGTATATTCACAAAATGGGTATGTATCTTCAAATGACTCTGGCTGGTCATAACATTTGCTTCATTTGGATAGACCCCCAAAACTACTCTGAAAGAAAGATCCAGTCTATGATTGAAGGCGGTAAAAAGTTCACCTTGCCCCATGAATATTCTACACACCTCATGAACATTTAAAACTGAATTCAAAAATCTACAGCTCAGAACTCCATGGGATACTTGTCCATGCTCACTCAATCTTTAGGTCAACTCACTCTAAATCCACCAGAGTATAACACCTTGATTTGGTTTGCTTTGTCAAATAGACTTGCTTAACCTCTTTGTCTCCTATGAATTTGTTGCCTTAAAAAAAAGAACCACGAAGAAGTATTCACTCATCTGTAAGATGTGAGGGAGGAGACTGATTTGTAACTCACTATGTTGCCCAGGTTGACCCTCAGACTTGCCCAACCTTTTTTGTTTCAGATTTGTAAATGCTTATATCACAGGTGTTAGCCATTGTACCCAGGGCTTTTTTTTTTTTAACTTCATAATCCCTTCTTCTGAAAGGCTTAAAGACTATTGGGCTTTTTATTGTATTAGTTTTTAAAGATTACTAAAATTCTCGTAGACTTTGCGATTTAAACAATAGACATTTCACACAGTTTGGAGGGCTGGAAAGACAAGATCAATATTTCCAAAAAGTGGTTTCTCTTGAGTGTTTGCAGATGATTATAGTGTTTGTGGACCTTTTTGTTTGTTTCTCTCTCTCTCTCTCTCTCTCTCTCTCTCTCTCTGTTTTTCTCTGTGGACTGTGTTTACATTTACTTTTCTAATCAATTAGGTCCTTTCTCCAGTAATACTGGATTAAGGTCCAGCATAAAGGCTTAACTCTGTCGTGTTTGCCTCCTAAAAATCCCTTTCTCCAAACAGTCACATTGTGAAATAGGTAGAAATAAGTCATTAATTTTCAAAAGACTGGTAATAGAGACGTCAGGACAGATAGGAATCACAACTTTTAGCTCTGGGTACTTGACAATATTTTTTTCTCAGAGGTAAGTCAGATAATTGATGCTCAAAGGTGATGAAATGTTTATGAGGCCTTCCAATTTGGATAGTTAACACTGTTTAACATCAAGATTGGAGCTGTTAGTTGCTCTGAGAGAGGGTGTGTTGGAAGAGAATGTGAAGCTCCTCCTCCCTCTCCTGAGATCCTTCACCATTTTATACCTTTTGCCATGTTAACCTGACCAGAATCCTCTATAAGGAAACAACCATCGATATTGAGTTTCTCAGACTCCAGATCCATAAACTGAGCAAATTTCTATTATTCACAAACTACCCTGGATGTTGTATTTGAAAAAAACAGCAGAGAAAGAAGTGAAAGTTGGGTGGGTTTGAGAGGAACTGGAGTGACTTGGAGAAGGAAAAGAATGTGATTGAAATATATTCAAATTTTTAAAATTGTTTTAAATAAAAAATATTAAAAATAAGACAACAAATTGGCATCCAAATAATAATAAAATAAATGAAGATAAAACAAAAACACACAAATCATAATAGGAGAAGACAGACAGGGTAAAAAGAGCCATAGTATAGGCATAAGAAATACATAAATGCACAGGGACTCATACACAGGAATATCATTAAAACGTAAAACCAGAAACCAATGCATAATATGTATGCATAGCCTGCCCTAAATAGTGGTGTGTTTCCACCTATGGACACTTGATTTTTGACACAGAAGGCAAAACCATACAATGGCTAAAAGTGGTGCTGATCTAACTGGATATCTGCCTGTAGAAAACTACAAATAGATCTGTATGTATCACCCTGCACGAAACTCAAGTCCAAATAGGTCAACATAAAATCATATACAGTAAATCTAATAGAACAGAAACTGTGGAATAGCCCTGAACTTGGTGGTACAGGGAGACGACTTCCTGAACAGAACACCAATGACTCAGAATCTAAGGTCAACAATCGATAAATGGGACCTCATGAAACTGTAAAGCTTCTGTAAGGCAAAGGGCACTATTATTTGGACAAAATGTCATCCTACAGATTGAGAAACAATTTTCATCAGCACTACATCTGACAAAGGGCTATTATCCAAAATTTACAGAGCACTCGAGAAGTTAGACCCCAACAACCTAAATAACCCAAATAAAAAAATGGAACACAGAGCCAAACAGAATTCTCAACAGAGGAAATTTGAAGGGACAAGAAGTATTTAAAGAAATATCTAAAGTCCTTAGTCATCAGGGAAATTCAAATCAAAACAACTCTGAGATTCCATCTTACACCTATAATAATTGCTAGGATCAAAAACTCAAGAGATAATGCATGCTGGCAAGGATGTGGAGCAAGGGGCACACTCCTCCATTGCTGATGAGAGTGCCAACTTGTACAACCACTTTGGAAATCAATTTGGTGGTTTCTCAGAAAATTTGGAATAATTCTACCTTAAGACCCAGCTATATCATTCCTGGGCATATTCCACCATCCCACAACGACAAGTGTTCCACTATGTTCATGGCAGCTTTATTTGTAATACCCAGAAACTGGAAACAACCTCAATGTCCCTCAACTGCAGAATGGATAAAGAAAATATTGTACATCTACACAGTGGAATACTATTCAGGTATTAAAAACAAAGACATCATCCATTGCAGGCAAATGGATGGAATTTTATGATATCATCCTGAGTGAGGTAACCTAGTCCCAAAAGGACATGCATGGTATGTACTCAGTTATAAGTGCATATTAGCAATAAAATACAGGATATCCATGCTACACTCCACAAACCCAAAGAAACCAAACAAGAAAGAGGGCCCAAGCAATGAAGCTTGAATTTCACTTAGAAGGGGGAATAAAATAGTTATAGGCGGCAGACAGAGGGAGGGAACTGGGCGGGAGAGGGGATGCAGAGGAGAATGAGGTGGTTCATAATCATATGTGGGGAGAGACATGGGGATATGGGCAGATGGCCTTGAGAATGAACTGATTCTGCAGCTGGTAGGGTTAGTGTGAGAGAACATCTCATGTATGTTCTAGACACCTGGGATAGGGGAAGCTCCCCAGAATCAGTGGAGATAACCTTAGCCAAGACTCACAGCAGTAGTGATATGGAACCTGAAGAGACCACCTCCTGAAGCCAGGCAGGAACCCCAGTGGAAAGATAAGGACAGGAACCCACCCACAAAATTTTTGACCCCAAATTTATCTTGCCAACAAGAAATGCAGTGAAGGGGGTGGAGCAGAGACTGAGAGAATGGCCAACTAATAATTGACCCAACCAGAGGCTCATCCCGTGGGCAACCACCAATCCCTGACATTATTCATGATACTCTGTTATGCTTGCACACAGGAGCCTAGAATAGCTGTCCTCTGAAATGCTCTACCCATCAGTTGACTCAGACAGATGCAGATACCCAGCCAAATATTGGGTGGAGCTTGGGAACTCTTATGGAAGAGTTGGGAGAAGGATTGGGGGCCCTGAAGGAGATAGAAACTCTATAGGAAGACCAGCAAAGTCAACTAACTTGGACCTTTGGGGTCTCTCAGAGACCGAACCAACAACTAAAGAGCATACATGGGCTGGACCTAACCTCCTTATCCCCCTAACCTCCACACTGAGCATGTATGTAGCAGATGTGCAGCTTAGTCCTCATTTGAGTCCTGAACAACTGGACCAGGGGCTATCCTTAAAGCTGTTGCATGTCTGTGGAATCAGCTCACCTAACTCAGGCGTCTTATCTGACCTCAATGGGAGAAGAAGCCTTTAACCCTGCAAAGACTTGATGTGCCAAGGTCAGTGGAGATACACAGGGAGGCCTCCACTCTCTCAGAGGAGAAGGGACGGGGATGGGGGAATGGACTGTGGAAGGTGGCAACCAGGAGGGAGGGTATAGATCAGAATGTAAATTAAATAAAAAAAATAGACTCAACTGGAGAAAACAAATTATTCATGGCATGGGTTTACTCTCATGAAATAGGCCTTAAATTTAATCAGGTATTTCCACAAGTTTTGTGCCACCCCTGTCCCATATTTCAGCCAGGGCATCAGTGTAGATAAAAGTATTTGTAACTAGGTTGCTATTTACCTTTCTCCTTTGGTAGCATGTTAAGTACCTTCCAGTACCATAAACACTAGTCAGTAGGAGTGAAGGCTCTATGTTGGTATTACGAAACTTCCTTGAATACTGTGCATTCTATAGGTGATGTCTTCAGCAATAGATCCAGCATACCCTTAATGTGGAAAGCTACCAACAGGCCTAGGATTAACTTGAGTTGTTTGAGGGTTTCCATGGCTCATTTGGCCAACAACCCAATTAGATATAACCTATTCCCAGTACTATAAGCTTAGGTTTGTTGGCAAGAGATACCAGCTGGGGCTCCATTTCCCCGGTTATTCACATTGCCTTCATGCATTATGTATTTTATGAAGATTCTAACGCATGAAGTACTTTTAAATTTTGTTCAGCCATCTCCAATCCTTAAAATTACATGAGTTACAGATGAGAACTAAACATAAATGCTGAAGGTAACACTGGCAAATATGTTAACATTATCATCTATTATCAATTGAAATCTTGGCATTTTCTTTAAACAAATCTCTTTCCTAGAGTAACAACTTTTTGTTCATCAAAGGGAAATAGTCCATTAATTGAGTTCATTGGAAAAAGGAGAAAAGCCCAACCAAGCAGGAATTGGAAGGAGATTCATAGAAAACCTTTTATAACTTTATGTAATTGATTCTTATATGTTCCATTCATTTTTCCTGTTCATTTCTTAACTGGGTCAGAACAAGTTGTCATTATAAAACAATTTTGGCAAGCTTAACGTGGTAAAACATAAACTACACTGAGTTTCCCCTATATTTTTCAATTCCAGCCTTAAATTATTTAGCTGATTTTCAGCCTTGAAATTGCTCTTATGAGAAGTATCTTTCCACTCAGCATACCAAAAGCTTGTTATTTTTGAAAATCAATTAAGTGGTTTCACAGCACTATATAAAAATGTCAGTTATTAAACCAGGTCCACGCCTGTGAAACAGGAGTTATGGATGATCTTGTACTGCAGA
>NW_021604578.1:2078398-2100151 GCF_004785775.1 Grammomys surdaster
CTCCTCCTCTTCCTCTCCTAACTCCTCCCACATTAGCTCCTCCTACATAGAAGGATGGATAAAAATCAATAGGAAAAAATATCAACAAACCAAACACAAAACAGTTGTAAGTCAAATAGCTATACAAAACCAAATGTAAAACCCAGATTCAAATGTTTCCTCTGTGTTTTTGAGTATTATTTCAAGTATTTTGATAATGTCTTCTGTAGATGTAAGGATGAGGAGTCTTTTCAATATTTGCTATGCATTCTGTTTTATAGTTTTCAAAAATTGCTTGCCGTCTAACAGAAAATTTCACAGTAAAATAGGCAAATTAATTTTCCAAAACATTCTGCAGTTCTATAGGAGAATGAACAAATCTATTCATCCTCTTAATTATTTCTTTTATAAAAATTGTTAGTATTAATCTTTTGCCACCTTTAGAAGAACAGATAGTTTAAATACTTCAGCCTAACCTTCCTCTGAACTCACACACAGCTATATGTTGATGCAAACCAAATGAATGAGGGAAAGACAGATGGTGATTGATTCTGTACTTAGTACATAGATTGGAACAGTGGATGAAGCCAAGTTTTCATTTTTAGCCAGCCTTCTCTCCAAAATACCACTGCTTTAATCATTTGTTACTCTTTTCTGATTTCACAGTAATCTGTTTAATACATTATAACTTTATTTTGCATTAAGCAAAGCATATGTTCTTCGTGAAACATTCCCATCTTTTGATGGAAGAGAAGTACCCATGGACACACAAATCTATAAATTAATGCTTGGAACACATATGAAGGTTAGCTAGTGGCCTAATGATAAGAAATAAAATCTTCCCTGGAAGCTATGGGTGCATTAGATATTTATTTACTGATCTGAGTGGATGAAATGCCATCGTGAATCATTTTCTAAATGACTTATCAAGATGCTTTATGTGCATAAAATCAAGTTGTAGAGAAACACGAGCTGATAGAGGCTAATGTTCTAAACCCAACAGCTGTTGACACTGGGAAGCTCACACTGAGCTTTGTTTAAGCTCCATTCACCGACCCCTGGCTTGAGCTACCTCCATTAGTAAGAGCATCATGGATACCTAGGGTCTCAGTGTGGGAATAAGTGGCTAATGAGTGGGAAAATCTGGTTCAGGAAACTACTAAAAAATAAGATAGAAAATCTGATGCAAAACTTTTCAGATACATTGTTAAAACAAGAAACCTGAGCTTTCTTACAAAGTGATACAGAAGTACAAAGACTTTAGAACCAAGATTGAAAAGGTCCTACCAGTAAAAAGAGATAGCTCGAATAAATAATCTCTTCCAACAAGAAAGCAACAGAAATACTAGCAAAAGAAAGACAATCCAATTTTTGGACTATGAAAATTAATCAAAATTATGGTGATCTAAAAAGAGTTAATTTGAAAAAAAAAAACAGACACTGCTTTATTATTTCTCCCACATCTATCAATTCGACAGCCACCTCCCATTCTAGCAACTCCCAGTTGTAATGGAAGCTAACAACTTGGTCACCAGTCAACAGGAATGAACAGGTTTGGAATTCCTTTACAGCCCTGTTCTTAAAGAAGTTTTATGACTTGACCTGCCTGGTAGTCCCTGGGAGGCCTACCATGCCTATCACCTGTGTCTCTCATCAACATGAAAGCATACAACTGAGTATACATGACTGGTGACAACCCAGTAGTTTGCACGATACCTTTTCTTCGGGAACAATTGTTGAAAATCGCCAAGTATAAATACTAAATGGTTCTATTAACTGAATAGTAATTAACAACTAGAGTACACAATAGTCTTAGAAAGGAAATTTATTGGATGATCAAGTGTTAAGAATGACTAGCAGTTGGGTGTTCACCTCTAAATAGGACATCTCCACCACCCGCTGTAGCTCTATAGCTCAGGGATCATGAAGAAGAGGAAGCAGAGAGAATGGAAAATATGGAAAATAAGGAGAAGGGCTGTGAATTCTTAGCTTCTAGACATAAGACAATCAGTACAGTCATGATCATTCAGCAACTGTGACTACCTGCAATGAGCCTATGTGAAATTGGGCCTGTCAAAAGGCAAAATAGTGTGTCATTGAGGAGAGCCCCTATCTCTCCCTGCTGAATTTATAACTACTGTTGGATTATGGGCTAAAGACGGTTAGGGGAGATATTATCTTCATCTATGTGCCTACTGTTGAGTCCACCAGGGTCCAATAGATAGTTCCAAACCCATGGTCATATAGATGACCCTTGTTACCTCCACAAGTTACAAAGCAAAACAAAAAGGACAAGAAGTGACAGAGTGAGGAGAAAGGGATGGATAAGGGCAAAGAGGGTTGGAAGTGTGAGGAAGTTGGAGGGAGGGTGAGAGCAATCAGAATGTACTACACATATATATATGAAACTAACAAATTTTAACTTGAGTGTTTTTAAATGAAATTCTCAAAAGGTAACATTGGGAAGTATGAGGCCTTTACGGAACTATGAAATTCTCTAATATATCTTGTAGTATCTGGAAGATTAAGACAGCATTAGACAATTGCCTAAGTAAGCAATGAATCTGTGTTCCAATGTGTATACAAGCTAAAATTAAAAATTTCCCTTTTAGTTATCATGTTGCTTTTGTTTTTAATATATTTTAAGTAATATAATTACCTCATTTATCTTCTTTCTTTTCCTCCCTCAAATCACCCATGTCAAATCTGCTCCATGTCTCTCTCTCTCATCGATGGTCTCTTTTTGGGTTTTGTTACATAAATAGAGTGATTGAGAGACTCACAAATATATAAATACAGTCTCCTACATCTGTTTTTTTCTTTTATTTCCTATGAAAATAATGAAGAAAAATATTTGAAGTAAATAAAACAAAAATTAAAATAGCAAAGGAATATAGTAAAATAGAAGTAGGTTAGGCGTGTGGGCAGTAGGAAAATTACAAGAAATTCTATTTAATTCTAATTACGTACATGTAAATAAAATAGATCATCCAACTAAAGCACAAACAGGCAGAAATTTATTTAAAAACTATACATTGTTTATAAGAGATGAAATTTATATTCAACAAGAAAACAGTCTTAACAAACAAGTAAACAGTGTTCAACAGAATCTAGAGATCTTTACTTTAGAAGTCAAAAGAAAATCCAAAATGTTATGGGTCAAAAAAAAATGTTTTGAGAATTGACAGAAGGCCAAAGTTGGTAAAGTAGACTATCCCATATCATTTAGAATATATATATATATGTAAATATATAGATATATATATATATATATCATATGATATATATTTTAAAAAATCTAAAAAATTCCAAACTCCAAAATACTGCTGGCCCACATCTATTATTAAAATAAATGAAGATTGTACAAATTAAATTATACAAATTAAATAATATAACAAGTACTAAGCAAAAAAAGCCATCTGATGAAGGCTGAATAGATTAATATAAAGTGCTCAGAACAGACAAATCCACAGAAACAAAATGGAGATTAGTGATTCCCAAGGAAGTGGGTAAAGATAGAATTTAATGAATGTTAGTAGGTTTGGTGGAAGGACAATGACCATGTACTAGATTATACTGTAGAACCGCTGAGCTCTGTGAATATACCAAGCAGCACCAAATTTTATGGTATTTGAACTGTACTTCTATATCTGAAAAAAATTAAAGTTAAGACTACTTTAGCAACAAATATAATATTTTACTAATAACCTTCCCAGTAATGTGGGAGCTGGTCACTGACAGGCAGTATATCTCAAAAATACCAATGATATGTGTTCATTCTTAAAGAGAAATAAATGTCAGTACAGTGATAAATGGAGAAACATCATATACTAAGAAATGAAGAGACAGGAGAGAAGTCCAGTGAGCCAGGAGAACGAATAGAAATAAGTAGCAGTGAGGGACAGGGAACTTGGGGAACCACTAGAAGGTCCCAGACAGCCAGAAAGGCAAGAGCCAAGACCCAATGGGGATAACATTAGTAGAAATTCCCCACAGCAAGCAGACAGAACCTGAAGAGACCACCTCCAGTAGATAGACATGGCCCCCCAGTGGAGGGATCAAGCCATCCATCCATCTCAAACTTTTAACCCAGAATTTTCCCTGTTTAAAGGAAATGTAGGGACAAAAATGGAGCAGAGGCTGAAGGAAAAGCCATCTAGAGACTGCTCACCCTAAGATCTATTCCATCTGCAGACCCCAAACCCCTACACTACTGCTGATGCCAAGATGTGCTTGCAGATATAAGCCCAATATGGCTATCCTCTGAGAGACTCTGTCAGAACCTGAGTAAGACAGACACAGATATTCACAGCCAACCATTGCCCAGAGTGAGCTCAAGGACCCCAGTGGAAGAGTTGGGAAAGGACTGAAGGAGCTGAAGGGGATTGCAACCCATAGGAAGAATAACAGTATCAAGTAACCGGACACCTCAGAGCTCCCAACGACTAAACCACCAACCAGAGTATACATGGGCTGGTCCATAGCTCCTGCTACACATGTAGCAAAGGACTGCCTTTATCTGGCATCAGTGGGAGAAGAGTGCTTGGTCCTGTGGAGGCTTGATGCCCCCGAATAGGGATGATACAGGGGTGAGGTGGGAGTGGGTGGGCAGGTAGGGGAGCACCCTCTTAGAGATAAGAGGAGGGGAAGGGCAGGCAGGTTAGTGGAGGAGTGACTGGGAAGGGATATAACATTTCAAATGTAAACAAATAAAATGATTGGTAAAAAAGAAAGAAATTACATGTAGGAGTAAACAGAATAAGCATTTTCATAAATTAGCTTATTCAGTTCCCAGGACAACCATAAGTGTTAATTATTATTGTAGATATTTTTGCACATAAAAGGTACATTAGGATTCCCATTGTTATTTCACACAGGAGAAGGATTTCAAATTCGATTACTTATCATTCCTATGTTCATCCTCTAACTTCCAATTCTTTTACTCCACTCACCCAAAGTCAGCGAGTCAGTTTTATCATGCATTCATTTGATAAAGTATACACTTTTTAACATTCTGAACTGGACCCATGTTGTGTATCTGTCTCAGAAGGAAAACAATAAAACTAAATTTCTATATATTTCCTATGGCTATAGTAAGAAAGAAGGAAACTGACAAGATTGAGATGAGATGCACTAGGAGTTTATTTAAGTGTCAAGAGACAGTGGTTCTTTAGTCTTTATAGTAGTTACCTGCATGGAAGGACTCCCCACCATCTGAAGTGGTGGAAATTTCAAATGCTTCATCTAGAATCAACATCTGTCTAGCAATGCTAGAAAATTCTTTGGGCTCTACAGATATGTGGTATTCTTTCTATTATCCTCAGAGCATCCATTTGGGCAACTGAATTAGGTAGAAACATAAATTTAGAAAAGCTATCAAATAAATTATTTTGTATATCTCAATTTCACTGAGGACTAAAAGCCCATACTTGGAGCTGGATGCTTCCAAAAGAAGAGGAGAATATTTAAAATATATATATATATAGTGACTGGTGGCTGGGTTTCCCATGCAGAACCACTTTGAAGCCATAGATAAAAGAACTGGTAGCAGTGAATGAGCAGATGTCAGCAAACCCAGAGGACAATATAAAATAGAAGATGGGATGATCAATAGAGTCCTGGAAAAGAGTGAGGAATCAGCTAAAAAGAACGTGGAAGAAACAGTCATCGCCAGGAAAACTCCACAAGCCACTGTGACTACAGTTACTCTAATAGAATATAGATACAATGCTCAATTTCTTTAACATTTATGTTTCCTTTGTTCATTCTCTTAAGTGCTTCCTTATAATGGAGATAATCCAAATCAATATCACACACTCTTCTAACGTTCCAATAGAAGCACTTGATCGTTTTAAATCTAATCAGAAAACTTTTCAGTATCCCTATGATTCATGCCTCCATATTTATAATCAATAATAGTCTCGTCTCTGATTTCTGCATAATGAGGTTAAAATATGTTACCACTATGTCAAGCATAAAAATGGGCATATGAATATATGCATGACTTATTACCTAGACTTTTATTCTAGAGTGTTACACATGCCCTAAGCAAGAATGTCTCCATGTACATGTATGGGCATATACATATATGTATATAGTATGGCATATATATTAATCAGATCACAAATGAAAAATAACCTTGCTTATCACATTTCAAAAAGTTATCGTATTTATGGTGACTGTTTACCAAGTTCTGAACAGAGTTTACTGAAATCAGAAATATATATGTATATAAACTTAAATATATATAATATTGTCCAAAAAAACATGATGTCCTTCCTGATCCCACTTTTCATTAGAACAGACTAGGACAGGAAAGGATCAGTAATAGAGCAAAACAGAAACTCGGGAAAAGTTATGGTTGAGAAGACAAAATAGTGAGCTTGAACGAGAACCAGAAGACACCCAGCACATCATGCATCCCAGGGTCCACTGAGTTCTAGTCTACAGAGAGTTGAAGGATGATACAGTCATACACAGACCAAAGGTCAACATAAAAAGGGTGGACATCCATATTGGAGATATGTGGTATCTCGGGCTGAAATGCATCAGTAATTCAGAGGCAATCAATGGTTTGCCCACAGAAAAGCAAGCCACAACTTTTGCAAAGAAGTGTGACCAACCAACAGAAGCAATCTAACATTGAAGTTAACAGCCATGTCCACATGCACATTGCTGCTCCACTACTTAAGGTCTGGGAAGTTGTTTAAGCCATGCTCATCCTCTTCCCTAGAAAACAGAGATGGCAATTTCACCAATGTCCCCTACAAAACAATGCCAATAACCTTACCTATTCCTCAGAATTGCCTTACTAGGTATTGTATGCCTTACTAGACATAGAATGTAGTTTGGATTCTAAAGCAATCAGGAACCTACAAGGCATAAACAAACTTAAAACAACACACTATGATAAGATACTGATGGTGTATCTCTATAAATATATCCTATGAAAATTTCTATACCCAGATTCTGTGTAACAGAGAAAAATTAGCCTGCAACCCCATCTATGCTTGTAACAGGGTTGATCATTTCAACCCTGTGTGGAAAATTAAGCTATTCTGCATTGACATTGAAGAAAACTCGAGAAACTGGTTTAAGTTTAATGGTGAAATCAATACTTGCAATACGCTTTCCATATCCTTGTATAGACAAGCATAACTTCAGGTACATAGATTCAGTTATACTAACTGTTGCTGGAACACAGTTGTTACTCTATTTTATATTGTTTGAAATTGCTGGAAATCAGTTAATCTCCATCTGTAACAGTGTATACTTGTTTGCCTTGTGCCATTAGAGTGGTTCCCGGTCAAGTTCTCCAGATGAGCCTGTTCTTAGATCCAATACTCAGATTTCTCTTTAATTTTTCATGATATATACATTAGTTTGTCATGTATACATCAGGTCCTCAAGCAGTGTTACTGTTTATTACTGCAGCAGATTTCAGCCCTTCCAAACACACTGGAAAGTTTACTCATGTTTAGCATCGCCATAATGTTACTGATCAGTCAAGTTTCTGTGTTACAGTTGTCTCAACTATAACAAATACCTCTGACCTTTTATCCTAATGTGCCCTTTTTGCTTTACCTGAAAACCACAGTTTAGCTCCAGACAAAGAATTAATTAACCATCCCTTTAGTGCCTGAAAAACATCTGCAAAGGCCAACATAATACTTTACTGTCATCACATTAAATCTAGAACCAAATGAATCTGAATTCAAGGTTTTAATATGTAGAGTAGGCACAATGACTATGTTTTCCTTGCTGTAAGTTCATAGTGTCTAACAGCAATACTGAAGAAAATAATCTAGCATTGTATATTCATACAATATTTAATTTTTACACTATTATGCAATACTTTGTATTATACTTTGTATAATATTGAATAAAATAACTGTATAATTGAATTGCAAATTTTACAAGTATGGCTGAAAGCCAGAGGAAAGAGTTGCTGTCCCTAGATTATTCTTCAATCGTCTTTAGGCTCATCATTTTCGCATGGTCATGTGCATGAATATGTGAGCTTCTCTTTGAGTTTCTTTAAAGAAAAAGTGCCACTCATATTATTAAACCTCAACACGATATACATGCTTTACTGATTTTAAACATTCTGCGTCTGGAAAGAGGAAGTTTGCACAAAGCACCCCACTCACGGTGTAATATTTATCTAAATGAACAGCCACTCTGAGTAGTTTAACCAATGTGCTAAGAGAACCATTTCCCTAGAACCTTGTTGTTACTGAGAGTGACAGATCATCGTAACCCAAACCTAAGCAGGAAGCTGTAGTTCATCCAAAACTGCGTAATGTAAGCTTCTCAAAGAAAACAACTGTCTTTCTAAAACTTATTAAAATTACCACTGAGAAAAATTGATGTTTGAGGCAAAAAGTTAGAACTTGAGGAAATATTTAGCTGTCAGCTCTGAAGCTATCATATTCTCAATAGACTTCTACTGAGAGTAGTGATGATGTTGTTGAGAACATTTTCGCCATTGTTTAATGAGATATATCAAATATTCGTAAAATCTGTATAACTCAGCAAACCAATATTTCCCCATCTGAAATGGCAAGCAAGAGAAACTTACATAATCCAGTGGGTTCTAATGCAATGTAATGAGAAAATATTATGTTGGTAAAGCTTCATATCCCACGCTACAACTAACCTTCAAGGAATTATCACTTATCGAGTTGGTCATTGGATACAATAAGTATGTACACTGTCCCCAAAAGGCAGCTAAACACTTCATTCGCAACAACCATCCTGGGTGCACCTGGTTATTGACTCCATATCAACCACAATAATACACAGGTTGAATGCAAGTGCAGTTATGATTCTTTATTCTCTTACAAAGACTGAGGGTACTTAGATTCGTAAGGATAAAAGCATGTCACCATCTGCACCATTCTTCTGTTTTCTACAGGTAATATTAGTTTGCTTCACAAAACACGTGTACTAACGTACAGCGACCTTATATTTAAATGAATCAATGAATACTTGCTTCAGACTTTTTCTGTTTTTTTTTTGCTTTAAAATGTAATACTTTATTTTTTGTTATGTTTTGTTTTGTTGTTTTTTGTTAGATATGATATTCTTTTTTACATTTTTTGTTATTCTTTACTGATTTTTTTACTGTCTAGCCTTTATCCCCCACCCTATCCACCCTTTGACTGTTCCTCATCTGATACTTCTTCCTCCACCCCACCCCACCCCCATCTCCAAAAAGATGTTCCCAGCCCCACCTCCACCCCACCAGACCTCCCCACTCCCTGGGGCCTCAAGTCTCTCTAGGGTTAGGTGCATCTTCTCTCACTGAGGCCAGACCAGGCAGTCCTCTGCTGTATTATGTCAGGCCTCATATCAGCTGGTGTATGCTGCTTGGTTGGTGTCCCAGTGTCTGAGAGATCTCAGGGGTCCAGGTTAGTTGAGACTGCTGGTCTTCCTATGAGGTTGCCCTCTTCCTCAGCTTTTTCCAGCTTTTTCTAATTCAACTACAGGGGTCACTAGCTTCTGCTTATTGGTTGGTTGGATGTATTCGTTGGTTGGTTGGATGACTCTTCCAGCTGCTTGTTACTGAAAGAGTCAAACTTTTTCTTAATGGGGAATTTTTCCCTTGATACAATTAACATTAAGAAAACAACACTGATACAATGTACATAAACACAAGGGAGTTTTGGCATCCTCAGTAATGTTTAAGAGAGGATCAAGGCTCTGCGTCCAGAAAGGCTAAAGACTCTTCTTGTCATATCCACTTTACCTTGGTGCTAGTGCAGGACAGAGTCACCTCCATGCCCATGGGAATGTTCTCCATGACAATGGCCCTGTGTCTGAGCAGCATGGCCATCTCATTCTGGAGGGTGTTTTTTCGTTTTGTTTTGTTTTGTTTTATTTGTTTGTTTGTTCCTTCTCTAAGACAGATATCCCCTCTCTGAGTCTTGCTTCTTCCTCTGCTTATTGAGGGTTGGGTTATGTCGTAATCCAATAGGCTTATGTTTGTGACACATTCAATATGGGAACTGTTCTACAGTCCCTATAACTGTTGCATTTGTTTTTGTTTTTGTGGTTGTTGAAACAATTAGTAAAGGGAATTGACTTAAAAGATGCATTTTAAGTCCAGGCTTCCTAAATAAAATAAAGACGTCGGGTTTTTTCGTTTGTTTGTTTGTTTTACTTTTGTACTGTAAATCAATTACTAAAGATCTCTGTGTATCAATTACTTCATCTTAAAATGTATTAGAATAATAGAACCACTTCATGTAGATAGGTAGGAAAGAAAGAAGTAGCTTTTATGAAGCAAATAGGAAAGTAGTCTGTGCTTAGAAGTCCTCAGAGCAACGGAGCTCTCCAGACTTTTATTCATTCCTGTGTCCTTGTCTACAGATCCCTATCTCACGCCAAGGTCTGGAACCTGAGCCTGTGCTGGCACTAGCTTGGGTCTGTTTCATGCAGAGATTGTCTGTTGTTGTTATAGGTTCCGTAATTGTCCACCTGATAATTAGCTAATTCTTGTTTACTACTGACTCCTTTTTTTCTTTTTTTTTATTGGTTATTTTATTTATTTACATTTCAAATGTTATCCCCCTTTCCTGCTTCCCCTCTGCAAATCCCCCCATCCCATTCCCCCTCCCCCCCTGCTTCTATGGGGTTGCTCTCTGACCCACTCACTCACTCCTGCCCCACCACTCTAGCATTCCCTATGCGGGGGCATCAAGCCTTACCAGGACCAAGGGCCTCCCCTCCCATCCACCCCACCCCACCCCACCCCTCCCCACCCCACCCCGCATTGTTGCTAGACAAGGCAGCTCTGATACATATGCAGCTGGAGCCATGGGTCCCTCCACGTGTACTCTTTGGTTGGTGGTTTAGTCCTTGGGAGCTCCGGGGGTTCTACTTAGTTGATACTGCTGTTCTCCTACGAGGTTGCAAATCTCTTGAATGTGTACCCTGCTGATAGTCATGGATTTCTATTTATTACATTTGCCAAGAGTTCTGCAAACACTGCCTTCAGTCTACTTCTGCTTGCAATGGAGATTGCTCAAACTCTCACCACTCAGCTTAAGGGGTGCCCTTGTATAATGCCCTTACTTAACCTTAATTTCTCTGTCTTTCTCTGCGCATCTCCCTCTCCCTCTCCCTCTCCCCCTCCCCCTCCCCCTCCTCCTTCCTCCCCCCCAACTCTGTAAATGCTTAGGAAAACAAATATAACCTATAGACATTGGAAAATTTAATTAGGATTAACAGCCCCTTCAACAAATAACACACTACTTCAGTAGTTTTTAATAAACCTTACTGTAATTTGTTTAAATTTGTGGCAGAAAGGAATATCTTTAACATTCTTTATTCTAAGCTTAGAAAATAAATAATTCAAACATGTAGAAAATGAAAACTATTTACTCTGGTTTGTATTTTTAAAACACAACTTTCAAAAGCTGGAAAAACATTTTTACACCATGCCTTTACATATTTTCAAAATATTAAGAGGAAGTTTTTCATTTTTATTTTGCAGTTATTGCTTTGCAAAAACATACAATAATAGAATTTCAAAGACCAAGGAATTTCAATTTTTCTTAAAGTCATCTAATACTGGCAAGCTAAGTATGTACCAAAAGTATAATCTGGGAATGATATTGAGAGAATTATTCATAAAAATAATATATAACTTAACTCAAGATTGTTCTAAAGTTTATCTAATTTTTTACAATTATGTGTATATATATTCAAAAGGTAGCCTATTATGTGACCATAGTGATCACAGAGGCCAGAAAAGGATACTGAGTCTGCTGGAGCTGGAATTACAGACAGCTGAGAGCCACCCAGCATGAATCCTGGGAACTGAATTTGGTTGCTCTACCAGAGCAGTGCACACTCTTAACCAGTGAGCCATCTCTCCAGTCGTTGTCATATGTATTTTTAAACACAAACTTAATAAAAGAATGTGCACGTCTCATGTTAGGGCCTTGGTGCTTCAAGTTAGCGATAATTTCCTATACCGAAGGTGTTAGGTTTATAATATAAATTTTTAGTCATTTAAAAATTGTTGGAATATCTGTATTTCAGAAACCGGAGGCTAAACAAGATAGACAAAGTCTGCATATTCCAGGGGAGGAACAAACAAATGTGTGTGACTAATATCAGTCTAAGAAAGAAAATAAATATGACCAAAGAGATTAAGATAAAGAGTGAAGATGTTCTTGCAAACTGAGCATCCAGTGGGGACAGAGCTCTATGAAGCAAGGGACAAGGACATCCCCAGCTTGGGGACTGTAGCCACATGGGAAAAAGGTAAGATTGTGGATGTTGCCAAAACGTGTGTATAGATTTACTTTGAATATTACATACTTGTTCCTTCAACATTTCTGAAGCGGAAACTCTGTACATTCTTTTTTACCAAAAAGAAAGTGTGATTGCATGGGCTGAATTATTTGTAAATATCTAATGGCTAGAACATATTATGAGCCAGGATTCACATAACAGTTACCTGGTTATGAAATTTGAGAATTTAACTGTCAAACTGGGTGCCTATGAACAAATTTTATGACTCAACACCTTTGATTCTAATTTACAATCCATGGGTCTGGACTGAGCCTTTAAAAATAATAACAACAATAATAATCTAATTATGTACAGAGACAGGCATGTGGGGGTCATCATATAACTAGTGAAAGTCAGTTGGTTGTTTATACAATGCGGATCCCAGGAGTTGATCTTGGGTCACCAGATTGTCCCCAGGTAGGCAGATTAACATAGAAGGTAAGGATAGATCATTTAATTGTTTAGCTATTGCAGTGCAGTTTTAAATAAATCTTGGATTCTCTGCTCAGTTATTGGCAACTAACATAAGGTAAAGAAATACAGCTGTTGGATTAGTTCACTGTTTACATTTATATCAAGAATAATTCACTGACACTCCTCTTCATTTTATCACTCCTAATCACTTTTCATTTGTTAAGATTTGTTTTTAATTATTTTTATGTGTACAGCTGTTGGTCTGACTGTGTGTCTGTGCATCATACGCATGTACATGCCTGTGGAGGCCAGAAGAGGAACTGAAGTTACAGAAGATTGTGGCCATCATACAGATGCTGGGAATTGAACCTGGGACCTCTGGAAGAGCAGCCATTTCAAGGTTTCAAATCTTCATTCCTACAGTCCCACTCCAGGTTCTTAAGTATGTTTTCAGTTGTTCTTGTTTCTGGTCAACCATCTATTAATTCTTCTTGTCTTCTGCTTTGCCATTCTCTGTCTTGTTTCTCTCTTGTTTATCTGCCATAATACTTCACTCTACTATAACACAGAACAAATACTATGGACCAAAATAGTAGTCAGAATGAAGTTCCTTTTATGGGAAATCATGGATCTTGGTTTATGTGAAAAATACTTGTGACTGGTATATTTGTATCAATAAATTTTGTGGAAATTTTATAATTTTTTCCAAATTGATAACTTTCCAGTAAGTCTATTTTAAGGTTCTTGCTTTGATACTATTATTTAGGTATTATTTGTCATATATGACCAAAAAAAAAAAGATACTGTAAGGCAGGCCATATTTGTACAAGTTGTGCAATGATGGATAAGCATCCCTTTAGTCAGTTCAATGAATTGACACAAAATTCTATTGATTTAAATCTATAAGAGGTAGCAATAAGCTAAAAATAAAAATGAGAATCACTCTTAAGGAACTGAATCTAATAGTGTGATTAATCCAACAACCAGCTGCTACAAAGCTACAAATATCTTTAATTTGAGAAAACAACTGACAAAGAAATGCAGAAATAAAAAATATAGTTCTGTATTTCATGTACCCACTGGAAGTAGGGATAGGGAATGGATATGATCAAAATACATTGTGTACATCCATGAAATTTTCCAAATATAAACAAAAGTATATTCTTGAAAATTTTTATGCTTGCATAATCTATAGAGATGGTTTTGTTTCAATGCCTTCTGTCTTTAGTTTTCTTAGCCAATGCTGATTTTTTTTCAGAAAGGCTTACCAATGGGTGCCATGTGGAGTTTGCGAAGTAGGCAAAGGGAATTAGAAAAAGAAGAAATGTCATTGTTAGAAATTGAACAAAATGGATCAATCTTTTGTATCCAGCCATTCAAAGGAAGACTTTGAAAAGCCAATAATGAGCCAGGCTTGGTGCTCTAGCTGAGGAAATTTCCAGAGAGACAAGTTTGCTGGAAAATACCACCAAATAGCAAAAGATGTGCATGCACATGAGCACAAGCATGTGTGTGTGTGTGTGTGTGTGTGTGTGTGTGTGTGTGTGTGTGT
Organism: Grammomys surdaster; assembly: GCF_004785775.1. Lineage (NCBI taxonomy): Eukaryota > Metazoa > Chordata > Mammalia > Rodentia > Muridae > Grammomys > Grammomys surdaster. The sequence continues at coordinate 2,092,650 of NW_021604578.1, forward strand.
ATGTGTGTGTGTGTGTACAGCCGTACTTGCCTCATATTGATAGGTGTGGAAACCAGAGATTGATAGTAGATATCTTTTTCAACTCCATTTCCAACTTTATTTTTAACATCTTATTAAACCTAAACCTCATCTATTCAGCTAGACTGTTTGGCTAATGAGCTTTGAGCTTAAGGGATCTACCATGTATACACACATGGATGGACACACACACACACACACACACACACACACACACTGCAGGAGCTACAGATTCTCTAATATGCTGGGCTTTTCTGTAGGTTTTGGCATCTAAACTCAGGGTCTCGAGCTTATATTGCAAGCACTTTGCTCAGTGAGCCACCTCACCAGCCTCCATGCTTTCACTTTTGTGTATGTGGGCAAGAAGCTGAGAACAGAAAAAAAGAGCAAATAAACAAATCACATTTTCTTCATATCATCTGATCATACTCAGTTTTATAGCTTGGAAATCAGAGGTTTCTCCTGAATCCTGTCCTCAAAACTCTCTCTCTACCATCTCTGGCTCCTCTACTACGTAACCCCACCCTTCAGCCCAGATGCAGTGCCATATTTCTGAGACAGAACCATCATCTATTTACTTGATTTGCACACACTGTCTCTCACCATTCATTATTCCCTGTACAAATTGATGTTCACCTCTTCCAGGATCCACTTACGTGCCTTTTCACCCTTTAACTCATTTCAGATTTTTCAGACTTTCTCTCCATTTCTACTAATCTATGTGAGAAGCTTTATGCTGTGCTTGACATGTTTTCCTTTTTCTGTCACTATTTTAGCAGCACCTATCATAGCATCTCATGATTGAACCAGAATTAAGTCCATTTTCCTATCTGTAAACTGATGTGTAATCTGCTCACTTAGAGAATAAAACAAAGGGCAAGAGGTTTTTGTTTTCTGTAGTTTGCCTCAAACAAATGTCACTCCCCTATTATAATGGTATCCTCTGATATATGGTTTAATGTGATTTCTTTGCAAAGGATGCATCAAGTGTAATCTAAGTAGATATCTTAAGGTCTCATAAACACAGTACTGACAGTTTTGCACTTATAGATGGAAGACAGCCATGGGTCCAAATTGTGTGTAGGGGTGGGAGTCAGTTAAACATTCTATTGTTCCTAGATACTCAAAAAATATTTTGAAGATTTCACCATGTAAAAATGATGCACAATGATAAGCCTATGCTGTTTCCGTAGGTGATCTGTGGCTAGACAGAGGCAGGGATGGGAATTCCCAGTCATTAGTGTCACAGGACTCATACTAGAAGCCAGGTTTGCATTATGTGGTAGCTGTTTGTGGGGCAGTGGGCTGTGAGAGGCAGCTGGGTGCCTGGTCGAGCACAGGCCTTGAACCCCGGACCCTGATGGGACGATAGGTGTTCAGCCTTGCCCCTGGGCCCCTGGTTCCTTTCACTTAGCTTCAGCCCTCCACAGTCCCTCCCCCAGAGAGGTCTATGGCCATCAGTCACATAGGCTCTCCCACATGTAGATGAGGTATCTCCAAGCTCTCAGACCAAGCCAATAGGGGTTATCTGCTGTTCGACCCTAACCCACCCCAAAACTGTATATAAGAGCCCTATCTGAGAGAAGTAAAGGTATGAGAATCATTCTGTTGTCCGAGAGTTTCTGTTGCAAGCACTGTAACACTTGGGAAGAGATCTGCTCTCCAGAGGCGATGCAGGCAGAGGCAGCAGTGGAGGCAGCAGAGGCAGCAGAGGCAGCGGAGGTGATTTCCCCTCCATGCTCGCACTCTATCCCCTTGGTCTGGACTCCCACACCTGGCTGGGCCGGAGATCTTCATGGGAAGCCTTCTGGAACAGGGACCCACAGCTGTTCACACATTGTTTTAATTAAAATTCCAGTGCCTTATTATTCTGTGTTCCCAGAAAGAAAGGAGGCTATTTTCTGTGACTAGTAATCCCTACTTTAAACCAAAGATGATGGACAGTTTGTGTTTTCCAAAACTTCACTAATAGAAAATATGCCATGGTGTGACAAGCCTTAAAAACCATCAAGCCAGAAATGAGCTACCAAAGCAATGACAAATATGGAGTAAAATGATGTACTGGGTCATCTGTAAAGTAGTCTTCCCATGCAATCAATAAAGATGACAGGTCAGACCATATTGATGGTTTTTGCAGTCACATTTACACACATAAAAAATAAGTCAAGAGAAGAAAGGCAAACAATACAAAGGCCTGAACAGGTAAAGTCAGAACAATTATAAGGACAACATTAGGCTATCTGGGGACAAGCTGAACAATTGACTTTTCTAAACAGTACTCACTGGGAGCAAAATAATCAATAATTCATGTTGGAGATTTAAAGAGAATAATAGACAGTTTTCACTTTCAGAGCAATGAAACTAAATTAAATCATTGCAATATTTTGTCATATATTTTACTCTTTTGTGCTTTCAAATTAAAGCATTGGAAAGTTTTGCAGGATAAATAATATTCATGGTATTGTAAAGAAGCTTTGCTAAGTTTGTATTCTATCCTTCAATCAAAAATAACACAAAGTAGACGGATGCCTTCTTATGCTGAAATGTAAATGCAATGGAAAGAAACCATCAGTTTTTCTGAATTGCAAGACGATGAACACTGATCCAACCTTCCCACATGCATCCCTGAGATAGATTACTCCATCTCCAGAGGGTATTGGGAGGTCAAAGGGAAAAATAAAAATGCTATATTGACAGTTCTCCTTTTTATCCCACTAATGAGTAATCTCTTTCCTCCACATCATGGGCACAAAGCCACACTCCAGATTAGTGTGGAATTTAACTTTCCCAGTGTAGTTCAAGATTAATCAAAGTGTCTGAAAACTTGCTATATATCATGTGGAGTTTACCAGGCCTTGTAAATCAAACCCTCTGGTGCAGCACCTCTGTTTGGAGTTTAACAAGTCTTCTTCTCAGGATTGATATGCCCTACATTTGGAAATAGCTATTGTCCTTCATTATATTTCTCTGTGTACAAATGCTTTAATTTTTCTCAACTTTAACTCTATGACAGATATGAAACTATATCTAAAATAATGTAAGGGTTTATGTAAGATCTCAAAGGTAAAATAAATAATTTTAAAAAGATAAACAGAAAAAAAAACTGAGATACCTGAATGTACTCACAATTTACCAAAAGCATTCTTATGATTCCATGTTATTCTGAGGATTGTAATTTCAAATTTCAAATTTCAATTGATCAGATTTGATCAAACGATTTCATTCTTCAATCTCAAATTCTCAATGACTCAGAAAGCCTAAATTTCTTTATATTCAGACATAGATCTATCTATCTGTATAATTTCTCTCTCCCCTATCTTACCCACCCCCTCTCTCTTTCTTTCTTTTCATCTTATTAGAGGAAGACATTTGTTTCCCACAGTTCTACAGGCTCCAAGTCTGATATCAGAGCATCAGCGGGGTATGCTCCATCTGTGAGCTGAGGAGATCTCTGTTCCAACTCTCTCTTGGCTTATAGATGACTATGCTCTCCTTTCCTCTTCAATGGGCTTCTTCTCTGTGTGTCTATGTCCATGTTTTTTTTTTTTCTTTTTGAAAGGATACCTACACATGATAACAGATTAGGGTCCACCTTAATGACTTTACTTTATTTACCTTGTTAAAGACCGTTTTTCTTATGTTCTTGACCAAGCAACCTGTCACCAAATGGGGACAGTACTAGCCTGATTAATGTCACAAGTATACTAAACTCACATTTTGAGACACACTAGTCGTCCTTGCAGTATCAGAAGTCCATAGCTTCTAGTGTTGACAGATCCTAGAATCCTTTGATAAGAATGAAAAAACAAATCTTTAAATTATGTCGAACATGGGCCAAAATGTTTTTTTTCCACATGTCTCAATCCCAGAGGACTTCTCATCATGAAACTCCTAGGGACTTTAGTCACTCAGTGATCTCCATCCTTCTGTATATCTTTAAATAGTGTTAGTAAGCTCTTTTGGCTTAAGTCTATAAGTATCTTTTCTAAAGATAAAAGCAACTCCAGTGATTGGTTTTCTCCTCTCTTTCCTCACTTTCTGCAGGGTCTATCTGCATCTCATCTATCAGTCTTCTTTCCCGCCACACAATCCTTGATTCTTATAATACATTTTATTTGACAACACTTCTGTCTCTTAATTTCTAAATCCACTATTTATGTCTATAATGTTTTACCTGCCCTTCCTTTTCTCCATTAATAAATTTATTAATTCACTTTACACACTGCCCTCTCCCTCCCAATCCAGCCCTCATAGTCCCTCGCCCCATCTGCCATCCTCTTCTCTGAGAGGATGGAGTCCTGCCCCGGTACACCCCCACCCTGGAACGGTAAGTCTCTGCAGGGCTACGTTCATCCTCTCCCATTGAGACCAGAAAAAGCAGCCCAGTTAGGAAAACAGATTTCACAGGTAGGCAGCAGCTTTAGGACATCCACCGCTCCAGTTGTTGGAGACCCATATGAAGACCAAGCTGTACATATGCTAAACATAGGGTTGCATTGAATCTGTAGTTTGCTTTCGGTAACATTACCATTTTTACTATATTAATTCTGCCAATCTATGCAAAATCCCAACTCAATTCCTCATAGAGTTAGAAAGAGCAATTCTCAAATTCATTTGAAATAACAAAAAACCCAGGATAGCAAAAACTATTCTCAACAATAAAAGAACTTCTGGGGAAATCACCATCCTGACATCAAGTTGTATTATAGAGCAATAGTGATTAAAAACTGCATGATATTGGTATGGAGACAGGCAAGAAGATCAATGGAATACAATTGAAGACCCAGAAATGAACCCACACACCTATGGTCACTTGATCTTTGACAAAAGAACTAAAACCATCCAGTGGAAAAGAAGACAGCATTTTCAACATGCTAATTCAACTGGAGGTCACAATGTAGAAGAATGCAAATAGATTCATTCTTATCTCCTTGTACAAAGCTCAAGTCCAAGTGGATAAAGGACCTCCACATAAAACCAGACACACTGAAACTAATAGAAGAAAAAGTGGGGAAGAGTCTCGAACACATGGGCACAGGGGAAATTTTCTTGAACAGAACACCAATGCTCTGAGATCAAGAATCAACAAATGACACCTTATAAAATTGTAAACCTTCTGTAAAGCAAAGGACACTGTCAATATGACAAAATGTAAACCAACAGATTGAAAAAAAGATCTTTACCAATCCTACATCTGATAGAGGGCTAATATCCAATATATACAAAGAACTCAAACAGTTAGACTCCAGAGAATCAAATAACCCTATTAAAAAATGAGGTACATAACTAAACAAAGAATTCTCAACTGAGGAAACTCAAATGGTGGAAAAACACCTAAAAAAATGTTCAACATCCTTAGTCATCAGGGAAATGCAAATCAAAACAACCCTGAGATTCTACCTCATACCAGTCAGAATGGCTACCATCAAAAACTCAGGGGATAGCAGATGCTGGTGAGGATGTGGAGAAATAGGAACACGCCTCCATTTTTGTTGGGATTGCCAGCTGGTACAACCACTGTGGAAATCAGTCTGGGGCTACTCAGAAGATGGGACAGAGTATTACCTGAGGATCCAGCTCTACCACTCCTGGGCATATACCCAGAAGATGTTCCAACATATAACAAGGACACATGCTCCACTATGTTCATAACAACCTTATATATAATTGCCAGAAGCTGAAAAGAACCCAGATGTCCTTTAACAGAGGAATGGATACAGAAAATGTGATACATTTACACAATGGAGCATTACTCAGCTATTAAAAACAATGACTTCAGGAAATTCTTAGGTAAATGGATAGAACTAGAAAATGGCATCCTGAGTGAGGTAACCCAATCACAAAAGAACACACATGATATGCACTCACTGATAAGTGGATATTAGCCCAAATTCTTGGGTATTCCATACAATTCACAGGCATGTCCTTATCTGGCCTCAGTGGGAGGAGAGGCCCTTGGTCCCATGTAGGCTTGATGCTCCAATGTAGGGAAATTTGAGGGCTGGGAGGTGGGAGTTGGTGGGTGGGTGTAGGATCACCCTCATAGAAGCAAGGGAAGGAGAATGCGATAGAGGATTTCAAGGGGGAGGGACCAGGAAAAGGAATAACATTTGAAATGTAAATAAAGAAAATATCAAATAAAAAAGGAGAAAAAAATGGGAGAAAAAACCATATGCCAAATATGTTCAGGGGTCTAGGTCCAGACTGTATACGCTCCTTTTAGATACCCTTCTTAGAGCCCAGCTTCATTGGTCCAGTTGTCAGGACAGGCTGATTTTGAGCTAGTTAACATACAATTATTGTTGTCTCCTACATGTTGAACTTTTGGTCATTCTTTTATTCAACACATATTTAATTCAAGACTGAAGCAAGATTTAAAAAAAAAAAACCACAAATACAACCCAGACCCTGACCTCACACACCACATGAACCTGCAAGACAGAGATCAAAGAAGCATCATTTTATTCTAAGTAGAAACCGGAAGTAAGTGTGGTTACAACAGCTATGTTTTGGAAAATCAGAGCAGAGATTTGATAATAGCAGCAGCAAACCCTTCAGGGTGTTGACAACTTTGTGTGTTCTTAGCAGCTTTGTAAAGTAGACTTCTTTGTGTTAATAGAAGAACCAGTTGTTAAGAAGCATTTTAGTTTCTTCAACTAAAGTTGCAGAGGATAGGAGCTTTAGTTTATAATAAAAAATCATTTTTTTCTGTTGATGACAAACAAAGACACCATCCATATATCATGTATCTTTTTTTTTTGGACTAAGACCATCTCCCTCTTATATGCATTTATCCCAATTACCAACATCCAAACATGTCAGTAAAGGATTATCATTTGAAGTTATTCAACCTTAGAGCTCTGCTTGCTCACCTCAAGATCACCTTATCCTCAAGGTGACTCTGCTAAAGTCATGAGTAGGCTAAGCATTCCTTGATGTACTTTAACAAAGTCTAACTCATAACAAAAACCGAAATTTAAGTACACTCTACTTCTCTGAATTTATGTAGGTGTTAATAGGAGAAGATAGCCAAGGGAAACGTGACTGTTTTAATCCAAATAAAAGACAGGTTTATTATGATGGTTTAGTAGCCAACAGCTGTAAGCTTGAGTTACTTGTGGAGATCAAAATTTCATTTTTACTTTGAAGCTTGTCTTAAAGAGGACTGCCAGTCCCCAACTTAAAGGGCACAGGTGAGGGACTAATAAAGTGCTTGCTATGCAAGTACATGACCGAGTTCAATCTTCAGAGTTCTTATCAAAATAAACAAGAATGAACAAAAAACCCGTGTGGTGATGCCCATTTGTCATCCCAGTGCCAGGGCGACCCCTAGCTCCTACTGAAAGATCCTGTGTCAAAAAAAAAAATGAAGAAGAAGAAGGAAGATTGCAGCTTGCTATACAAAACAAAACACCTAGGGTTATCTCTGGGCTTCTACAAGAAAAGAGACACATACACACACACACACACACACAGAGAGAGAG
>NW_021604578.1:2100551-2125932 GCF_004785775.1 Grammomys surdaster
GGGAGGGAGGGAGGGAGGGAGGGAGGGAAAGACAGAGACAGAGAGAGACAGAGAGAGACAGAAACAGAGAGACTGAGAGAGAGACAGAGAGAGAGAGTTGGGAGGGGAGATAAATCTCATAAATTTTAATATTAATTTCCATTCACTAGGAAATAAAAAAATCCACTCCTAAAGATAGCCCAGGGGAGAGGGAATGGTAGTTCCTTACTCAAAACTTTAGCATCCCTCACCTGAGACATCAAAATTATTAATTTGTTGTTTAACTGGTTTGCTGTTTGAATGCCCTGCAAACCTGCTTGTGATGAGCATGCTCAGAAATATACAGCATAGTATTAGGTACTCTACTCGCCAAGTAATTTAGAGAAGGATGATTGATGGGAGGAAGTTTAGCTTTCCATGGAAGGTTCTATGATGCATCTTTCACCTTAAAAAAAAAAAAGAGCTAAATTAGTAACCCAAAATATTCAATAATAATAATAATAATAATGCTTTTGACCTGTAAGCAGGAATCAAGGCGGACACACTAGAAGACTGTATTGCACTTCTTCGAATCAGCTATTACAGAACTTTCCTCTGGAAACTAATCAGTCAGTCCATTCATTTCCCACTTAAAACTGTATTTAAAATAAACGCAGTGATTACAGCAACATCGTAAAACTCGTTCTCGGTCTGATATTTTCCAGGAATGTGAACCTGAAAAAAGAATTCTATCTGAACATAATTCTAAATCTCCTCTCTCTCTCTCTCTCTCTCTCTCTCTCTCTCTCTCTCTCTCTCTCCCTCCCTCCCTCTCTCTCTCTCTCTCTCCTTCTCTCTCTCTCTTTTTATGTTTTGCAATAGAAAGACTGTTGGCTTCAGCTTCACCCGCAATACCATAAATAACCGGAAGTGGCAGCTAACGTCACACTGTAAATCACAGGGTATTGTGTTTCTGTCCTTAACAAGCTCAGAAGGTAGCAGGTAATTTTCTTTAACAAGCTCATACATACCGCCCTTAATGAAGGATGTGTGAGGCACCACTCTGCTTTCTGTCTTCTGTAGTGAGTCACATGAGGCGATGGAGACCGGAAACCTTGTTTCTGCTGTCCTCTTCTCCCCTTCAGATCATTAGTAACAAGCGGAAACATTGCCTGGAGCTTCATCCCTTTCCCTGGCTTTTTCTCTTCCTGGGACAGGTGCTAATGAGTAACAAGATGAGAAGGCTGGAGAGTGAGGACTTGCACCTTTCATACTGTTCATAATCAAATCCTAAACAATTATAAGTCGATATCGTAAAAGGAAGAATGTCTGCTTTTCATAATTACTTTTTCTAAACTAGAAATAGCATTTCAGGTTAACATTTCAGGTTCAGATCCCTTTGGGAAACAAATATTTACTGCTATTTTTGAAGTACAGATTTATTCAAAGGGCGTCTCTTATGTAAATCTCCATCTATACAGTTTAGAAATAGCCATTCTGAACCCAGTCTACTCCTCATTTTGACTGACTGGTATATGCTTGTTTCAGTGGGATTTTTCATTAAAACATTTTGTATTACAACTTATGTCAAATTGTCAACTTCATCTGAAGGACAACTGAGCTGCTCAGCCCCAACAACTAAACTAGTTCTAGTTATCTGTATTTATCTTATCTCATATATATATATATACATATATATATATATATATGCCTCTTTTAATTTGTTATGTCTAAATACCTAGGTTCTAGGTATTAGTTCTTTTCTATGATGATTGAATGAATACATACAATAACATGACCATCAAAAGTAAGTTTCGTTACTAATTTCTCTGAAGCTAAAAGTTATATTTAGGGTGTTGGTCTCACTCAAAAGCAACCACAGAAGTAAATGCTATGTAATTTGGAGCTTCGTAATTTTACACATGGCAAAGCATATTGGCAAGGTTCCTAAACCCTACCAGTGTTTTATCTGCATTAGACTTTGAGAGGAAGAATTAGAAGGCTGTTTCTGAGCACTGTAGGATACGGAAGCAGTCCTGTCTTCTCCCTTTAACTAAAGCAGCAGCCTCCAAGGGAAAAGGTCCAGATTCATCCAGATAATGTCCAAAGTCTGCTAAAACCACTAAAATAGAAAATGGTTCGATTTTGGGGTAGACAAGCTTTGTTAATCCAGAGACACTTTTACTCTTAAACATGGGAAGAACTTTCTTTAGTTTCTGTTAATACTCAAGTAACCTGTTCGGTTGTTATGTGATTTGCCTTACTTGCTTGTTTGTTTGTATATAACCTTCAGTCTGCACAGAATTTATTCTTCCACTTGATTTTTCTCTTGTTTTATTGTATTAAATATATTTTTCTTATTTTAGGTGGAGAGGTTGGAAGGGAGAAGGGTGGGTTTGAAGAAATGAGGAGATGGATATGACTGGGGTGCATGATGTGAAACTCAGAAAGAATCAATAAAAGTTTTTTTTTTAAAAAAGAATATTTTCTAATAATTAATCAAGATGGGTGGGTTTTTTCTCTTTCAAAAATATATGACTTAAAAGAGGTTTGAAGATGAGGAAGAAAAATTGTTAAGTCACATGTAATAGAACAGAACAATTGTAATCACAGTGTCGTTGTTCCCCCAATCCCAAAGGTCTAGACTAGTTTTTCCTTCACAGTGAATGCTCTGCAGGCCTGTCACCCACTCCAAACTAGTCTCTTTGAAATAAGTTCTTCACCACATTGCTGTTCAGTGTTTGGCTAATAGATTGCTTTTGGCATGGCATACGGGTGTTTTGAAGAGCCAATGCCTAAAAGGTGTTGTTGTAACATCCAGGAAGAGGAGCGTGCTTGAGAACTCTTGCATGTCACAGATGCTTTGAAAGTAAAACATGAATGGTAGATGCTTTCAAAACTTAAGCAGTAGATGTGTCTCTATTATTTACTCTCTCCCTATGAATATCTATGCTCCAGTAGATATTCCAAGGACCTTCTTGTTTGTTAGCTAAGGAAAAATATCTTGGTTAACTTTACTCCTTGATGTTCCACTGCTACAGTCAAATTTGGTTCGTTTCCGATGATTGAGAGTTAGATGTTACTTTGTAAATTTAAAGAAAAATGATCTACAGTATCTTTGACACCAATCAGCCAATGAATTATTTGGTTGTCCTTGGCTTTACACACAGGTGACATTGTCAACTGGGGAGTGAATTGGTATTTATGTCACGTCAGTGGCTGAACAGCTGTGCACCCATGTATAATTTACCAAGCTCATTTCTGGGTTTCTACTTGTGATCATCTGCTCACTCTCTAGCTTGTGTGAAAATGAGCTCAAATTTAGGTGTAAAGCAGTTCAACCTGAGCGTAAACCACTGGGTCTTTGTTAACTGATATGCTCTCTGTCTTCATCTGACAATGATATTATTTGCCTGACTACACTACAGGGTCAAGTTATGACCCTCCACAGATAAAACAATATGGGTTTTGGCACTAGTTATTTACAGGTGAGATCACACTATCTACTAAATAGTTTCATCAATAAACTTAGAAAAAAAGAAAGATATTTCAGAAACATAGATTTCACAGAAAGATTTTTTTTTGAGCTGCAACATGCTTTTTAATTGCAAGGGACGGTGTGGCTACTTCAGAAAACAAGGACAGAAATTCATTTTCTGTGTACTTTTTAAATTGATCTCCATTTCCTAAGATATACAGCAAATACCCTATTGAGACTGGACAAGGATCTTAAACAATGTTCAGTTCTGACTTAATGACACAAGCTACTCCATCTCCTATCTAATTCACATTGGTTGGCTTTGTAGACCTAGGTTGCTTCTGTGGGCTCTGTTTATTTATTTATTTGGGGGAGTGAGAAAATTATATGTGTGCCTACATTTCTGACAGATCTTTGTAAAGCATTCTTTCTTAAGACTGTTAAAGTAGTATAATCTATCCTTAGTTTAGGATTTAGTTAGATGTTGAATGTTGTTTAAGCTAAAAATAAATACTATTGATGCATGAATCCATCTTTACATTGAGTGATATTTTAAGGAATGTGTACAGATCATTCGAGTTATGTACTGCTTTCCAAAATTAAAATGTGGTTAATAATGCAAACTCATTTTCATTTATCACATAAATTCAACTTGTGGTCTACTAGAGATCCTTCCAATACACAGAATGGAGCTCAAAAACATATAAACCATGCATTTGATATATAGTTAATTTATGTGTGTGGCATTTGATATTTACTTGAGCACATGGAATTATTTGGCTTTGGAATGAAACAGACAGTTTTGAATCTCAATTCCTAACCAGGGACATGACTCATCAATAAAAGAGCTTGCCACACAAGTCCTCAGGAAATAAATGAGGGATAGGTAAATGTGGACAGGACTGCACTGTCTTACTGTTCTCTATGGCCATGATTATTAATGAGGTTAAGAAAATCTTTGATGAAAATGATCATTTGCATTATCTTACATACTCACTGTAACAGGAACTACTGAGAAGGATCAATGCAGATAGAGATTCCTCAGTGGAACCACACTGACTGATGATACATTTAAGAAGCAGATAACCTGATACCATAGCAACCAGATAACCCGATACCATAGCAACCAATAACCTGATACCATAGCACAATGCAGTCTTTGAAGGATTTGGAACCAAATTCAGGAAGGAGGACAGACTGACTTAACATAAACTACTATCAGAGTAGTAAAAATAATATATAATAATAAACAATATATAATATATAATTTCATAAATAGAAAATAGCTTCAGTTAAAACATTGACTTATGACTTTCTGTACTTAGAATTCAGTCTACTACATAAATAAAGAAGACTACAATATAAAATGTTTCTCAAAATAGGAATCAAAATGCACTCACCTAAAGATCTAATCATTTTCAGCAGCAAGTAAAAAGCACACACAAAGAGCCTCACAACTGGTTGGTATTCAGAGAATACCATAAGGTATTATGGGGTGATCAGCCCTAAATAGGACATCCAAATCATACTCTTTCCCCCATCCATGACTCAGGGGCATCACAGAAAGTGAAATCAAAAAATTGTAGGTGTGAGGGATAGTGGGTAACTAGAATGAAACTGGATTTTTCAGAAATGGCAGGGCCTTTTCACAGGTGAGTCAAGAGTCCATGACAACTCACATAAGATCTGCACAAGCTCAAGCCAACAAAATGACAGAATGGTTAGTGAAGACCCCTCACCAGCAATCGATGTCTACTGGGGAAGAGAAAGTCAGGTTACTTGCATTAGAGTTCTCTGAGAAACCATGCTCCAGTAGACTCTCATGCACCATTGCACATACCACACTAAGTGGACTTAGTAAGGGGAAAAATTAATACATGAAGTTGGAAAGAAAAATGTAGATAATTGTCTTAGGGGTTTATTGCTGTGATAAAACACTATGACGCAAAGCAATCTGGTGGAGGAACTTGTTATTTAAGCCTATAGTTGTAGTTAGTCATGAACAGAAGGCAGAAAGAAACTACAGAAACCTGGAGACAGGAACTCAAGCAAAGACCATGACAGAACAGGACTTATTGCCTTGCTTACTCAGTGTGCTTTCTCATACAGCCTAGGAAGACCACTTGTACAGGGTTTGCACTACCCAAAGTAGGCTGGGCTATCTTACTTCAATCATTAATTAGAAAAATATCCAACAGATCAGCTTATGGGTCAATCTTATAGAACCACTTTCTCAAAAGAGAATCCCTCATACCAAGACATTAGCTTGTGTCAAGTTGGCATCAACTGACCAACCGGGAATATAGAAGAAACCTGAGGGGAGGGAAAAGGAAGTGAGTTTGATCAAAACACATTATATAGATAGAGATAGATAGACAGATATAGATAAACAGATAAGTATAGATATGTAGATAGATGTAGATATAGATAGATAGATAGATAGATAGATAGATAGATACATACATACATACATACATAGATACATAGATACATAGATACATAGATAATAGATTTATGTATGTATATATGTATGTATGTATGTATAAAATCCCCAAACAATAAAAAAGATTCAATAACAATATAGCATAGTAGGTGTTTACTTATTTTCATCATCTATCTGGTGCATTTTAACAAATTTAACAAACTCTAATACAGCCTATTTTAACACTATAGTTAGATAATGTTCAGAAGCTTCCTGTAAACATCTAATGAAGTAAAAAAAAAAACTGGGAAAAAGAACAGTTGATATATCATCTGAAACTAAAGACTAATGAGCAAAGTAGAATAATGTCTTTGAAAAACAAAGTTTAGAAGATTTCTAGGGAAAGAGGAAGAAGGAGAAAAATCTACATTTGAAAAAGGACTTCAAGTGTGCATAATTTGCCCCATCTCAAATTTAAAGCTTATTAAACTACATTTTTAAAACAAAATCTCCAAGATTTTTTTCCACTGTAATGGAAATAAAAGTTTTATTGTAATTTATTAAAATACTATAATTAACAAGTTTATTTTATTGATGTGTATGGATGAACATTTTAACCACTACATCCAAATACGTACATGTTAAGTAGTATCAATAAAAAATAAACAATTCCTAGTTCTCTTGAGTTAACATGTATAACAACAAGCACTTATTCAGCACTTATTATACAAACACAACTTTATACACTTGTAGAGAATGATTTGTGGTATCATTGAATAATTATTTTATTTATTTCTTTATTTATTTAATTCATTTATCTTTACATGTGGTACTTGGCTGCCACAGACCACTTGGGGCTGGGGTTGGGGGCTGCGGCTGCCCAGAGGACAGACTGGAGGACAGAACTGACTCTCTTGGAAGCCAGTTCTCTCTTGCCACCTACTGATAGCCATGATTGAACTCAGATAGTCAAGCCTGTACACAAATGCTTCTGCCTGCTGAGGTATCTTGCCAGGCTTTGGAGAAGATTTCTAAGCAAAGAAACCAAGTAGAGAAAAAGGATGAATTCCCAAATTATGCTAAAGCAAATCATTACAAACTTTTGTATTAAGAAATAAATCCAGCTTTGCATTACCTTCACCCAATTCTGTTTGCACAGTCACCTTCACTTGTCGCTCAGCTTCCTAGGCTATTTTTTGCTTGTAAGAAATAAATCATTGTTCATAAAGCTATTGTATGTAAAATAGAATGCAATGCATTTACATAACCAGAAAATTAAATAGCTCAATAACCACATGTATTATTAGAACCATTGTATGAATCATGAACTTCTAGTATAAGAACACAAAGAGAAATGTAAATGTATTCTGTATAATTTGGAACATATCCCTTCACTATGGAAGTGAATGTTTTTTGTTGAAACTAATCAGTTAGAATATATTGTAATTGCTTTCTTAGTTAGCTTGTATTTAATATTTCAATAACCTAGATACTTCATTTTGACTTTGACTTAAGTTAGGATTTTTTAAAAATCTTTTCTCTTTTCCTTTCTATTTATTTATTTATTAATCATTTTATTTTACTTACACACAAATGCTCCTCCCTTTCCCAGTCTCTCTCCTCACAGAGAAGTACATAATGAAAGAATTAACACTGGAAATGAATTTGAAAGAGTAAAAATGGGGCGAATAATACAAATCAGAAAAACATGCTACTTAAGCAACTTTAAATAGAAAATAACTTTAAAGAAACTGGAATAACAAAAGATTAAATAAATTTGTCATTGGAATGCTAATAAACTTTGGATTTGTCTAGTTAAAATATCTCTCCTATTAGAAAAATAAAGCCAGAAAGCAGGGAGAGAAGGCACCTTAGCAGCCTCGAATTTGTTGCATAAGAGTTTGATGTCTAGTCTTAGATGCATTGAAAACCATAAAGCTGAAACAGAAATAACAAAGGGAAAAGGCCTGAGAAAGAGAGGACTGGAAAAGTGGCAGAAAAGAAGCCCAAAGATTCTTTACCAAAGGAGTTGACAAAAGGAAAAGATTTATCGCAGCCTCACAGCAGGGAGCGTCCACTTCAACACAGGTCCACACCAAAGAATTATCACATGAAATACTTATCATGGAAAAGATGGGGGCAGAATGAAAAACAACCAACAGCAAAGACAGAGAAAGCCCAAGTCTGGAGCCGGAAGTGAAACCTGTGCTCCAGTTAAGCATTCATAAGAGCATCTAGCCTGAACAAGTAAGCAGTCTTGAAAACACAATAGGGACAGCGCAGGCATAGTGTTATTGTATACTATGTAAAGATTATCCTTGTGTTATTCCAATGCTGACTTCCCTGACCCCGTGTCTGTTTGTAATCTAGACATGGCACTGTAGTGCTTAGTCTAAGTATCTCCTGAGTCAATGTTGTGTAAACCATGCTCCCACTTATTCTCTGACTTGTCAATAAAAGCTGATCAGCCAGTGGCTGGGCAGAGGAGATGATAGGGCTGGATTTCTGATCCCCAGAAAGGGGAGGGGTAGAAAGAGAAAAAGAGAGGATTCACCAAGGAAAGGATGGAGAGAAGACCATGGGAAAACACCTGGAGCAGAGAGAACCAGTTCAATATTAAAATGCAAGTATCTCAGGGAATTTGGCTGGAGGTAGCCATATTAGTTTAGAAGATTAAAATAGATTAAGGCTACTCACCTATTGTGTCTTAAAGCTTGATTAAATTAATCTATCCCACAAAATAGAAACAGAAGGAACACTACCCAATTCATTCTATGAGTCCACAATTACTCTCATACCTAAACCACAAAAAGACACAACAAAGAAAGAAAACTTCAGACCAATATTCCTTATGAATATTGATGCAAAAACACTCAATAAAATTCTTGAAAACCAAATCGAAGAACACATCAAAACAATCATCCATCATGATCAAGTAGGCTTTATCCCAGGAATGCGGGGATGGTTCAATATACAGAAATCCATCAATGTAAGCCACTATATAAACAAACACAATATGGGGAAGAGGGCATGTTTGTGCTTTTTCTGCAGGATGCTGAAGGAGCATGGTGGCTGCCAGAGCAACCTGTGAGACATGCTGATGCCAGGATTAATGAATGATGCTGACCTGTGAGTGCCCTGACAATGGTGACTGGGAAGCAGTATTGAACATATGTTACCGACCCACCTTTGCTTACCTACACCCCTGATGGAGCAAACTGCCTTGCCTTAAGCTTTTAGACCTTGTTGAACAGAGAATCAAAAGAGAAGTTATAATTCTTCATGTATTGTTATTAAATGTGACCAGTTATTTGAACTCAATCATGGACTGGCCTAGAAATCAATCCAATATTAGAAATAACAGTCTTCATTTGGATGGCTGAATCTGGACATTTTCAGAGATATATTTGGAAGTTAGCTGCAATTCTCTATGATGTTATGTTAGCAAGAGATAAAGTTGAGGCAGGATCTGGATTTCAAACAAGTGTTAGTACATGTGTTAATGCTCTTTTAATTGTCAAGTTAAAATTACTTTTGTTTCCTCTACAGTATTTAATGTAAGTTGCATTGATTGTACACTTTCTAATTGTGTTAGTGTGCTGAAATCCAGCATGTCAGTTACAGTGGTCTATCAACCAGCTTTTCTTTTATTGCCCTGAGTATCACAGAACCTTAGTCTTCTGAAAAAGAGCTTGCAAGTACTGGAAGAAGTGAGTCAGACTTTAAGCAGAAACAAGAGGGTAATGGGCTTGATTATTACTGGTATAAAAGCTTTAATGACACTAATTGCTAGCACCATTGCTTCTGCAATTGGTTTGACACAAGAAGTTAACACAGCTATTTTTGTTAATCATTTAGCAAAAAATGTTACTAATGTGTTAAATATGTAAGAAGATTTAGATAGGCATTTGGAATATTGGATTGATGCTCTTTATCCTATTCAAATTATTGGAAGGAGGTTCAGAGTTTAAGAATAAGGAGCCATCTTAAGTGTCATGACAGATACCATTGGAGTAGTGTTACTTCTAAAATTTACAATGATTGTCATTATAATTAGAAAAAAGTTTAAAGACTCTAGCAGTATATTTGGCATAATTCTAGCACCTCTCTGGATGTTTTAACTTTGCATACTGAGCTTATGAATTTAAAGAATGCTGCTCTGCTGAGCATTGATGCAGTAGATACTGCTGATAAAATTACCCATGGTCAGTATTTCTATTTTGGTCAAACTTCAAGAATGGCATATATAGCTTGATCATCCTAGCCCTTTTCATCCTGGGAATACTTCTATTCCTGCCCATCATTTAAAGCCTGTCTTTAACAACATCAACATGTTGGCAACCAAAGTACATGGCTTGAACCTGAAAATGGACCCCCAGAGTTATTAAATTAACAGACTGACAAGCCAAGGATGAGTAAGATGCTGCACAGAGCCTTAGACCTAAGACAGAAATTCATTGCTTTTGATAATGCATATTCGACGATGGGTAAGGAAGGCATTTTTCTCAGAACAACCTAAGAAAGGCTCAATCTTGTTAATGAAATTAAAAAAAAAAAAAAGGAGAGAGGTGAAGAGCTTTGGGGGCCACTTGACAAGAATCTGACATGGGCCAAGGACAAAGAAATGGCTGCTTGGCAGGAATATGATATTGGCCAAGGACAAGGAAGTGGGCTTCAGGAAGGAATTTGACATTAGGCTAGAACAAAGAAGTAATTTCAGGCAGTAATCTGAATCTTAGGCTAGAACAAAGAAGTAATTTCAGGCAGTAATCTGAATCTTAGGCTAGAACAAAGAAGTAGTTTCTGGTAAGAATTTAAATTTTAGGCTAGAACAAGGAAGTAGGCTTCAGACATGAAAATGACTTTGGGTTTAGGACAAGGAAGTTGGCTCAGATATTTTGACCATCCTGATAAGCCTTAGAAACAGTGATCATGGAAGTGTTCACGAAACTTTGATTATTGCCTTGTTTGTTCTTTCACTATTTGCATCTATTGTATTGCTAGTTCCTTAACGTAGAACTGACCTTAATACTTGCATGTAATTAAATGGTATAAAAGCAAAAGTGAGGAGGGAGGAAAGGATAGGGTGTTTCTAGAAAGGGGAAATGGGGAAAGGGGACAGCATCTGAAATGTAAATAAATAAAATATACAATAAAAAAAAAGCAATTGTGTGCAAGTCTTTTTGAACTTTTTCTACAGTCACTGTCTTCTGGTGTCTCCTGGAGTACACTGAATTCTAGACATTCCTCTTAATAAATAAAAATGGGAAGACCTAGAAGAAAACAAGGAGAGAGGAAAGTGGAATTATAGTAAATTTCAACACCAAGAGTCAATTAAAAGAATGTCATTGAAATTTTGGAACAGAATTTACTTCTGAAGAGTGTTTTACATTTGCTACAATTGAACAACAGTGGACTTCAATATGGTCATAAAAATGAGGAAACTATAAAAAGCTTAAATCATTATCTTCTACATTTATAGAATAAGGGCAGTCAGTGTCTTTGATTTAAAAACCAAAATTCTAAGAACTAACATCTTTTAAGCTCCCCAGAAGCAAATATTAAGTGTTTGTCTCTGCAAAACATTACTCATATGAAAAGAATTGAGAAAAGGAGAACATTTGATTATATTAGAGTTCATACACAAATATTTTGTTTCAAAGTTGTATCCATTTATAAAAATTAAATTTAAAATGTATTAAAAATAAATGTGTTTACTAAATTATTCTGACATTTATAGAGAGTTGTGGAAACTCTTTGAAAAACAGGAAGGGAAATCATGCTTTCTCCAATTCCAAAGTCATTCCAGCTTTATATTATACTTTGAAATTTGGGAGGGCATGTCTTCTCATTTTCCTCTCCAAGA
Organism: Grammomys surdaster; assembly: GCF_004785775.1. Taxonomy (NCBI): domain Eukaryota; kingdom Metazoa; phylum Chordata; class Mammalia; order Rodentia; family Muridae; genus Grammomys; species Grammomys surdaster. The sequence continues at coordinate 2,112,276 of NW_021604578.1, forward strand.
AACTTTATTGATATTAACTAGCTTTGTAATTTTCTATAAATTTCTGAATTATTTGTTAAACATATCCCAAACATTGAAACAAAATATATTGGAATTGGATTGAAGATAGGACTGTATAAAGCAACATGCTCACATTTTTAATTACTGACAGTCCTAATCCATAAATATAGTGGGCTTCATTTAAAAATTTTAATGCCCATTGGTAGAAATGTATGTTTTTCTCATATTCATCTGATTAATTGATATCATTTATATTGTGTATGATTTTAATTTCATTTCAACTATTATGAATAAAGTTTATTTTTAAACATTGATATTCAGAACACAAATAAAACTAAACTTTTCAGTGTGATTGATAATTTATCCTTATCATTTTTGACATTGATATGTAGACCACATGCCACAGTAGCATTGCTGTTTTTATAGGGTTTTGCTTTGTTTTGTTTTGAGAAAAGCGGTATTAGGAACAGCAAGGACAAGACTATCTCTTCTGAATATGTTTTTAAAAACCTAAGTCCTATTTTTTTCATGGTTTTTTAAAAGTTATTTCCTGTACTGATTCTAGTATAATTCTTACTTCTCTTTTGCAAATCTCGAGGGCTTTGAAAGTCACTTCCTACTGACGATTTGGAGATACTCAAGGACAAGCTAAATACTTTAAGCACTGTGAAACTCTGTATCTCCAAGACAAGTAGGAGCTGGATAGAAACAGCACCCATCTCTAGGGGTACTCTATTTCCATCTTGGTACCAGTGCCTCCCTCAGAATAAATCGTTTTCTGATCTTCATGGAAGAGAAATCCTACACCCTCTGGTGTTTTCTTTACTTTTTACATCAGCTGCTCAAGGAGACACCAGGCACTTCAAATTCCAGGTCCAGATATTTGTATTAAATGTTCTCACTGACAGTTTCATGGGTTTATAAATGTATTCTAATTACTCACCCCTCACACACTCTCTCTTGTCTCACTTCCATCACTGCCCATCCCATTTGTCTTTCTATGAATCTCTTCCCACAGCTGTCCCTTGGGTTTGCTTTCTGACTCATTGAGTTTAGCTAAAGCTGTCTTTCTGATCATGGATTTGGAATTATCAGCTGGATTCAGGTAGGATCATTTATGGGCACACAAATGACTTCTTGGGTCTGTCAGTAGCTAATATCTCATCAATAAAGAATGAGACCTCATCTATGACTGACCATCCAGATATTTTAAAGAAAAATCATAATAGTCAGGTTTGGATTGGTGCTTCAGAATAACACAGATTTATATGGTTGAAACTCATGCTATAATGCTTGATTCCATTTTAGATTAATATAAACCAGTCACCTGAAGCCAAATGATGACATCACCCAACAACTGAGCAATCTCTTCAACAGTTTTCTAAATCCACCAACATTCTCTCAGGTCTGAAATGCCAGTTAACCCTGAATGCATTGCAAAACCAGTGTTTGACTTGAATGTAAATCTCTTCTCCATTTTAACATACCATCCTCTAAGTTTTGAGATGACATTTATAGTCCAAAAGCATTGCTAGCATGCAATCACAAAGTACCCGCTTTATTGAGATATTTTGGCCTTGACTGATCAGAGAATATTTATTTGAGCCTCGTATTTCTTGATCAGGCCCACATACAAAGACAGAATCTTTTAGTAAGCCACATAAAACTAGGTTACATAGCAACTCTGTGACTGCAATGCCTTCGAACTCAAAATAAATGCCAGTCCAGGAAAAGCGAGGACAGGAAAAATTGTATCTCGTGACAAGTCTGAATTCGACAACCACTGTCAGTCTGACTATAACCATTTTTAGTCTAAAGCCGAACGCCTGCATTCATGATGTCAGCAAAATGACTCAAATGTTCTTCCCCTTTAAGGGAAGAGCTTTTATTCTCAGAGATATCCTCAGCTTCTTACTTTCTCTTCCCATCCCCCACACTCATGCACTTATTGTTCAATCCCTCCTTCCCTTTGGCTTTGTGGTTCACGATCTCTCGACAGCTTGATAGCTTAGACTCCTCAGAAAGAGATTCTGACACAAACACACAAAGGAAGTGATTCACTAGGAAGGTACGTACTGCTAGCACAGGACCATAGAAACAGGAATTGGGAACAGGGGAGAAATGAGGGCAGTTTTTAAAAGTTATATTAACAGTACAGTCACTTTGGCTCCTTCATTCTGAGAGCTCTGCAGAATCAATTTGCAGTAAGAGGGAGTGTTGATTAAAGGCTACGCAGGGAAAAAATTCTGACAAACAGATAAAATATTTCCTTCAGCCTGAGGATGGCCTTCCATAGTCCCACAGACTGAGTGTAGAGAGGATAAAAGGATTCGCGAATTTAAAAGTAGGACAAAAAGGGGCTAAAAATCAAGTCTTTCTTTTAAAATGAGTGGCCTTTCCTCTGCAAGTAATCCAGCTCTCAGGGTCTTCTCTTTTCATCCCTGACCTAACATACTGCATCTTCCAAGAGAAAAGAGAAAATAAACAAGCATGTAGAATTCTCCTTAGTGTCCTAGGAAAGGGAAAAGATGTATACAACCGCAATTATGTAAATGTCAATATGTTCCTGGAAGTTTCAGATAAAATAAGCACTAATAATGTAATGTAGTCTGGGTACTGTTTTCTGGTGGGTTCACAGTAAACACCAAACAGAGATGTGTGCCAGCCTTAATTAATTGCATGTAAGAAAATCGATCAATTTAGCACATTGCAGTTTCCTCACATGGGGCATCAATGTGTGTGAATTAAACACATTTTAAGATTCCTCTCATGTTCCTCTCAGGAAGCACCAAACTGCAGTTGGTTTGAATGTATAATAAACTCAGTCACCAGTAAGCACTTACCCCTTGGGGTCATTTAGCCAAGTGCAAGCCCGGAATGCCTTCTCTGCTTCTCTCTCCCTATGACTTCCATCCTCTTCTGTTTGTTGTATAAATCTGTGCCTGCCTGATGTTGTCTTGTGAATTATTCCTGCTTCAGTGTGTGTGTGTGTGTGTGTGTGTGTGTCTGTCTGTCTGTCTGTCCCTAATAAAGGACACTGCTCCGTGTTTATTGAACAGCACAGAAGCATCATGCAGGAAAGAACCTAAAGATACTTTACCAAAATCTTTAACAGATCTTTATATAAGGAATAAAATAAGTGGCTCCAACTGACCCCAAGTGACACAGATAACAAACATCACTGTTTATCAATCAATATCTATGTTTTGCTTTCAACATTTGTGGAGGGTGTTGATTTTAAAGACTGCTTTCAGCCTGCATTTTCTGTTTACAATAGATTCTTCATAACACATGTACAAATATGTATGCATTACTCTTGGGTCAGGGGCATGGGAAATAATACCTTAAGATTAAAGATATGCATTAACTTAGGTTGTGAAAGTTGATCACATGGGAAATTCAAATCAAGCAAAGTTGGTTGTTACATTGTTCTTGTAAAGGCAGGTTAGGCAAACAGACTAAGCCCTCAGTGACCTGAAAGGGTATTTTTAACTCTTTCTACCAGGTCCAACAAAAGTTCCAGTCTCTTAAGATGTAAAAAACGTTTTCATAATATTGTATCACTACAAGAAGGTAAAAACAACGTCTGGAGAGATGACTCAGTGATTAATGTTGCTTGGGGCTCTTCTAGAGGGCCCAGATTTGGCTCCCAGCAGGTTCAGCTCGAAGCATCCACAGCAGGCAGCTCTCTACTGTTTACCATCATCTCCATTTTATCTGATGCCTCTGGCCTCCTAAGGTACTGCCATTCTCATACACATACTCAAAAATACACAGACACATAATTAAAAATATTAAAAATAAAACTTTAAAATAAGGTTTAAATATTTTGATTTTAGATTATTTAGATGATTATTTAGAATTTATTGTTTAATTTACTTATTTTTTGTGTGTTTTTGATAGTAGGACATGTGAACCAGGACATCCATGTGGAGGTCACATGATGCCTTGTAAACTCACATCTCTCCTTCCAGCTTTCTGGGAGTCCTGGGGATGGTACGCCAGTCTTCACACTCGTGCAGAATGTTCTTTGCCTGCTAAGCCATCTAGTTTTCAGTGTAAAGTAGGATTGTCATGACTTTTCCCTAGTGTTTTTCTGTCCTATGGTTATGTCATATTGGTGCTGGGTAAATGATGGAATAATGAGCAAAATAGAGGGACAAGTCATCCTGTTTTCTTGTTTGTAAAATTGTCTAGAAGTTAGAAATATAAAGCAAAATGTATTACATGATGAAAAATGTACTATGGAGTGACGTTTCCATCCTGAGATCACTTTTCATATGCAAGGATCAAGAGAGGACAGGAACTTAACCCTGGGGGAATGTTCTCCACACAGTTGCTCTGAAACCTAGAGGCCAAAGCAGAGGTCACAGAGGGGCAACTGCCCATTCAATACTATGAACGGCATAGCTATAACTGGCCCAGTGAGGTTAATCGATATTCAGCCAATCTTCAAATTTGTTCTTTTTAAGCATTCGCTATTTTGTAATTTGTGGTTGTCATTTGATATAATGAATACTCCCAGATTCTTATCAGCTCTGAATATTGTAAAGGGTGATGATTCATGTGTGGCATTAACAAAAGAGTAAATACTTCAGAGCACAGAATGTTCTGAGCTTATACAATGGTGCTAGGAAAGTCTGTATTCTTGAAAAATAAATTAATCTATTTTTTAGCCGTTATACAGGAAATCCAGACCACATTATGAACTATTTTCTGGTATATCAATACAAGACACAGTTAGAATGACAAGACTATCAAGAGATAGGGATATCATTATGAACATGGTCTTTTATATATTTTGTGGTTACAACATAGGATGTGAATCTAAGTGAAGTAGAGAGATGGGGAACGTGGAGAAAGGGTAAGAAGGTGGAAAAATGAGAAAGAATGAGAAAGAAAGGAAGGAAATTTCATGAAGAAAAAGTCAAACTAAAAGAGTAATGAGTGTTGATCCAAGTAAACCAGCCATAGGACAAAGCTCTTACCTGAATTAACAAACCTTAACTTAAATACTTCAAAAAACTTAACTATGGTTATATAAAGAATTTTTGAGCAATAATTCTTAAACACAATATCTATTATATTATTAAATATTCTATTGTCCATGATTATGACATTAAAAACACTGTTTTATAGAAATAATGAAATGTTCTTTTAATTAAATACTAGTATAATGTCAGGAACCAGGAAAGTAGTAATAAATACATTTGTACTAACTCATTATATTACATTTATTCAATGAGGTTTTTATAGAAATGAATTTTTATCATTTCCTTAAAGGAATGGAAGAAACTTCAATTAAAATGATCTATAAGGATATTCTCTCAACTTCCCCATTTCTTGCTGGAATAAATTTTACCAAATATTTATTTAAAGAGATCAATAATTTAAGAAAAATCAGAACATTGCTTGTAACCTTTCAATTATCAGGTAAAATGTACAAAAAGATCAATCCTTACTAAATAATAATAGTCATAGTAATAGTTCCTCTCTGACTACAGAACAAGATCAAGGCCATGGCACAGGGGATCTGGGGACAACTGACATATTACATGTAAGAATATCACTGAGTTCAAATGGCATTCTCTCAAGGGTGACAAAAGAATTCAGAGAGGAAATATGATTCCCCCTGTTAATACCAACTGTGCTGGTAAAAGAACACATTATGCCGTCCGCATTTTAACTCATACAACGCCCTCAAGGGAAGAATGTTCATCTCATGGAGCAGAAGTTGCTGTGAATTACCAGTATGAATTATTTGAATTTGGTAGTGGTCATGGGATGTGGAACTCCTAGCTAACTTGGCCTAAGGAATACACACATAGGAAATAAGAGTGTAAATGCAGACAATCTATTATTTATGAAATACTACTTTTAGTTTTCATTTATAATAGTCAATGAAAGTTTTCAAAAATCAAACCAATGTGCCTTTGAAAAGAAAATAAGCCTGTGCTTGGAGAAGAAGCAATAAAAAGATAAGTGGAAAGCCCTGCTGTCCGTGTGAAAACAGCAGGATATCCTGAGTAGACACCTGCCCAGTATTATCCTGTTTTTTTTATAAACGTCTTTAATTGCTTTCACATCATTTTGAATGATCCAGATAATAAAATTTTTTATTCATATGGATAGAACTTAGGTTAATGTAAGAAATTTGAAAATGGATAGGAAAAAAAGTAGCTGTTTTTACAGTTTGTAATATGTTTGTGAAATTTACTTATAAAAAGGAACATGTGCTCCAGAGAAAGAAGTAACCCAAAGGATCTTATTCCTCATTTGAGAGTCAGTATCAAGTTCAGGGTGCCTAAGGCAATGTGGTGGATTGAATATGCTTGGACCATGAAAAGTGGCACTATTAGAAGGTGAGACTGTTGGAATAGGTGTAGCCTTGTTGGAGGAAGTATGTCACTGTACGAGTAGGATTTGAGGTCCTATGGTTAAGCTCTACCCAGGACAGAAGAGAGTCTTCTCCTGACTGTCTTCAGATTATTATGTAGAACTCTTGGTTTCTTCTCCAGAACCATGTCTGCATGGATGCTGCTATGCTTCATGCCGTGATGAAAATGGACTGAACCTCTGAAACTGTAAGCCAGCCTCAGTTAAATGTTTCCATTTAGAAGAGTTGCTTTGGTCATGATATCACTTTACAGCAATAAAAACCAAAGACTGAAGTTGGTATCAGACACTGGAGTATTGTTGTGCTAGCCCTGACCATATTTTATTTGGAGAAATGTGGATTGTAGAACTTTGGGGTTGAAAATCAATAGAATGCTTTCAATGGAGCATCCTAGTAGGAATATGGAAGACATTGGTGCTGAGGGCAATTTGAAATGTCTGGAGATCATTCTTACGATGTTTTGGTGAAGAAAGTGGCTGCTTTTTGTCTTTTTCTTTGGAGTCTGCCTGAGGCTAAGGTAAAGAGATTCAAAATGCTTTCACTGAGGAAAGAGGTCTCAAAAACCCAGCTTCAGCTTAGACTTTATCCTCTGGTTTGCTCTTGTAAACAGAGTTTTGATCAAGCATAGCAAGCTTAGAAATGAAAAAAAAAAAGTATGGTTCAAGTATTAAAGGGGAACCAGGAAGTGCAAAAGAGCTAAATCCTGTGTTCTAGGCTAAAATGGAATTAAGGGAGTACTAACCTCCAGGTAAGATCCCACCCAGATAAGCTTACTGTTTGTGATTTTGCAGTTAAACAAGGGAGAGTTATATCTAGGCATTATGACCTGGTTGTTGTTTTCATTTGGATATAAGGAGATATGATTGTGTGTCAAACTGACAAGGAATAGATTGTAATGCCTATTCTTGGTTGTCAAATTGACTATATCTGGAATGAACTACAATTCAGAAATGATAGGCTGTGATCCAGAGGCTAGAAAACTCAGGCTTCTTGAAGCACAGTGGCCATGAAAATATTAGGATTTTTAAATCTTAATTAATCCTTTAATCCCAGGAGACAGATGCAAGCAGATCTGTGAATTTAAGGCCAATTGGTCAAGAGTAAGTTGCAAGCAAATATAGGCTTAGGTCCAGGCATCGTGGCACACATCATTCCTCCCAGCCTTCAAGAGATAGAGGTATGCAGCTCTCTAAGTTCAAGGTAAGTCTACAGAACAAGTTCCAGGACAGCTACGCCTAGATAGTAAACTAGTTGGAAGACCGAAAGCTGGTGATGGTGTAATAAAATGAGGAGGACCATGTTCCAGCTCCAACAAGCAGCAGAACTTGGCAGCTTTGGTCATGTGGTTCTGGCTTTAAAGTCAAGAACAGAAGGGACTACTGGGACAATTGATGCTTATTACCTTAAGTAAAAAATTAGCAGTGAATAAGAAGATACCAGAGTCACTAAGGTGAAATCTTATGAAAGTAGTTTTCTGAGAGCACAAAGAAGCTATATTCCAGAAATTGCCAAGGTTGAACTTCATGCTGTAGCTGGACTGGGTAATGAGTAAGACTCACCCAGGTGGTACTGGTTTTGAAGGCATGAAGGGATCATGGAGAGCAGCTAAGGCTTGGAAGAGTGACAGGACAGGAAAAGTTATTGGTGAAGGTACACCCTTAGTTTCAGTTGATAGCCAAGGACTGAAGGAGTCATGTAAAGAAGTTGAGGCTTAGCACCTTGAAGAGAGTCTATGAGGGGCTAATGATAAAGCCAAGTTGCAGTGGAAGACCCCAGTGTATTGGATCATCCCAGCATGAGATGTTCACCAAAATCAGCAACTGCAGTAGAGTGGATTCAATCAGAGCTTAGAGTGCTACAGAAAGCAGAGCTGGAGAAGTGACCTAAGCCCTTTGGAGGATACATGAAGGTCATGTGTGAATCCTAGACCCTGGAGTCAGAATCTGTGAAGTTGAATTTATCTTAAAGACCCCAAGGTGTTAGAGATGCTAGAGCAGTGGTATACCTGCTGAGGAATGTGGTGGAACTAACTAGCAGGGAGTAGAACCAGCCCAAGAAAAAGAAGTCTGTTGCAGTCAACAAAGATGAAAGGAGTTGGATGTCATATGGAGATACAAAGTTTGGAGTTTGCCCAGCAGGTTTTGGTCTTACTTTGATCCAGTGTTTCCTCACTGTGATGTTTTGGAATGGTAATGCATATCCTGTGATGTTGGAAGTATATTATCTGCTTTGATTTTGATTTTAGAGGGGATTACAGTAAAGTGATTGCATGAATCTCAGAAAAGACTTTGAACCTTTAACATTGTTGAGACTGCAATAGATTATGGAGACTTTTGAAACTGGACTAAATGTATTTTTCATTATGCTATGGCTAGGTATGACCCCATAGGCTCCTGTGTTTAAATAAGTTTAAGTGGTAGTTTAATTATGTTTAAACCCATGGGAAGTGGCACTATTTGGAGGTGTAGCCTTGTTGGAATAGGTATAGCCTTGTTGGAATAGGTATAGCCTTGTTAGAGGAAGTGGGACATTATGGGGGTAGGCTTTGAAGTCCTATGTTTAAGTTCCACCCAGTGCAGAAGAGAGTTTTCTCCTGGCTGCCTTCAGATTATGATGTAGAACTCTTGGCTTCTCCTCCAAAACCATGACTATCTGCATGCTGCCATACTTTATGCCATGATAAAAATGGACTAAAACTCTAAAACTGTAAGACAGCCCCAACTAAATGATTGTTTGCCCTTATAAGAGTTGCCATGATCATGATGTCTCTTTACAGCAATGGAAACCTTAAGACAGTCAATAAAGCTAGAGTACTGACTTATGGGCACAATATTCTGATCATTATAAAGAAGTCTCAGAAGATTAAAACCAAAACAAACACTTGTTAATGTGTTGTTATATTAAGCCAGTATTGGTTCAGATATAGAAATACCCATCTTCTGACCACTAGTGCTAAGAATACTAATCTTTAGAACCCTATATTAACACATCTGCCAATTTGCAGTTCTGTGAGGAAAGCTTGTCTCCTGAAGCTCCTGTGATAATCATCCTCAATGGTGGTGGGTGCTGTCTGCTTTGACTGACTCCATTTCATTTGCGATTTTTTTCAATTTACCCTTTTATGGACAACTACAGTATATAGTATGATAGTCAATCTTTACCTTTGGTGAAATAATTCTGAGTCAACATTTACATAGAAAAAGCTCTTTCTTCCTGAGTCTCTATTTTTGTAGACCATGTAAATAACGACCTAGAGCAGTCCCTACACCTATGTCCATGAAATTCTGTTTGATCTGCCTGTTTCTGATCCGCTTTCTTCTCTTCCTCATTATTTCAGATGCTGGCCAGACCCAAAATATGGTTTTTTCATCTGTTATTTCTTCATTTTCGAAAGTTCCTCTCTTCACCTTGTAGCTGTCTGCTACCACATAGCTAACCTGCATGCAACTTATTTCACACTTTGTAGGCTGTTTTTTTTTTTCTCTTCTCCATATTAGTCCTCCAGGCAGCTGCTGAGTTTACAGTTTCCTTTGGGGATGATTAGCTCACACGTGGTCATTGACATGGGATCCTGTTGGGCTGTGTTGTGGGTCCCGTGTGTCTTCTGCCCTGGGCAGCTCAGGGAGGCATGCCTTTAGAGAGAAGCAGAAGCACGGGATTTTGACTGAGCCCTTTCCACGCAGCGCTGGGTGGGCCCTGGCCTGTGAGAAGCCCCGGGGTGGGGAGAGAACTCAGTCTGAAGTTCCACGGGGGCAAAACTCTTGGATAGGGATCCCTGAACAAGAAGACTTGTGGGGATTGACTGGTCTCAGACTCCTGAGTTGAGACTGGGGCATGCAGGCTAGACTGACATGCACCCAAGAGAGGAGCAAGAGAGGCAGGCAATAGAGAGAGTTCCAGTGGTGCCCTGCAGGGTGAGACTCTTGGTTCGTCACTAGCATGGCTGGATCAAGGCTTGGCTTGGCTAGCTTGCTTGGATCGGAGGCCCATGGCTGGAATGCAGAGAGGTCCTCCAGACAGGAAGTTAGTCATGGCAGCAGCAGCTGCAGCTACAGCAGCTCATCAACGACCTTCTCCATTGTTCCCCACTGTAAGCCTCCAAAGACACGATGAAGTCCGTGGTTTTTACAGGCTTTATTTTCATAACGGGTGATAGTTGAATCTGGATAACCCCCCCCCAAAAAAAAATTATGGCATACCTGAGTTAAATAGGGAGGGAGGAGGGAGGAGGGTCTGGGGAAGAATGCTTAATTGGCTATGCCTTCTGGCCTTCAAGTATCCCATTAGTATGTAAATCTCTTGAGGCTGGGGCCTGTAGTCATGCCCTCTACCTGTGCTGGGTGATGCAAACCTCTCTTAGGGAAGGGCTGTATTACCCTACTTGACTGAAAATCGTGGGTCAATGATGTGTCAGGAGCCTGGGGTCTGGGGGCATGACCGAATGCCTGCCGTCATCCCACTAGGGTCCGGTTCGAGGCCTGTGCCCAGCCAGGAACCAAGCTGTCCTTTCATGGTCCCACAGTTTCCCCACCCTGGAATTTTTCTTTTAAACTCTAACAAAAACCTTGAACATAAAAAGAAAAAAAATATGCAATGTATGAGTGAGTGACAGGTTAGATGAGTCTGCCATTGGACCTTAGATATAAATTTATTTTATTTTATCGATATACTATTGCCATGTCCTATATGACCTTAGAAGGGACAACATGACACAGTTTCCTGCCCCTGGAGCAGAGCCAGCAGGACTTCGGTCTCTACATGTGTTGACAGTTGCTAAGATTGAGGCTTGTTTATATAATAATGTACACAATATGTCCTTCCTTTTAGAAATATTCTCCCTGCCAGCATTATTGGGGAATGTTCTCTTTGCCAAGGTTAATGACTCCATTATAGTTAGAAGAAGCAGGAGTTCAGGAGGCAAGGGTGTGTCTAATGCCCTTAACAAAATTTTAAACACTGTAACCTTTAGGAAAGCCATTAAGGCTGTGGGAAAGAACTCTGAAAACATGAGTTCAAAAATATATAAACACGATTTCTCAACTATATAAAATATAAGGATGCAATGTGAATTATATGAAGGTTTCATGGACCTAAAAGAACAAAGGCAGCTGCACTAATAAGCCAGCTCACCATAAAGACAAAGGTAGGCAGATTCCTGAGTTCAAGGTCAGCCTGGGATAAAGCAAGTTTAGGCTAGGCATGTTCGGAATGGTAATTTCAGGACAAGATCCACCTAGCTAACTTACTGTCTGTGCTTACAAAGGGAGGCAGATCTCTAAATTCAGTTGCTCTGTTAAAAAATGTACTTGCTGCCTTTTCTAAGAAGCAAAGGGCTAAGGTCATAAAGTACTGATTTGGGGGATAATCAAAAGGGAACCTTGAGTAACGATTAAATTGATATGCAAATAAAAGCCTGGGCTTTGGTCTGAGAACTGAGCTATCTGGATGAACTGTCTAAAAGGTGTAAAGACAGGACACAGCTGATAGACATTGACAACAACAAAGGCATACTAGTTCTCTGAAATAGTTGTGGTTTTCACACATTGGTCAATCAGCTCAACTTATCATCACAAAGATTTCAGCAGATATTAGAAGAAGAGGAAACAGTTCATATCTGTACAATTCAGGAAGGACACTGATTTTAAAGTATATAATCCATAACAGCTTGTACTGTCCAGGATTTTTTTCATCCCTCTTATATGGAGGAAACATCATCAAGGATTGCGATATTCTACATGGAAGCAGACCCACCAAAGTTACAAGTGTCTATTTAAGATGAAACTTAAAACTCAAATTAATGCCCCAATGGGTGCACAAACAACCATGCCCTCTCCTTGTCCAATATTTTAATTCATAATAGAAAAAAATGAATCCAGTTCAAACTTTTAACTTTTAACATTTAAAATGGCAGTCTTGGGTCTGGAATGTGGATCAGGGTTTAAAAGAAGTTGCTATTCTGGGACAAACAGATCTGTTTCAGTCAGCCATCTGAAACCCGAATTTCAGAGGATTCAATAACCTCTTATAAACTCTGATGGCACCAGGCATGTCTCGGATGCACATCCATACTTACAGGCAAAACTCTAATAAACAGAAGCACAAAGTCATAAACTTTAAAATGGCAATGTCATGTTGTTTTGGATATAAATGAAATGTCACATGGGAAGTAGACCCCAAACAAAACAGGATGCTCGTGAAAAAGTTTAATATGACAAAGGAATAAAACAATTTAACATCCAGCAAGGGGAAACATCAAAAGTCAGAAGCATCAAGTCAATCTTAGATGGCCTACTACTAAAATGTCAAAAAATAGTTATATCCTACCTTTCAGAAATTCATACTAATATTCATACTAGTTTTGGAGAAGGAGTCAAAGTGTTGGTGGAACAGCAAAAGAGAAGGAGGGCTAAAGCCTAAACCACAATAGACAGTAGAATTCCTAAGTGAGCAGAGACTGTCAGGGTAATCACAAAGGAGTTAGACAGAAAAGCATATTTTATTCAAGGACATTTTTTTATAATAAAGGAAGTACTAGAATAAAAAACTCACTCCATGTTTTTCATTTAATAATGTGCTTTTTACCTAAGCACAATCTTAAATAGTATATTTAAAATTTGAAAGTGCATTAACTTTCCATCATTTACTTGTTTTTCCATACTGATTGTCACATTAATACTTAGATGATCAAAAATAGTAGCTAGTGTAGCAATGAGAGAACAACAAAAGCTGACACAACTCTTAAGTGGCTTAGAAGTTTGCCATATTAAAAGGCACATTAAAGACAGAGCTGTGGTGCTGGAGAGACTGCTCAGTGGCCACAACAAGCAAGACAGAGAACCAGAGTTCAAATATCTGGAATCCATATAACACTGACAGGGTGGCAACTCACTGTGATTCTAGCCTCAGAAGGTGAAGACAGTATCCATGGAGCAAGCTGGCTATTGAGACTGGCCATATTGGCAATTGTGGTCTTACTGAGAGACAGTTCCTGAGGAGAATAAGATGGAAGAGTGGTGGAGGAAGATTCCTGATATCAGTCTCAGGCCTCTGAATACATAAGGGTACAAATGTATGTGTGTGCTCATACTCATGTAAACATGCATACCTGACCCGACCCGTGGGTCTCAGTTATTCGTGGGGGCGAGGAGAACCAAAACCTGGAAGAGAAACGGGCGAGAGAAAAGAAGGACCCAAGCAAACAGTTGCTTGTCAAGAGCCGTGTATTTTAAAAAAGGCAAGCTTTTTATAACAAGCTCGGGT